>NC_042616.1:233495674-233799616 GCF_901001135.1 Rhinatrema bivittatum | reverse complement strand
TCCAGTAGGACTGTAAATAAGCCTAGAATGATGTAATATTGCATCATATTGCATAATACCATCATGACACATCATCCAGAGTTTATTACATCATTTTCTGATGCAATGCAGTTCTACTGCCATGCTGCTGCTGAGTAAGCTGACGTCAGCAGTGTACTATATGAAGCCCAGTCAGAAAGGGTGAGCATTTGAAATATTCATGCTGGCTGACTACTGCTGGACACTCCACAGAGATGCTCCCGAACAGGTGTACAAGAGACAAGCAAAGAAATCTAAGACGTAGTCTATGACTTCATTTTTCAAACGGTATTAACCGTAGGTCTCCTACTATTGGCATACAATTCAAGATGTAATATTATTGCATGCATATTACAAAAAAACTAGAGCCAATTTTGCATTTTCACAGTCACATTCATGTTTAGCACATGGAAATTTATAAGCATTGACTAATTTCATTTCCGTAACATGACTTTTGTGAAAATTTGTTGCCCAGTGATATCAGAATTGATAGGGTTTGACTCTAGAAGGCAGAGGCTGGGAAGCTGCAAAGGAGGCACAGAGTAAGAGAAAGGCCAGAGGATATTTACCCATCAGTTGCCAGGTAGTTAGACACACATTCAAAAGCTGCCACTGATTCAGCACAGGGCATGCCCTGATTGGCTACAGCATATAAAAAGAACAGGAAAGACACATCTTTGCTGGTAAAACAGAATCTTGGAATACATCCTCAGAAACCTCTCCTCATATGGCCTTGTTCGTGTGCTCCATTCAGCTCTGTAACCTGCTCCATTGTTCCTGCTCCGCATTCAGCTCCACAGTACATCTGCTCTATGAATCTCCCCTGTGCTTCTGATCCCAAACTGGCTCCAGTATTACAGCTGCAGGCTGAGATGAAAATCAAGCTGGCCTAATTCCATACTGTCCAGAAATGTGTTAATCGAGTAAGAAACTGGTTTGAGCGCTAGGATTCAGAGAGTAGTGGTACAAGAAGTTCATGCTAATGAAGGTAAATGATCCAGTGCACATTAATACATCAGCCTCAGTATGACTAAAGAGCTTTTGATCTGCATAAATGGATTTAAATATTGCCCTCTAATTGTTTTAAAAACTAATAGTGAATTGGTTGGATGAGCCCATGCTTTTCTTCGTTGATTAGTAATTTAGCAAGGTTTATTATGCACTTGAAGACAGTTTGGTTTGTGGAACTGGCATGCTCCTGGGAAGAATCATTAGTGAAACACTTATTTTGCTCATCTGGAATTTTCATCCTATAGCAGTTTGGGATGCCTGTCTTTTATAAGTATGTTTAAAAAAGCAAAGATAAGTATGTTTAAAAAAGCAAAGATAAGCGCGCAACCCCCGAAAACCTACCCCTGCCACCCTCTGCTCGCGCCGAGCCTATCTTGCATAGGCTCGGTGGCGCGCCAAGCCCCGGAACACGCGTAAGTCTCTGGGCTTGCAAAAGGGGGCATTCCAGGGGTGGGGCCATGGGTGGGGCGCCGGCCCGGGGGCATGCCAGGGGCAGGACCGAGGCCTCCGGCACAGCTGCTGTGCTGGGGGATGGAGAGCAGGCGCGTGAAGTTACGCCTGCCCGGAGGCAGGTGTACCTTCTTCGATAAAGGTTAGGAGGGGGATTTAGGTAGGGCTGGGGGATGGGTTAGATAGGGGAAGGGAGGGGAAGGTGGGGGGAGGCGGAAGGGAACGGAGGCAGGCTGCTCGGCTCTGTGCATGCAGGTTGCACAATTGTGCACCCCCCTGCACGCGCCAACCCTGGATTTTATAACATGCGCGCAGCAGCGTGCGCATGTTATAAAATTAAATCTCCGCCCGCGCGCATGTTATAAAATCTGTCCCAAAATGTTTTTAATGACTGCTTTTCTTGTATGTGCTAAGTATACTCCACATTTATACTGGTATAGATCTGGAGCGATGACTGTTTAGCTTGTTCTAATGTTCTGGGGAGTGTGGTGGGGGTTAACGGATTTCAGGCTGTACAGGCACATTTTGGTAAGAATATAAAGACTAGATATTATTTAGTATTTTTTAAAATTAAAATATGTTCTAATAACCTCTACTGTCTTACCCAAGCATCACTTGCATTTCCTGCACCCCGGGATGTAGTTTTCATTGAGTTGACAATGCATAAAATGTTGGATCATGATAACATTTTACCAGATGTGAAGTTTAGCCTTTAGCTAAGTTGCATTAGACCTTTGTCAGCAAATGTCTTTTTGTCATCAAGATAGCAGTGAGAGCTTTCTGAGCCACTTGAATTTAAGACATTTTCTGTAAAAGCCTCAAATAATGGGTAATAAGTACTTAAATGAGAAACATTTCAGGTTGGAAAATATTCATCCATAGCATTCTGCAATAGCTAATATTCAATTTGTACATCCAAGAAGGAAAGCACTATTATCTATTGAATTCCAAGTAATTTCCACTGATTTACTTAAATTTAGTTGAACTACCTCCAAATGATTAATAAACATTTTGATACATATTAAGACATATGCTCCTTATCCTTTATATATTGATACTTATGGTTATCTTTGATGATGTCATATTTTTTTAAAAAGTCAGAACACTGCAGGGACATTTACAAAACAGTAGCAAAATCGTTTGGAAATGGGACAAAACAATTGCTTCACAAAGAGTTAAAATTAACTGTGAAACAATGTTAAGTCTCTGGATGGAAAATGAGCTATCACATTTTGAAACTCTTGTTTTCTTTGGAACTTTCACTGTAATAATTCAAGTCTATAAGGGGCCAATCTATGACGCTTAATAGTATATTAATGCCCTTGCAAATGAGGATTAAAATATGTATGAAAGTTTAATTTCCTATGTAGAAACTGTGAGGCTTAATTTAGCATCTCAGCTCCGATACATGTTTAGACAGTCTGATCTAGCCACCTATCTCCATAGGTAGATGGATAAATCCTTTTGAAAACTGACTCATTACTAACTAGATAGGGACATAGACCAAAACATGTCACTTAAAAAGACACAAAAGAAGTCACTAAGAAGCATATGACAACGGGTCACAAGGCACTCCAAAAGAGACTGAAGACCAAACATCTATCAGCAATTTCCGCTTTTTTGCCAGGGCATTTATAAAGCAGCCTTTTATCTGTCCTAGCCAGGCACGGGGAATTGGAGTTGGCAGTAGAATGTGTTGGTTATGTTCATGCACACAAAGCAGTGTATAAGGGTTACACAGTCGCATGGACAGGGTTCTGTGAGTTTACAAACCCTGTTGTGCAACTTTTTTTTTCACCCATGCTAAGTTGCACATGGGTTAAATGAATTCCACATAAAACCATATTCTTGTGCCTGTGCAAGTCTCCCACATAAAAAAAAAATTAAATAGTTTTAAGCAGGACTTGCACAACCTAATTGAATTGAATTCTTTGAATTTTCTATTCCCAAAAATGGATATTGTTTAACAAGGGTTAGATCTGGCAAAAACCTGAGGAAAGCAGCTACCTTCCACTTTGATATACTGTCATCACTGCCAGATCATTTCATTTTAGCAGGCTGATCAGCCCATTATGCTGGTATCAAGCATTTGCTATGCTCTTTGGCTATTTTTAAAACTTGGAACACTATCAAACTAGTATTGCTTCATAGGATATTAGCAGTGAACTGCAGAAACTTCACCAGCCCATGTCCATCTCCTTCAGCTTATCACATGTTCTCTGAGAAATGAAAACTAGATGCAGTTGTATAAGTTTAGGAGTCAGCTATTGAAGGCTTGAAAAAATTCCACGATAAATCCATTCACTCCCAGTGACTTATGAGAAGTTGGAGATCTAAAGGCTTCCTGAATTTTCCTGAATCCAATTTACTTTTTTTTTTCCTTTTAATTTAACTGGTGCAATAATATGCTCAATATTACAAATAGTTTCTGATTGACAAAGAATGAATAGCACTCCTGTAATAAAGTATTATCTTTCCTATTGATGAGGTTGATAATGGAGCCCATTTACTAAAGGGCATGAGTGTTAACACTTGCATTTAGCATGCATTAACAAGGAACTTATCTAATTAAAAAAAAAAAGCCCTTACCTAATCCACAAAGCTTGAAGATAGTTGTTGTGATAGACAAAATCCGGAAGTGGATCCTTAGGCCGACTGCCCGGCGGGAACAGTCGGGAGGCAGAACTCCCACTGGGCAACTGGAGCTTCACCTGGAAACCCGCGACTCCTCCAGAGGAGCTGTGAGAGCCCGGGTCGCAAGGTCTTAGGAGTCTTCGCCCTGGAAGTCCGAGGTCCCCCCAGGAGAAGCCCGTAGGGACCCGGACCGCTGGGACTTAGGCGAGGGTGAAGAAGCCCAGGAGTGAAGTACGGACCGGAGTCTAGGCAGATGGCAGGCAAGCAGGAATCGGAGTACGAACCGGGGTCAAGGCAGGCAGAAGACAAGCTGGAATCAGAGTCACGAACCGGGGTCAAGGCAGGCAGAAGACAAGCTGGAATCGGAGTCACGAACCGGGATCAAGGCAGGCAGAAGACAAGCTGGAATCGGAGTCACGAACCGGGGTCAAGGCAGGCAGAAGACAAACTGGAATCGGAGTCACGAACCGGGGTCAAGGCAGGCAGAAGACAAGCTGGAATCCAAGTGCAGGCAACAGGAATCAGGAACCGGGTAGCAGCAAGGCAACTAGTACTTCAAGGAAGGAACCTCGTTGCAAGGCAATTCGAAAAGCCCCGGGTCCCGGTTTAAATCCCTACCCGGCGTCTGACATCACGGGGGGCGTGTCAGCACATCCGGGTGCTGACAGCAGAAAAACCCTCCCGTCGCGCGCGCGCGTTCCCCCGAAGGGGAGGAGTCCCCCGCGACGGCCGGCGGCGTCTCCCACGAGGAGGAACTAGGCCCATGCTGCCCGCACGAGCTCCGAGCCCGCGGACCGCGGCCCAGACCCGGGACCTGGAGGGAAGGTAAGGGCTCGGACGCCCCCGTGGCGGCCGCGACCGCAACAGTACCCCCTCCCTTACGCCCTCTCCGCCGAGGGCCAAGTTTCCCAGGATTGTCCAAATGGAACTGAGTTAGCAGTGATTTGTCCAAGATGTTCCGAGCTGGTTCCCACGAGTTCTCCTCGGGACCGCACCCCTCCCATGCCAGCAGGTACTCCCAGCGACGGGCGTGGAAGCGGACGTCCAGAACCTCCCGTACTTGATACGTATTCTCACCTGAAGAAGCAGAAGAAAGTGCATCCGAGGAGGGGTGATGGAAGCGTGAAAAAACCACCGGTTTCAGCAAGGAGACGTGAAAAACGTTATGTATGCGCAGGGTAGTGGGAAGACGAAGTCTATAAGATACCGCTCCTATACGTTCCGCAACTTGGAAAGGACCGCAGTAACGGGGAATCAATTTGCGAGAACGATTGGGTAGGTGAAGATTCCGGGTGCTGAGCCAATCCTTGGTGCCTGGCAGGAAGACTGGTGCAGGACGTCGGTGGCGATTAGCAAACTGCTGAGACTTCTTCGCTGCGCTGGTTAGTCTGTGCTGAATACTCCTCCAGAGACGATGCACTTGACTTGCTGTGGTTAGTGCAGCAGGGGAAGGAACGGAAACAGGTACTGGTATTGGGGGCCGCGGGTGGCGACCAAACACAATCTGAAAAGGCGTTCGTCCCGTGATGGCATGGGTGTGGTTGTTGTAGGCGAACTCAGCCCAAGGCAGAAGAGAAACCCAGTTAGTCCCCTTCTCAGAAACAAAACTTCGGAGGAAAGTCTTAAGAGTACGATTAGTGCGCTCCGTTTGACCATTGGTCTGTGGGTGGAAAGCCGTAGACAAATTCAGCTGTACCCCAAATTTCTTACAAAGGGCACGCCAGAAACGGGCCGTAAACTGTGGTCCTCTGTCAGATACGATACTCTGAGGTAGTCCATGAGCCCGGAAGATGTGTTGAGTAAACAAAAGCGCGAGCTCAGGTGCAGAGGGTAGTTTAGGCAGAGGCACCAAATGGATCATTTTAGAGAAACGGTCTACGGTTACCCAAATGACCGTATTACCTTCTGAGGATGGCAGATCCACCACAAAATCCGTGGCAATGTGGGACCACGGTTCCGCGGGAATAGGTAGTGGGTGCAGCAGGCCCCAGGACCGGCCATTCAAGGGTTTTTGCCGAGCACATACTGGACACGAATCCACATACAACCGTACATCCTGACGGATTTGAGGCCACCAGTAATAGCGATTTAGTAGATCGAGAGTCCTCGCTCTGCCAGCATGACCTCCTGAAAGGGAATCGTGGGCCCAGGCTAACGCCTTTCTTCGGTCCCTGCGGGAAACCACAACTCGACCTAGAGTAGAAACAGTGGAATTGGCCACCTGGATCTTAGCCGGGTCAATGATGTGTTGGGGACAATTTTCCTTTTCCTCCTGAATTTCATAACGGGAGAGTGCATCTGCCCGAACGTTCTTCACGGCTGGCCGGTATTTTAATATGAAATCAAAACGGTTAAAGAAGAGTGACCAACGTGCTTGTCTGGGATTCAATCGTTGGGCCTGGTTTAAGAACTCCAGATTCCTATGATCAGTGTAAATCGTGACCGGATGGAGAGAACCCTCCAACCACTGTCTCCATTCTTCCAGTGCAAGTTTGACGGCCAGCAACTCCTTATCTCCTATGCCGTAATTACACTCAGCTGAAGAAAACTTTCTGGAGAAATAGGAGCAGGGTAGGAGATGTCCGGTAGTAGAAACTTGCGAAAGGACCGCTCCCACCGCAATATTCGAAGCGTCTACTTCAACAAAGAATGGCCGAGTGGGATCCGGGTGACGTAGACAAGTATCCTGGAGAAACGCCTTCTTTAACTGATCAAAAGCCTCGCAAGCTTCTTCAGGCCATAGACGGGTGTTAGCCCCCTTCCGAGTCAAAGCAGTTAAAGGTGCCACCAAATGAGAGTACTGGGGAATGAAGTGTCTATAGAAGTTAGCAAACCCCAAAAACCGCTGCAACGCTTTAAGCCCTTCAGGGCGGGGCCACTTCTTGATGGCGGACACCTTGCTGGGATCCATCCGGAAACCGGTAGAGGACACTATATACCCTAAGAAGGGTAACGACTCCCGCTCAAAGAGACATTTCTCAAATTTCGCATACAGGTGATGGTCCCGTAGGATCTGGAGGACTTGTCTCACATGTTGTCGATGGGAGGAAAGGTCTGGAGAATGTATTAGCACGTCGTCCAAATAGACTATTACACAGGAATGTAGTAACTCTCGTAGAATCTCGTTCATTAAGTGCTGGAAGACGGCAGGGGCATTACACAGCCCAAAGGGCATTACTAAGTATTCGTAATGGCCGTCCCGGGTATTGAACGCCGTCTTCCATTCATCCCCGGGACGGATCCGGACCAAGTTGTATGCACCGCGCAGATCCAATTTGGTGAAAACTTGAGCCCCCTGGAGTCTGTCCAACAACTCTGGGATAAGAGGCAGCGGGTAGCGATTCTTCTTGGTGATGGCGTTGAGCCCACGGTAGTCTATGCACGGCCGTAAGGCTCCGTCCTTCTTTGCAACAAAAAAGAAACCAGCTCCTGCGGGAGACTTTGAAGGGCGGATGAAGCCCTTCGCCAGATTTTCGGTAATGTATTCCGACATAGCCCGAGTCTCAGGCTGAGACAAAGGGTATACGCGTCCCCGAGGAGGAGTAGAACCCGGGAGCAGTTCAATAGCACAGTCAAAAGGTCGGTGGTGTGGTAACAGTTCCGCTTTCTCTTTGGAGAAGACATCCATAAAATCCGCGTACGGGGCCGGTAACTCCGGTTCGATGAGTGCCAATGGAATCCGGTGGACTTTCTTAGCTTGGAGACAGGACTGGAAACAGTCGGGGCTCCACTGGGTGATCTGAAAGTCCTTCCACTGGATTACTGGAGAGTGCTTTTGGAGCCAGGGTAGACCAAGGACCATCGGATGTACAGCTTTCTCCAGAATCAGAAATGAAATTTCTTCGGTGTGCAATAACCCCGTCTGCAGAATAAGCAGGAAGGTCTCTGTGGAAATGCACCCAGATAGAGGAGTACCCTGAATAGAGGTTACCCTCAAGGCAGGAGTCCTAGTTCGTGTAGAAAGAGACAACTGTTGCACGAGCTCCTTAGAAATGAAGTTGCCTCCAGCCCCGGAGTCGACCAAGGCTTGCGTGGAAAAAGAACCACCCGGGTATTCCAAAGTTACTGGTATGGTACATGGAGGAGCAGTGCCAAGGCAGCCTAGGGGACACTCCTCCCTTACCTCTAGGCGCGGGAGTTTTCCGCTCGTTCCTTGCATTGCGCAAGGTAGTGACCCTTACCGCCACAGTACAGACACAACCTCAGGTCGCGGCGACGCTGCCTTTCCTCGGGCGACAAAGAAGAACGACCCAATTGCATGGGCTCCTCCGAAGAAGTTGCTGAAGAGGCGGTAGTACCTCGAGAGCCAGAATTCAGGGTCTTTGGTGCCACAGATGTCAGGCGTCGAAAAGGGCGAGCCTCTCTCGCCCTCTGCTGTAAACGCCGATCGATTCGACCCGCAAGGTCAATAAGAGAGTTGAGGTTTTCTGGCAGATCGCGAGCCGCTAGCTCATCCTTTATACGGCCTGCTAAGCCCTCCAGAAAAACGCCCCGTAGAGCTTCATCCTGCCAGCCTACCTCGTGGGCGAGTGTGCGGAAATCCAATGCATAGTCCGCAAGAGACCGTGTTCCTTGCCGAAGCTGGAGCAACTCAGTAGTAGTGGAAGCTTGTCGTGCTGGCTCATCAAAAGCCGCTTTAAACTCTTCAACAAAACGGTTCAAATCGCCCAGAGCCGGATCACTATTCTCCCACATGGGTGAAGCCCAGTTCAAGGCCCGTCCATCCAAAAGGGAAAAAATGTACGCCACCTTGGCGCCGTCAGTAGGGAACTGGTTAGGCAAAAGGGCAAAGCGCACGTAACATTGGTTTAAAAACCCTCGGCACGCCTTGGCATCCCCAGAGTAGCGGGATGGGGCTGGAAGCTGTGTCGGAGTCTGGAAGGTTACCAGCGGTACAGGAGCAGGTACCGGTACCTGTACAGGTGCGGGCGGCTCGACATCCATGCGAGCTGCCAACCGCTCTACAGTAGCGGCCAGAGAGTCCAAAACTTGTTGTTGCTGAACTAAGCGTTGGGCCAAACCCGGAATGGCCTGTAGCCCGGCGAGGTCTGCCGGATCCATGGCCTTGCAAACTGTTGTGATAGACAAAATCCGGAAGTGGATCCTTAGGCCGACTGCCCGGCGGGAACAGTCGGGAGGCAGAACTCCCACTGGGCAACTGGAGCTTCACCTGGAAACCCGCAACTCCTCCAGAGGAGCTGTGAGAGCCCGGGTCGCAAGGTCTTAGGAGTCTTCGCCCTGGAAGTCCGAGGTCCCCCCAGGAGAAGCCCGTAGGGACCCGGACCGCTGGGACTTAGGCGAGGGTGAAGAAGCCCAGGAGTGAAGTACGGACCGGAGTCTAGGCAGATGGCAGGCAAGCAGGAATCGGAGTACGAACCGGGGTCAAGGCAGGCAGAAGACAAGCTGGAATCAGAGTCACGAACCGGGGTCAAGGCAGGCAGAAGACAAGCTGGAATCGGAGTCACGAACCGGGATCAAGGCAGGCAGAAGACAAGCTGGAATCGGAGTCACGAACCGGGGTCAAGGCAGGCAGAAGACAAACTGGAATCGGAGTCACGAACCGGGGTCAAGGCAGGCAGAAGACAAGCTGGAATCCAAGTGCAGGCAACAGGAATCAGGAACCGGGTAGCAGCAAGGCAACTAGTACTTCAAGGAAGGAACCTCGTTGCAAGGCAATTCGAAAAGCCCCGGGTCCCGGTTTAAATCCCTACCCGGCGTCTGACATCACGGGGGGCGTGTCAGCACATCCGGGTGCTGACAGCAGAAAAACCCTCCCGTCGCGCGCGCGCATTCCCCCGAAGGGGAGGAGTCCCCCGCGACGGCCGGCGGCGTCTCCCACAAGGAGGAACTAGGCCCATGCTGCCCGCACGAGCTCCGAGCCCGCGGACCGCGGCCCAGACCCGGGACCTGGAGGGAAGGTAAGGGCTCGGACGCCCCCGTGGCGGCCGCGACCGCAACAGATAGTGTAGGTTCCAGACAGAGATGAGAAGACCGGAGATGCTGAAATCCAGAGGTCAGGGCAGCAGAGTCAGAGGCAGTGACAGCAAAGACGTAGAGGCCAGTAACAGCCCCCCTACATCTTTACAGGAAACTGGCAAGGGCTGAAGACCCATAAAAACAGCAACAACGGTAACAAGAAGTCACTGAAGATACAAAAAAATAAGAATTAAGATGGACTGATGGCATCCCAGCAACCAGAGAAGAAGACAGGCCCGGCCTGAGAGAGAGGTGTGCAACAAAACCAACCAACTCCTGCCATCTCCATCACAACTGCCAGAAGGAAGATGAGAGAGATTAAACGCAGGGCCTGAAAGATCAGCAGCCAGCAGAGAAAGGAAAGGAAGGGCCGCAGCGACAGGAGCAGCAACCTGACCAGAAGAAAAACAGCAAGGAGAGGCACCGTGATCAAGACTGCAGCACTGCAAACACCGCTCCCCCCCCCCCCCCCCCCAGGCCAGCCACATGCAAGAATCCAGAAGACAACAAACCCGGGAGCTAATGGAGAGGATGTTGGAGCGAGCATCACAGCATCAAGCTGTTGCCACCGGTGGGCTTTCCCCTCTTACCTTTGGCAAAAAGAGGCAGGGCCAGAGTAGACTAAGAGGAGAGGCCTGAATGTTGTGTGCATGTACGAGAAATTTGAGTGCTTAAAGATAGAGAGCCATGACAGCTACAAGCACCAACACGAGGGACTGGGGCAAGTCAGATGTTGGGGATAAAAGGGAAGAGAAAGAGAGAGAGATGCTGCTAAATATGTTCACTCATGAATGAACCTGATTTGACAGCAAAATTGGCATCACAATGTCTACCTGAGTTGGGTTGTCAGGGAAGGAAGTTAAGAGTAGGCTGGCCCATATAAGAAGTGAAAAGAAATCGAATCACAGGAATGAGGGACCTTGGAGGGTCCTAACATCCCAGAAGTGCCACATTCTGGAAATGAGGGCAACAGCAACAGAAATGGGCACCTGAGCAGCTTCATGAAGGGAATAATGCAATGAGAAAGCATTGTTGAGGAAAGAGAGAGAAGCCATAAAGTGAAAAAATGAAGCGGGAGGAGTCAGCTGACCAGCAGTGGTCAGCTGTCATGGTTATCGCAATCACTGCCAGCAGCATCCTCCTCCTGTGAATGAAGCCACAGAGAGAAAATCTGTGGTCTGCTGATCACCGAGACCACAGCCGATGGGATCACAGTAGCTGCTGCTGCTAGACTCTGCTAAATGAGTGAGTATCTTTGGGCTATGCTGTGTTTAGTAGAGATGTGAATCGGAACCAGATTCGGTTTGGTTCCAGTTCCGGTTCCGATTCAAATCTTATAATTTTTATTGTCCGGCCCAATCCGATAAACAAAAAACCCACCCTGACCCTTTAAAATTGACCCCTTAGCCTCCCCCCCCCTCCCGCCCCCCCCCCCCCAGTGGTCCAGTGGGGGCGCCGGGAACGATCTTCCGCTCTCGGGCCGTCGGCTGCCACTAATAAAAATGGCGCCAATAGCCCTTTGCCCTTACCATGTGACAGGGTACCCTTGCCATTGGCCGGTCCCTGTCACATGGTAGGAGCACTGGATGGCCAGCGCCATCACATAGGTAACACTTCTATTTAGGGACAGAAAGCTCCTAAAAAAAGGGAAAATGCCAGTTACACAGAAAAATGTAAAGAACTTAACTCAACAAAATAAAGAATTTTAGAAGTAATAAATTTCAAAGGAAAAGAATTAAAACTATTAAAAGGGACTTTCTGACTATTTAAAAATCCAGAGTGACAAAAAATGAAGCTGAAAAATATTTTTAATAGTAGATAAAATGCTTTTTAAAGTTAAAATGAGAAGAAAATAGTTATTTTAATTAACATTGGTACCAACCATCCACCCCTAAGCAGTACGGGCCAGAGCATCATCATGTCCTGCCCAGACCATGCTCACGCTCACCCTGTTTTTGAAAGTTTGATTTCTGGGCATAGCGGCAAGTGCTCATGTATCCAGGAGGCTTTTAAAATCTGCTCAATGCGCGCCAGGGCAACTTCTACACAAATCTCCTGGTTTTGGTGCACACCAGGCTTTTAAAATTCGCCTTACAATTTACACCAATTTTCAAAGTTGAATTACATCCCTAAGTCCGCTTTCAAAATAATCCCACTAAATTTACTCCCATGCAATTACACCTGCTATTATGTGTGCAGAAAATTTCACATGCATATTTTGTAAAAGGCAGAAGTATGTGTGTAAGTCCAAGCCCTTCCCCAACTCGGTCCCCGAGATCGTTTTTGCTGTGTCCAGGTAAACTTAAACACATACAGGATGTACGCATTAGGGGTGTGCATTCGGTCCCTACGTATTGGCAATCCGCAATGGATGTGGCCATATTCGTTGTATTCATGGGGAAGCGAAATGTATTGCGATTCCCCACAAATACAAGAATCTTCGCCGAATTATTCGGCTGCCTAAAGAAACCAATTTAAACAAACCCCCCACCCTCCTGACCCCCCCCCCCTCCAAGACTTACCAAAACTCCCTGGTGGTCCAGCGGGGGGTCCGGGAGCAATCCCCTGCACTCACACCCTTGGTGCTGGTTTCAAAATGGCGCCGATAGCCTTTGACCTACTATGTCACAGGGGCTACTGATGCCATTGGTCAGCCCCTGTCACATGGCCATCGGCGCCATCTTGTGCTCCTGCCATGTGACAGGGGCTGACCAATGGCACTGGTAGCCCCTGTGACATAGTATGGGCAAAGGCTATCGGCGCCATTTTGATTACTGGCAGCCGACGGTCCGAGTGCAGGAGGTCACTCCCGGACCCCCGCTGGACCACCAGGGACTTTTGGCAAGTCTTTGGGGACCCTCCTGACCCTCACAAGACTTGCCAAAAATCCAGCGGGGGTCCAGGAGCAACCTCCTGCACTCCGGCCATCAGATGCCAGTACTCAAAATGGCACCGATCGCCTTTGCCCTCACAATGTCACAGGGCCGACCTCATATAGTGAGGGCAAAGGCAATCGATGCCATTTTGAATACTGGCAGGCGATCGCCTTTGCCCTCACCATGTCACAGGGGCCGCCCGTCGGCCCCTGTGACATAGTGAGGGCAAAAGCAATCAGCGCCATTTTGAGGACTGGCAACTTGCCTATTATCAGATGATACAGGCTGTTTGCTGTCATTTTTATCTGCTCTGTATTTAAATACATTTGGGTTTTTTCAGCTATTAGAATTACTTCTCTATCGAGACATTCTAACTTACTTGGTTTATTAGTATCCTTTGAAGATTCCTCCCTCTGAACCATGTGCTGCTGAATGATTGTCGGTTTTCCCCCAAGTACTAGTTTAAAAGCTGCTCTTTCTCCTTTTTAAAGGTTAGCACCAGCAGCCTGATTCCACTCTGATTAAGGTGGATCCCATCCCATTGGAATAAGCTCCCTCTTCCCCAGAATGTTCCTGAACTCCTAACAAATCTAAAGCCTTCTTCCCTGCATCATTGTCCTGTCCATGTATTGAGAATCTGGCAGTCAGCTTACCTCTGGGGTCCTGTGTGTGGAATGGGGAACATTTATGAGAATGCAACCCAAAAGGTTCTAGATTTCAAGTTCTTACTTAAAAGCCTAAATTTAGCCTCCTGAACCTCCCTCCTGCACCTTCCATGTCATTGGTACTCACATGTACAACAGCAATTGACTCGTCCCCAGCACTCTCTAAAATCTTATCTAGGTGGTGCATGAGGTCCATGCAGGCAAGTTACCAAGTGATTCTCATGACCATCAGCCACCTGGCTATCTACTTTCCTAATGATTGAATCACCCACTACAATGGCCATTCTAACCCTTCCCTCCTGGGCACAGATGCCTAGGGAGACATCCTCCGTGCGAGGATAAAGCTTCACCTGGAGGGAAGATCCGAGCTACCAGATCACTTCCTGCCACACCAAGGTGATTGTCTCCTAGCAGGTGATCTTGCTTCTCCAAAGCAGCATAAAGGCTTCTAGACTGGAGTTAGAACTGTTCTACTATATTCCTGAAGGCCTCATCTATATATCTTTCAGTCTGCCTCAGCAAATATAGATTGGCCACTCTGGTCTCCAGAGATCAGACTCATTCTCTGAGAGCCAGGAATTATTTGCACCAGGTGCACACATACAACCTCTCTCTAATAAGTATATAATCAAACATGTGGCAGTCAGTGCAAAAAATGAATAGCCTCCTTCTCGCTCCTGGGCTTCTGCCTGTATCTTAATGTGTTAAGTTGATAAAGTCTTAAAGGCTGATTAGGAAGTAGGTATGTCTCAATTTAAGTGCTGCTAAATGTGATTAGAATTTTTAAGAATATTTATTAAGTGTCTTAAAATCTATGGGCCGGTACACAACAAATGTAAGCCCAATTTTATAACATGCGTGCCGAGCCCTAGGGGAGCCCTGATGGCTTTCCCCATTCCCTCTGCCCCCCCCCCCCCCCCACCTTCCCCTCCCTTCCCCTACCTAATCCGCCCCCAGCCCTACCTAAACCCCCCCTCACGTTTGTGTTACAAGTTGCACCTACCTCCGGGTAGCAGCTGGACTATGACTGGAGACTGCATGAAGGAGGCTGGAGTTTGGGCAGAGCTTTGAGAAGGTCTATAGAGCTAGGCAATGGACCACAGTAGCAGACAGTAGACCATCCCTTCTGCCAGTTGGCACAGGAACTCTGTAGTGAAGATGGGCCCAGCAGGCTTCTTCCATCCAGCTGGCACAGGAACTCTGTACTGAGGACAGACCCAGCAGACATCCTTTGAAGACATCCTTTGAAGAATTTGCATGAGGGCGTTGGTCAACGTGTTGATTGATGTGGCCAACATTGTTACACCCTCTGTGTGTGCAGCAGTCAGATCTCACACGGCCTGGCTCTGCCAGTTCACAGCACTCCTGAGGCACATTACTTAGCCTGTATCTGGCAGAGGTGTACCCCATGCCTCCTTTCCAGCTAGTCCAGCTGCTCATGCATCAACTCCTCAGTTGGTGGCGGGGATATTGTTGGTGTTGGGGCAGGTGCCGGGGCCCTTGTCAGTGCTGGTGGTGGTGCTGCTAGCGGTGCTTTGCTGGTTGTGTGGAATATTGAAATTTGGGCCTCCAAATGGTGCATGAGGGGGCTGCTCCTGCCAAGAACCTGGTGCTTCGGACTAGCGCCGTAGTGTGCTGGCTTGAGGTTATGCTGCATCAACTGGTTCCCAGTCCAGATGGGTTCCTCCATGAATGCAGAGAAATTCAGTGACACATTCTGTGGGCTGGCTGAGCCCAGGGTTTCAAGGATCTGCATACTAGCCTCCTGAGGCTGTTGCTGATGCTGCTCCTCCTCGCTCATCTGTGTCTGAGCATCCATCAGCAAGGCCCTCTGCAAAATGGCTGATGCGCTGCTGGTCTCTGGGGCTTGCTGACTGGTCCCTGGGACTTGCTGGCTGGGACTGGCAGCTTCATGGATGAGAGCTGTGGAAACAAAGAAGACATAAGTACCAATGGCAGGAAGTATCCATTTTCCATTTGGCATCAGAGGCACACTTTGCATCTAAAGCATTGTGAGCATCTGATGCCAAATGATGTGTACAACCATTGCAGCCTGGCCATTTACAAGTGAGGTGAACTGACCGGCTGTGGCTTTGATGATGTCCAGTTGTGAAGTTAGCATGTGGCACATTTAAAACTAATCGGGGAAAGTTCTTTTTCACTTAACACACAATTAAACTCTGGAATTTGTGCCAGGGGATGTGGTTAGTGAAGTTAGTGTAGCTGTGTTTAAAAAAGGATTGGATAAGTTCTTGGATGAGAACTCCATTACCTGCTATTAATTAAGTTGACTTAGAAAATAGCCACTGCTATTACTAGCATCAGTAGCATGGGATAGACTTAATTTTTGGGTTCTTATGGCCTGGATTGCCAGGTTCTTATGGCCTGGATTGGCCACTGTTGGAAACAGGATGCTGGGCTTGATGGACCCTTGGTCTGACCCAGTATGGCATGTTCTTATGCTCTTATACTCAGCCATGCCCTTCAATAAATCCGGTCCCAGCCATTGCTCAAGGTGCATTTTCATGGATGTGAGGATGATGGGATAAGGAACTCCTCCTCCAGTCTGGCATATGTATTTATTTTGGCTCATCACCTTTGCATTCAACTGAGCCTTGATGCCCTGGTACCAGTGGGCCACATGCTTCCCACTGCGTTGAACACCACTTGGCCTGGAGATTGCCTGGGTTATAATGCACCAGACCTGGCCCTTGGCTGCCTTCGAGGTTTTGGCCACATGGTTGCCAAAGAGGAAGGCATAATGCCCAAGGACCCTGCAATCACTGTCTCATTATCCTGCATACTGAACTTGAAAGCCCTGAGATGAGGGCACTTGCCTGGCTGCCAGAAAGGAGTGCAACTTCCACTTCCAGAGAAGTGTCCTCCCTTTCCTCACTCATCCTCCCACTAGACTCTGCCCTCTCTTCCTCCCTCCCTCCCCCTTCCTGCCCTCCAAAATCCCTTCCACTCTGCCCTCTCTGTCTATCCCTAGTCTGCCATCCTCCTCTGTCCGTCCTCGCCTGCCTATCACCTTCCCCCTCCCGTCTCCTCCTATTCCTTCCCTCCTACCTATCTCTACTCTAGTCCCTGTCCCTACTCTTTCTCCCACTCCTCCTCCTAGCACTTCTGTCCTCGTTCTCTCACCTCTTCTCTTTACTCCTCTCCTCTTCTCCTCATGCATCTACTCTCTCCCCATACCTCTCATGCTCCATCCTCCTCACTCCTCACCGCAACCACCAGTCCTCCTCCACACAAAAATACAGACAAATGTGACAAACTAACAAAAACTTTTGCACACAGAAAAAGACAAAAGTGACCAAGAAAAGGGAAACAGATGAGAACACCAAACAGGACAACTCACTCAGGAATCGCAAGAACCTCCAACTATCCACTAACCAACACTTACCTCCTCTCTCTCCAATTCCTGACACACCTTCAAAGAGGCAGCTGCAGGTAGCCGGTATATATAAACAAACAAAATACCGCACCATGCATAAATCTACACACTACGTGGCTAATGATGCACCAGGTGGATAATTAATTACATGCAATGTGCTGATGTGTCATGTGATGGCTAAGGTATTGTGCTTTGTGGAAATATCCTACGCGATGCGGTAGACAAGAAATTAGGCTAATCACACCTATTTTTTTTTATCACAGGCACTATTTCTGCTATATGTATAGCATTTTGATGAATCTAGGCCTTCGCTGAACAAGTATGTCAGCTCTAAAACACTCCCATCCTATCCCTCACTTAGCTATCTAACTTCTTAGCCAGATACTTTGTTAGCCGGCTAAATGGCAGAGCTGAGCATGTACGGATATTCAAAGAGGACCACTTATCAAGCTAAATCAAAAACCTAATCAGCTATGAGGTGCTGAAAATTGAATCCTAGATAGCCTTATTTAGTTATACTATAATATTTATTGGTATCAAATCTATCAAGTTCATTATATAGCAAAAGCCCCATAATCAAGTGCTCAACTATCCAGAAGTAATGCTCACATAACCAGCATCTTGTCATCCATTGGGTGGGAATGACCAGAGGAGTGGATTTGGATTAGGGAGCAGAGTAGGGGGTTTTTGCTGCAATTCAGCATTACACCCTCTATTATTGCAATTCAGCATTACACCCTCCCCTCTTGTTCCATGCAAAGGGCAAGAAGGGAGGAGAGGGGAGGAGAAATAAGAAGAGAGGGGCTGTATTTGGGAGCATAGTAGCTTTTCTTTGCTGTGTTCTGTGCTTTCTCCATTCTCCATTCCATTCTCCATTCCATTCTCCATTCTCCATTCCAGCATCACTCCTTTACCTCCTGTTTCCTGCAGGGGAGAGGAGAGGTGGGAAGGGGATATGACAGGAAGCAGAAAGCTCGACAGATAACACACATATTGAATTAAGCATTTGATTAACTGGCAGTGCCTGTTCCATATGCATGCTGGAAAATCACGCCATTACTCAATTACAAGTGCATTGCACATCTACAAAACACTGGCTGTTCTATAAATTTGGATATTAAAAATCATACCTATTGGTGAACTTCTGTGCTCTTCCAATTAAAGTACCCCTGGACTTTAACCTGAATTTTCAAAGTGGGCTTATGCACATAAATCCACCTTTAAAAATCTGTGGATGTCCTCAGTACGCACATACACAATCATAGAAACATAGAAACATAGAAACATAGAAACATAGAAATGACGGCAGAAGAAGACCAAATGGCCCATCCAGTCTGCCCAGCAAGCTTCACACACTTTTTTCTCTCATACTTATCTGTTTCTCTTAGCTCTTGGTTCTATTTCCTTTCCACCCCCACCATTAATGTAGAAAGCAGTGATGGAGCTGCATCCAAGTGAATATCTAGCTGATAAGTTAGGGGTAGTTTGGGTAGTAACCGCCACAATAAGCAAGCTACACCCATGCTTATTTGTTTTACTCAGACTATGTTATACAGCCCTTATTGGTTGTTTATCTTCTCCCCTGCCGTTGAAGCAGGGAGCTATGCTGGATATGCTTGAGGTATCAGTTTATTCTTCTCCCATGCTGTTGAAGCAGAGAGCCATGCTGGATATGCATCGAAAGTGAAGTATCAGGCACATTTAGTTTGGGGTAGTAACCGCCGTAACAAGCCAGCTACTCCCCGCTTTGTGAGTGTGAACCCTTTTTTCTTCTCCCCTGCCGTTGAAGCAGGGAGCTATGCTGGATATGCGTGAAGTATCAGTTTTTTCTTCTCCCCTGCCGTTGAAGCAGAGAACTATGCTGTATATGCATAGAAATAGAAGTAACAGGCTTATTTGGTTTGGGGTAGTAACCGCCGTAACAAGCCAGCTACTCCCCCCTTTGTGAGTGCAGATCCTTTATTCCACATTTCCTCTTGCTGTTGAAGCTAGAACGATGTTGGAGTCACAGTAAGCATGTGTACGTTTATTGAATAAGGGAATTGTCTCCAGGCAGTAGCCATCATTCTGGCGAGTCACCCACTCTTCATTGGCGGCCTCTTGACTTTATGGATCCACAGTGTTTATCCCACGCCCCTTTGAAGTCCTTCACAGTTCTGGTCTTCACCACATCCTCCGGAAGGGCATTCCAGGCATCCACCACCCTCTCCGTGAAGAAATACTTCCTAACATTGGTTCTGAATCTTCCTCCCTGGAGCTTCAAATCGTGACCCCTGGTTCTGCTGATTTTTTTCCTACGGAAAAGGTTTGTCGTTGTCTTTGGATCATTAAAACCTTTCAAGTATCTGAAAGTCTGTATCATATCGCCTCTGCTCCTCCTTTCCTCCAGGGTGTACATATTTAGATTCTTCAATCTCTCCTCGTACGTCATCCGATGAAGATCCTCCACCTTCCTGGTCGCCCTTCTCTGTACCGCTTCCATCTTGTCTTTGTCTTTTTGTAGATACGGTCTCCAGAACTGAACACAGTACTCCAGGTGAGGCCTCACCAAGGACCTGTACAAGGGAATAATCACTTCCCTTTTCTTACTCGATATTCCTCTCTCTATGCAGCCCAGCATTCTTCTGGCTTTTGCTATAGCCTTGTCGCATTGTTTCGCAGACTTCATATCATTAGACACTATCACCCCAAGGTCCCTCTCCTGCTCCGTGCACATCAGCCTTTCCCCCCCCATCGAATACAGTTCATTCGGGTTTCCACTCCCCATATGCATGACTTTGCACTTCTTGGCATTGAATCTCAGCTGCCATATCTTCGACCACTCTTCCAGTTTCCTTAGATCCCGTCTCATTCTCTCCACTCCTTCCGGCGTGTCCACTCTGTTGCAGATCTTAGTGTCATCCGCGAAAAGACAAACCTTGCCTTCTATCCCGTCCGCAATGTCGCTCACAAAGATATTGAACAGGACCGGTCATGGCACGCAGGAAGTAACTTTCTGCATGTATAATTACTTGCATTCTTTCAAAAATCTAAACTATTGACTTAAATGCTTTCTTGCCCCAATTTCACCCTCTGGAAACTTCTCCCATCATCAATTTGCATGTGTAGTTTTTCCTGCACAAACCCCATTCCCACAAACCCCAGTTTATGCATGTAAATTAGCTTTTGAAGTTTACCCCATAAATATAAGTGCTCTAAAATGGATCTCTTTGTCAGCTAAAATTAGTAAATGATAAATTGAAAACCTGACACTACTGAAATAATCAGTTAAGATAGTCTCTCATGATAAATTCAATCTTACAATATTGGTATTGGGTCGAATTAACCTGATTAAAACAAGTATACGACCACAAACCTTACTTGCATTACAGGCTGCACTTGCGTTGTTTTTGGACCAAAATAAAATAGCATGGTTGCCATGTAAGCCTATTTATATACATGGCTCAATATAGGAAACTATTCACCCATTGCAATAGCAGATTTATTCTGCAGAAAATGTCTAGAATTTCTTTACTTAAACTAGCAAGGACAAAGGAGGTTTTCTGTAATGACCTGACAGCTCTGTAATTATGCAGCTCATATGAAGGTTAAAAAGACTGAATAAATTACTCGTCAGAGGAGGAACATGTTAGTTCATGGCTTTGAATATTATCTCTGTTGACTAAACTTATTATTACACAAAACCTGCTCTTTACTGGAAAGATAGTACTGACAGATGAGATAAAAAGTAACCCTATTATTTACCCAATATGAGAAACATGGAACAATATAAAGAGATTACTGGGAATAATTAAAAAATATATCAGAACCCGAGTAGTTATAAAGTATGTGGGTGCTTTTAGCTGGTAGATTCTCTTTGAAGCTTAGCATAAAGTATGCACACTTAAAGCTTCCACTTAAGTTGCACCTGCTATTTAGTGCCAATGGCCCAGAGAGGTAATATGGTGCATGTATTTTTGAAAATGTCATGTATATGTACTGTTTTTCTCCCCCTATCTTGTATGATCCTGGGAATGCCGATTCATAATCAGCTAAAAAATGCAAGCTGTGGAAGCCCACATTATTTACTAAGAGGAAGGGGATTAAAGACTATTCAAGTCAAGGAAGATCATTTTCAAAAGGATTTACGTGCATAAAAGTAGCATATAGTGCAGTAATTTTCAAAAACCCATTTACATGTCTAAAACCTTTTGAAAATTCAGCCCTATACAGTACATTTTCTAAGGAGTTACAGGTGTAAAAGTTGCAATTTTCAAAAGACCATTTACATGCAAACAGGGTGATTTTCAAAGGTAAATGTAAATGTAACATAATGTTTTAGCAATTTTCAAAAGTCCATTTACCCATGTAAAGTGCATTAACATGGATATCTGAGTCACTTGACCCATTTGCACTCTCTTCACTTCCCTTATAATCTTAATAACACACCAAGACAGAATTTGAGGTAAGGATGCAGCTTTATTGAGTAACACATGACCCAAGCCATAACTAGGATACTAGTCTAGTTTCCCTGACCTAGCAGCCTGAGTGTCTCCAATGCAACATCCCAACAGGGGACAACCTGTGACCCACCTGGGCCTCAGACTTCTTCCGGCGTACCACAGCAACTAATAGAGATACTCCTGTTCCACGACCTAGTAAGGGAAGGGGCCTCCATGGGAACCAGTTGCCCAAGACCATCTCCTGGTTGTATAACCAACGTGCAGCCCAGCACACACTGGTGGCTATCCCCAAATCAACATTAGCAGATGAACTTCCATATTAGCAATGTCTACTACACTAACCAACAAATTGGCTTGGGTCTCCCGCCACAGGCAGGGACACCCAAAAGTAGTCCATGATCCCCCACACAATAAAGCTGCACAGGTCTCAGGTTGTAACAAAGGAAAAGAGGAATGCTGCCCAGGAAACAAGCCCTTCCCCCCGAGAGCCAAAGATAGCCATGAAAGACCCAGTGCCTCAGATACCAGGGCCAATCCTGCAACTCCACAGCCAAGTACTCAGAGAGCACCAAACTAACCGTGTGCCCATGAAGCACTCCCAAGCTTGAAGCATGTCCTCTCCACATCACCTAGTGGGTACCAAACAAAGGCAAAATGCTGCAGAATCACTACCCCACCAAGCTGAACCCGACTAGATTCATACCCAAATGCAAATGTGAACCATCGTTGCCTGTAGCCCCCCCATACACTAGACAAAAGCACTCAACAACTATCCATACACTCAGACCCTCCATACTGCCTCCTTTTCCAAGTCCCCACATGCAGCTCCAACTGAAAAAACCCTTCCTGACAAGACATCCAATGCCCCCACCCTAGAAGCTCTCCACATCAAATGCCCCCCCCCCCCCCCCACTTGGGGAAACCCAAACCCGCATTGCTCGATGTACCACACTGTAGCACCACTCCCTCACCCTGAGGAGGCCATACTACATCAGTGCCAGACCTTCAAGACTAACCCACATCCCCAAGCACCGACTGCAAGGTATCGTGCTCCCCCTACCCAACCCACCTGCTCCAAAGCTGTCCAGAGGAAACAGGTCAAGCCCAAATCCCACTCAAGCAGTCCAGTGATTTGCTATAAAGCAAGGCAAGCAGGGCCCTCCTCCCCGCAGCAACAATCCTGGAAACACAGTAGCCCTCAACTCCCACCACCCCGTATTTTCTGCCGGTACAAATCAGAATTGGAATAGGGAGAGAACATATGCAAAGTGACAGGCACCACCAATATCAAAAAAGTATAACAGAACTCAAAACAATGCCACCACAGCCCCCAATCCAAAGCCATAAGGAAGCCAGCACAACAGGGCAAAGACAACCTTCTAAAGAAGACAATGTATACTGCCTACACCACAAGTTAAATACCACCAACTGGAAACATTATTCTTCATCAAAATTGACCAAAGTGGTCTTTAGGCACCAGGAAGCCTCAGAAACCTCCTCCAAAGATCTTAAAGAAGTGGCGGGAGAAGAGATGAGAAACAAGCATCCTACCTACACCAACTACAAGTACAAAGAATGAACCCATACGATTAGAAGCAAGGCACCCAAAAAAACAAGGGGCAAGATATCAAGAGATAAATCAGCAAGTAAAAAACACAGGGGCAAATAAAAATAACTCACTAAACTAGAAAACATGGACTGCATGGAATGGCTGCACATATAAATCTCCAGGTCTTCAGAACATAAGAAATTTCCATGCTGGGTCAGACCAAGGGTCCATCAAGCCCAGCATCCTGTTTCCAACAGAGGCCAAACCAGGCCACAAGAACCTGGCAATTACCCAAACACTAAGAAGATCCCATGCCACTGATGCAATTAATAGCAGTGGCTATTCCCTAAGTAAACTTGATTAATAGCCATTAATGGACTTCTCCTCAGAACTTATCCAAACCTTTTTTGAACCCAGCTACACTAATTGCACTAACCACATCCTCTGGCAACAAATTCCAGAGCTTTATTGTGCGTTGAGTGAAAAATAATTTTTTCTGATTAGTCTTAAATGTGCTACTTGCTAACTTCATGGAATGCCCCCTAGTCCTTCTATTATTCGAAAGCATAAATAACTGATTCACGTCTACTCGTTCAAGACCTCTCATGATCTTAAAGACCTCTATCATATCCCCCCTTAGCTGTCTCTTCTCCAAGCTGAACAGCCCTAACCTCTTCAGCCTTTCCTCATAGGGGCGCTGTTTTGGTTGCCCTTCTCTGTACCTTCTCCATCGCAACTATATCTTTTTTGAAATGCGGCGACCAGAATTGTACACAGTATTCCAGGTGCAGTCTCACCATGGAGCGATATAAAGGCATTATGACATTTTCCGTTTTATTCACCATTCCCTTTCTAATAATTCCCAAAATTCTGTTTGCTTTTTTGACTGTTGCAGGACATTGAGCCGACAATTTTAAAGTATTATCCACTATGATGCCTAGATCTTTTTTCTGGGTTGTAGCTCCTAATATGGAACCTAACATCGTGTAACTACAGCAAGGGTTATTTTTCCCTATATGCAACACCTTGCACTTGTCCACATTAAATTTCGACTGCCATTTGGATGCCCAATCATCCAGTCTTGCAAGGTCCTTCTGTAATGTATCACAATCCGCTTGTGATTTAACTACTCTGAATAATTTTGTATCATCCGCAAATGTGGTAACCTCACTCATCGTATTCCTTTCCAGATCATTTATATATATATTGAAAAGCACCGGGCCAAGTACAGATCCCTGAGGCACTCCACTGTTTACCCTTTTCCACTGAGAAAATTGACCACTTAATCCTACTCTCTGTTTCCTGTCTTTTAACCAGTTTGTAATCCACGAAAGGACATCGCCTCCTATCCCATGACTTTTTAGTTTTCTTAGAAGCCTCTCATGAGGGACTTTGTCAAACGCTTTCTGAAAATCCAAATACTCATAGAGAAGAGGGGGAAAAGACAAGAGTCCAACGAAATGATGGAGAACATAGTGCCAAACTGAATTATGAAGATGGGAAATGAAACAGGACATCAGGAATCAACCTGCCAGGAGACTCCACAACATCAAAGGCAGGTCAAAAAAACTCCCTTAAAGAACCCGGCCGATATTTTGGCCATGGCCACTGCTCAACTTCCCATGCCCAGATACCCAACCCCAAACTCAACGCACCCAGGAAAATCTGATTGATGTATACAAAGAAATAAAGTACCTCCACAAAAGCAGCCATCTGCTGAAAAAGGAGAGGCAAGTAGGCATCCAAGATTGCTAACTAGACCCGCAAGGCCCCATAATGAAACAACTCACGAGCATATACAAGTTCTCTCAGAGATATGCCTATAAACACTACATGCAATCATGGCTGCCCCCAAATCTGTCCAACTATGCCAAGTACCCAACTTGGGCAAAAACCCCACCAAAGTATGACAAATTCCATCTCTCCCTGTGTCATAGCAACTCAGTAAATCCCAATAAAGAGCAGAAGCATGAGAAAAGCTAACCACAAGAGAGCCATCATCTGGAAAAATCAGACTATCCAAACCTGAACTCACATCCTACATTACCATGCCCCCATATCCCTTCCACCTAACCCCAATAATGCACTCAACCCAGAACCACCAAAAACATGATACTCAACCACCAGGTCTATCACCCCCCCCCCCCCAATAGGAATACCCTCCACTGAAAGAATATCCTCTCCCAGACACAGACACTTGCCAAAACTCCTAGTGAAACTAAAAGAAAGAAGATGGGGTGAGACGACTTTTGCTTCCCCTTCTGATGCAGCAATCAGCAACTATCAGCTGCTCTACCTCTCCTGAACCTCCACACTGCTCTGGATGCTGGAAAATAGAATTCAACTGCATCCAGAACACATCACTGCATGCCAACTCTGACTTTGGGTAACACCGAATTAAGCCACCCTTGTCCTGAAATGAAAAGAATAATAAAAACAGCAGATGTGAACCCCCAAATCACCCCTCCCTTGGGTATTAGATCATGGTGGGGGGGGGGAGTTAGGGGTTTGGCTCTATAATCAAATAGGATGGTGGTAATGATGGCCCCCTTCTTGTCACTAGCATACCTTCCAAACACACAATATTCTTTACCCAATGCCCTGGCCTAACACCCCCCCCCCCCCAAATCCTCAAACATTCTACCCCATGCCCTACATCAACTCTACTCAGAGCACACCATATCCCCTCTCCACAGTCAATGAATTGCACTTCACCTGGTTCATAAGAGGTCCACCCCATGTTCCTGCCCATCCCACAGGTTTCTCAGAGCAGCAATGACTGCCCCCCCCCCCTCCCTCCAACTTAAAATTGGAGAGGCTGTCCTGAAGCAAACAAGGAACCCACAAGGCCTAACTAAAAAAATTCCCACTCTGGCTCAGCTGGCCAATACAACCTCCTCCTCCCACCCCATTACTGCACACACTCAACACCCATCCAGCATTCACTAACCTGGGAGAATAATCCCAAGAAAATAGGGACAACAACACCACCCTATATCGTATGCAGTCACATACCAGTCATTTATTCAAGGAATGCTCAACTGCCATTCAGCTAAGGAAAGGACAAAGGAATCCACAGAAAGGCACAAAAAAAAAAAAGGGGGGAGGTACCTACACAACAGCCACTCCAACAAACTGCCTGTCCAGCAAGGTAACCCCAACTACCCCACAAAACCCAAAAAGTGTCAGCACAAATAAAGGCTCCCCATCCACCAGCCCTATACTGACTGACCATCTACCCCACAGCCCCCTACCTCCACCATGGCCTGCCCAATAGGTGACAAACTCCAACCGGAGAACGGAGACCACTCAACATCTCAACACCCATGCACTCCACCAAAATACCCAGATACTATTCTCAAATCCCAGCCAGTGAAGCCAGCACATCGCCAAGCCAAACAGATGCAACAAATCCCCTGCTTACCCACAGGACCTGAGCAGACAACCGTGCACAAGAGACTGCTGAAAGGCAGACACCACACCTGCCAGGATCAAATGAGATGCCACGTGCACGTGATCCCGGAAGATTCCGGCACCCCTAGCCCCCACCAACTGTGCCACAGCGCACCCACCAGGCAAACCTCTGACCTTGGCCCCATGGCACAATGACAATGCACCACCAACTGCAGTCCCATCTCCCAGCTGTCCAAAAACACTCCAATGCACCTCACTAACCATACCTATATTCCCAGCGACTGATAGCTCACCCAGTCCCCTCAATCTGATGTTTGCCTGAGCACAACCCCTGGTTCCTTCCCCCCATCAGCAGCCTAAAAAACAGTTCCAGGGCCCCCACCCCCACCCCCTTCCTGCCAAAACGCCTATGAAGAAAAAACAAATATGTGCCAATAAAACTGATCCCCACGGCTTCAAGAACTGCAAAAGCCCAGATATGAGTGCACATTTGCCACATGGCCTCTGCCCGGATACTGGCAAAAGCAAGTACAATGGAATCAGTAGATCCCCACCACAGAAATTGCACCCCTGCCCAGTAAGTTCAACTTGCTTTGCTCCTGCTAACCAGGCAAAAGACATCTCCAACTGCTATCCCACCCTTATAAGATTAAATTTGAACCTCCAACCCCACCTCTCCAAAATTTATTGCCAATCAACATAATCCCCTACTTTTGACCATAACCCTTTCTCAATGAGGCACACCCATATCTTCAAACCTTTCCAACACAATCTGCCCTTCCATGGGTAGTGAAGAGAGGGATCTGGGCCAGCTCAGCCCCATGTTGATTACGGCAGCCCCTCATTTAATACAGGTAAAACCTATTGACAGTTCTATAGATTATATTATAGCAATTTTTGAAAAATCGCATCTAAAAGTGAAAACAAAAAGTTTATTGTATGAAAAGCATTGGACGTCTGATGTTTTAACTATTTATGGCTTTAATTTAAAAAGTACTTTAAAAGTAATTTAAAAGCACTTCACTGCATTTTTTACTGTTTTTAAACATCTGAGTGTTTTTAACCTACCAGCTGATATTTTAATTATTTATTGAGGTAAAATTAAATGTTTTCCCAACATCTGACTTGAGCAAGTGAAACTATACAACATCCTATACACTCATTTTAACTATGTATTTATCTATTTATTTTTATATCCTATGCTTTGCCTCTCTACCTCCGGGAGCCGAAGCTATATCAGGTATAGGACCACCACCTCATTTACAAAAACCAGGAAAGGAAGACATTGTGAGAATCCACTCCTTAGGTTCTAACACTCTAGAGAGGATCCCTACATACAGAGATAACATAGGAAACTAGGGGTGTGCATTCGGATTGACCGCATTAGTAAAACGCAACTCATATTTTTTTTTTACTTAAAAAATTGATTCGACATAAACGATCGGATTTCCCACATATCGAACATAGATATGTTCGATATGTGGGAAATCGCGATTATTGAGCCAAAATAAAAATATAAACCCCCTCACCCTCCTTAATCCCCCCCCCGACTTACCACAACTCCCTGGTGATGGAGCGAGGAGTGAGGACGCCATTTCTGCAATCCTTGGCGAGAAGCATGTGACGTCGGCGGCACGTCGAGTGACGCCGGCGTCACGTGATTCCCGGCTCGTTCGCGCCGGACGGCTCGTTCGGCCCAAAAGAACTTTTGGCCAGCTTGGGGGGGCCTCCTGACCCCCCCAAGCTGGCCAAAAGTTCTTTTTGGGCCGAACGAGCCGTCCGGCGCGAACTCGCCGGGAATCACGTGGCGCCGCGTCACTCAGACGCGACGTCACGTGATTCCCGGCGAGTTCGCGCCGGACGGCTCGTTCGGCCCAAAAAGAACTTTTGGCCAGCTTGAGGGGGTCAGGAGGCCCCCCCAAGCTGGCCAAAAGTTCTTTTTGGGCCGAACGAGCCGTCCGGTGTGAACTTGCCGGGAATCACGTGACGTCGGCGTCACGTGATTCCCGGCTCGTTCGCGCCGGACGGCTCGTTCGGCCCAAAAAGAACTTTTGGCCAGCTTGGGGGGGTCAGGAGGCCCCCCCAAGCTGGCCAAAAGTTCTTTTTGGGCCGAACGAGCCGTCCGGCGCGAACGAGCCGGGAATCACGTGACGCCGCGTCACTCGACGTGCCACCGACGTCACATGCTTCTCGCCAAGGATTGCAGAAATGACGTCCTCACTCCTCGCTCGATCACCAGGGAGTTGTGGTAAGTCTGGGGGAGGGATTAAGGAGGGTGAGGGGGTTTAAATTTTTTTTTTGCACATATGTACATATACCCAACTCATTGGATTTTTTTTATGTCCATATTGGCCGCAAGTGGGACCCCCTTTCGGACATAAAAAATATGAACATAAAATTTTGCTCTGCACATCCCTATAGGAAACCCAAGCTAACCAAACAGACACTTCACAGGCAGTAAAGGTATGCGTCCCAGCCTTGGAGCAGAGCCCAGAAAAAGAATATGAAATAGAGACAAAAAGAGACCGAAAAAATGAGGTGAAGAAAGGGAGGTAGTAGAATGGGAGAAAATAAAATTGAATTAAATCAGACAAGATGATGGAATTGAACAGAAAGTGGGGTTAGGATAAATTGAAGAAAAGCATATAGAGTATGAGGGCACAAAATGAAGAACTGAAAAGAGACAGAGTAATGAAACACGGCACAGGGATAAAAAGAGAAGCTTTACATAGGTAATGAATTAAATAAGGAAAGAAAACCACAAAACAAATGTGATCCAAAATATGTATTTCTTTATTTAGAAACATTTGATATTCTACTCTTTTTACTAATGGACTCAAGGCAGATAACAGTCAAAGTAGAATTAAACTACAGGCACAAAGTAACAGTGACAGTTGTTGCAGGGTCATTAGCAATCATTGAATCAAAGATCCCTTCAAAGTGGCATTATAATTTCTTTCTTCTTCTTGGGATTGTTTCATAACATGACATGTATCCTTGATTGGAAAAATATCTTTGTAGAGAGGAAAATGAGTTAGTGTAAAAAGTAAAATAAGCTGGACCTGTACCTAGCCTGTTTTGAGAGGTGCAAGAACGAATTTAAGACATATTTGATCTAGTGGAAGAATACAAGTACAGATGTAAAACATTGGGTGTGCTTTCTGAAGTAGGGTTGCCAAATGGCTCTGTTTATGCTCATCCAGTCTTGATTTCACCTCATTACATGCAGGGACTTGTATTTCTGCTTGTCTTAAGGAGATCAGAACTACAAGTCTATATATGAAGTGGGATAAAATCAGGACTAGGTCAGTCTGACCAGCGAAAATGGAACCATTTGTAACCCTAATCTGAATTCTCTGCAGTCTGAAGAACTACTCTTCTTTTGTGCTCAAGAAATGGAGAGCGGTGGCTGTTCTATTGCCCCCTGAAGAATGGCGATGTTGATGGCCTCCGAGCCTCACCAGAGCGGAGGACAAAAGCGGCTTCTGATGCGGCAAGGAGCAGGACGGCCTCAGCGATGGCTAGGCCCGCAAGCAGAATCGTAACACCATCAAAACCAGCATGCTGTAATAACAGAAGTTAGGAAAGTTCATGCCAACATCCAACACTGGAAACATTAGATGTTGGAGCCTCACCCTCACCCTTTTCCCCCTCCACAGGAAATGTGAACAAAGTTTTATAAGTTTACAGATATCTTTAGATCACAGCACAATAGGTAGCATATTTAGAATATAAGGTAACTTGGGGAACAATATCATTTTTATGATGGTCAACCTACCTTGTAAAGAAAGAGGAAAATGCAACCAGCCTTCCATCTTCTGCCCAAAGAACTGTCCTGCTGGTGGGATTTTTACCACATATAGCTGTGTAAGATCTCGGAGAATCCAGACACCTAGATATTTAATTTTCTCCCTCTCCCACCTCAAGGGGAAAGTATCCCAATAAACCAGAAACATCAAGTCCTTCAACCTTATCTAGATTTTATTTTAAATCTATACAACTCAAAGGTCTCAAGAGCAAGAGGCAAAGATGTTTTTGCATTAGCTAACAATAGCACTATATCATCCGAAAACAGCAGAGTTTTGACCACCTTCTCCTTGACTTTTATATCCTCAACAGCAGCGTTCTGCTCAATCAACCAAATGAGAGGCTTCAAAGATAATATAAATAATAGTGGTGACAGGGGGTAACCCTTTTCGGTGCCACACTATAAAGAGAAAGAATCAGAGACACCCATTGACTAGAACTCAAGCAGTGGGATTAGAACAGAGAACACGAAATGCATTCAAGATGCCACCTTGGAAGCCCAATTCCTGTAAAAAGACAGGGCCAGGAAACCCTGTCAAATGCTTTTCAGCATCTAAATTTGCTATCAGGGCCTCCTTGATATGTACACCATTAGCTCTGCAAGCCTCTAAGGCCGCCAGCAATTTCCACACATTCCCTCAGATCAACAGCCAGCAACAAAAGCGACCTGAGAGGGGGGACCCTAAGGAGGGTAGTATATATATGTCAGGCAGTTGGCTTAAAGTTTAGCAAAGATCTTAATGTCTTGATTTAGCACGGATATAGGCCTATTCGAGCCAGGGTCTAAAAGCTCTTTGCCTTGCTTAAAAATAAGAGTAATCACCGCTTCTTGCATCGTCTTAGGCATACATCCCCACCGTACCATCTCAGTGAAAAGATTGCACAAAGGAAGAGCTACATGTGCGGATAGAATTTTGTAAAAAGCAGAGTGGCTGCACAACAAACTGGATTTCCCTGTGTGAAAAAGGGAGTTCAGTCTGAGCAACTGATCCCGTGTTAATTGTGGTAACATTACTGTGCTAAATAACTGTTCTTGAGCTGCAGCATTTTCAGGTTCCAAAGTATATAAATGTTTATAAATCCCCCTAAACACTGCACATGTGGAATTAATGAACCTACATAGCTCACCCTGTGGATTTTTTAATCATTGAAATACATTTCGACCCCACATTCGTTTTAACTAGCTTAGCAAGAAGTTTGCCAGGTTTATTGCCATGCAAGTATAATTTATATTTCAAAGACTGAACAGAGCACTACACCCTACTATGCAATAAATCATGAAGGCAAATTTTGAGCAGCCAGTTATTCTAGTCTTATGGAACTTGAGTTACAGTATGACATTTTGGCTTTGAGATCAGTCAATTTAGCGTCCAAATTTGAGATATCTTTAAGCCATGCTTTTTTGTTTCCCCACTACATAACTAATGATTTCCCCCTTCAGGACTGCTTTAGCTGTTTCTCAAAAAAGGGTAGGCTGGTCTACATAAAGCAAATTAGTTTCCCAATACCTTTCCCATTTTTTTCTGTAAAAATTTGAGAAACTCTGCATCCTCATGCAAACATTCTAAACTGAGACTCCAATTCCAAAGCACAGCACACTGGACCATGATCTGAAATGATTAAGGGTTCTATCTTAGCCTCCTGCACAAAAGAAACAAAGCTTCCGAGATTAATACATAGTCTAGCCTAGAAGCAGAGCCATGTGCTCTGGAAATATGGGTAAAATCTTTGTCTCCTGTGTGTAAAAAAACGCCACACATCCATCACTCCCAGTTGATGTCCCAAAAAAGGAATTCCCTTATCCCTCCCCGTATTTTTCCTACTTGCATTGCCTAGAGTGTCGGCATCTACGTCTGCCACACAGTTGAAATCTCCACCTAAAACATTAGGAGTGTTCTGAAATTGACAGAGCTAAGTGAACACATTAACCATGAGTGTGAATAATTATTTGGGGCAGAAATGGAAGCCAATAAAACTGGTTAATCAATCATCTTATTCCCCAACTACTATCACACAACGCCCCTCTGTGTCTGTAATGGTACGATCCAATCTGAAGGAAACAGATTTATGAATTAAAATTGTGACTCTGCTTACTGGAGCCTGAAGAGAAAAAGAGTTTGGCCCACCCACCGTCATTTTAGTTTTTTATGTTCTGTATCCGTGTAATGAGTCTCTTGAAGAAAGGTGATATGAGCATGTAATTTATTTAAATTACGTAGCACTTTTTGGCATTTGATGGGTGTGCTAAAGCCTGCTACATTTATTCCAGGTCACAAAATTAAAAAGTACCATCTAAATAGTGATAGGTAAGGAAAAGCAGCACTGAAAACAGGATGTTTTTTTTTTTTTTCTATGCAGCCTGTCACAGCCTGCATTTAAAGAAACGTGACACATAGCTCCAGATTCTCCTCCAATTTGAGCCACAACAGTCCCCTCCCCCCAGCTAGCCACATACTCAATGAAAGGAAGGGAAAACATGGCATATCCCAGAAATGTTTTCTTACAGACCCAGGACTCAGGTCAATAAAATCAAAAAAATTCCTTTACCCTCTTTTTTTATATTTTAATCCCTAGTTACACTGACTTGAATTATAGCCCCCTCCACAAAATACCCATTTTTACCATTTTACTGCTTATAAAAGTAGATGTTACTGAAGTTTATGCAGACTTTTAGGTGTCTGAAAATCCACTTAGCCAGATTCTGTATTTGATCTGTATAATCCCTATTTTTAGCCAGTCAGATCCATACTAAGCCTCTGAAAATGTACCCCTGAATGTTTAAATGCAATTAAAGTTTCATCACCAGCCATGTTTCATTACTGTTTTCATTTATAATAATTTCTGGTCAGAGTACAAATGGTGAAAAATAATTTCTAATGCACGGAGAAGAAAACATATTAATAACTCAAGCATTGCATTCAGATAGTTATTTTCCTTTCAAATTTTCAGAAGGTTCCCTCTTTCCTAACCGTTTTAATCCAGAAAAATATCAATGATGAGTGTCTTTAGACATTCGTGGCACAAAACAAATGTGGAAACTTAAAATATCCAGCATGCACACTATGTCCAAGTATTACCGTCAAGCTGGGTCACTGGCTGCAGTTGCAAAACAGAGAATCCAGTTTCTGATGTCATTTTCAATATTGAGAGCCAATGAAACTTTTGGCACCAGTTACTTTTACAGTTATTTCATAATTTATCATTTTCTTCTGTTAGTACAAACATTCACCCAAGGAACACACAATCTGTCTTTAATTAATGGCTTCAGGCATACAGTAATAAAAGGAACAAGTTCAAATCACTCTTTTCCCGCACTCAGTAAGGTAAAAAAAAGGCATGTTAACAATTAGATAGGCCTTAATGCTTAGTAGAGTAGGACTTCACAATCTTATGAAAAAGTGTTGGGAATAACCAATATACTTAAAGTAACCCAATACTCTTCACCAAATGTCACAAATTATCGACACTGCACAACTGAAGTTATTAGAGAATTATAAGAAAATGACGGTCATAATAGGCTTCCTCGTTAGGGCTTTCGCCTAATTCAACTCGGCCTTATGTGTAATCATAGGTCATTACTGTCCAGATCTCAGGAATAATTCCCACAATTGAAATGCAAAAAGGTATATTTTTTTAAGATATTTTAAATTGCAATTAAAATATAAAGACATTAGCTGTTTCTGCCGTCAAAAATTACGTTGGTATAATATCACTGATGAGCAATCCATCTCTTGAAAAATTCCAACTTATCTTAAAGTGCTTCAACGTTTCACTGTGCTGATGACCCAATTAGATAGGCTCATTGCTTTGGTTTTGTGTGTGTGTGTGTGTGGGGGGGGGTAGTTGTAAACCCTCTTCAGTCAGGGCTGTTAAGTTCTTTGTGATGAAAAGATAATGTTACTCCTTTCATTGGATCTATTTTTCTGTTTCTTTCTTTCTTTCTCTACAGGAACTCTGTAGTGAGGACTGACCCAGCAGACGTCTTCCATCTAGCCGGCACAGGAACTCTGTACAGAGGCCTGGCCAGGCTTGCCCTACAAGTCTTCTTCTTCACCCTTAGAGGCCAGGTGTTTGAGGTGTTTATGGCCCCATGGATTGCCACTTTGGGGGAGGGAAAGATTTTGGAGGCCTACCCCTCTGGTGCCTGTCAGCATGGGGACTTCTGCAGGGTGTAGACTTCATTGATGCCGGCGAAGACTCTGATAGCTGATCGGGCATCCTTTGCAGGATCAGGGTGAGAACATTCATCATGCTGTTCATTGCACCAACCAGCATGGTTACATTCTGGGTGTTGGCAGTGGTTTGATCACAGAGCATCTGGATTTGCCTGTTTATAGCCCTCCTGAGGAGCAGTAGCTCTACTCGTATGTGCCTCAGGTGTACCCCATGCCTCCTTTCGAACTAGTCCAGCTGTTCATTCATGGACTCATCTGTTGGTGGCAGGGATGTTGGTGCTGGTGCCAGGCCTGGTGCAGGTGCTAGAAGGTGCACCTCGAAATCTGGCATCAAGGGGCTTGTAGACTGCTCCTGCCGAGGGCATGATGCTTCGGGCTGTCATTGTGGTGTGCTGGGTTGAGGTTGTGCTATTGTAGAGGCTCCCAGTCAAGGCTATGTTCCTCCATTAACCCAGAGAGGATGAGGGACACATTGAGTGAGCTTCTGATCTCAGGGGTTGCAGCATTGCCAATGGCTCCTGAGCTGGTGGCTGCTCCTTCTCCTCCTCCTCCTCATCCTCGTTCACCTGAGTCTGTGCATCCATGAGAAAGGGCATGGGGAAAGTTGGTAGTGGGCTGTTGGTCCCTCTGTCTTCCTGGCTGGTTCTCTGGGGCGTCCTGGATGATCCCTGGGGCTTCCTGGATGGGACTGGCAGCTTCACGGGTGAGAACCTTGGAAACAAAACATAAGACATAAGTACCAATGTCAGCAACTATCCTTTTTTTCATTTGGCATCAAAGGTGCACTTTGCTTGTTAGCATTGTGAGCATCTTAAGCGAAATGATGTATACACCCGTTGCTGCCTGTCCATTTACAGGTGAGGTGAACTTACTGATTACAGCTCACGTGGTGGTCCAGCCGCTCAGACATGCCCTCGAAGACATCCAGTCCCAGCCTTTCCATGAGTCGCTCCTCCAGTGGGATGAGGACATTGGAACAAGGGATTCCTCCTCCGGTCCACAGTATGTACTAGTTTCTGGCTGCCACCTTACCTTTCAGTTGCACCTTAATATCCCTGTACCTGTGGGCGACCTACCCCTCGATTCTTTGCACTTCACTCTGCCTGGTGATGGCCTGGCTAGGTTTCACCAGATCTGGCCCTTGGCTTCCTTGGATGTTTTTGCCACCTGGTTCCTAAACAAAATGGCATAATTTTGCAGGACGTCTGCAATCACCATGACGTTCTCCATGATGCTGAACTTTATAACCCTGAGACAAGGGTGTCCTACTGCCTGGCTACCAGAAGGCATTGCCACTTCCTCTTCCTTAGAGGTGTCCTCCTTTTCCTCACTCTCCGTCCTACTCCCCTCTCCCCTTCCTTCCTCCCCCTGCCAACTCCCTTCCCCTCTGCCCTCTCTGTCTATCCCTAGCCTGCCATCCTCCTTCCTCTGTCTTCACCTGACTATTCCCTTCCTTCTCCTCCTATCCCTTCCCTTCTGCCTCTCTCTACTCCTGCCCCTGTCCCCTACTCCTAACTCCTCCTTCCCCTAGCACCCCTGCCCTTGTCCTCCCACCTCCTTTCCTCCCTCCTCCCCTATTCTCCTCTCTCCCCATGCCTCTCACGCTCCATTCTCCTCACTCCTCCTCACCACAAACACCACAGCTCCACCAACACCACTCCTCCACTCACAGCACTTCTCCTCACTCCTCCACACTCCTGCATCACCACTCCTCCTCACTTCTGCACCATCACTCCTTCACTCCTCCACACACCTCCATACTCCTGCACGGCACTCCTCCATACCAAAAGACAGACAGACAAATTGAACTAACAAACAAAATGTTTCACTCCAACAAAGAAGACAAAAGACCAAGGGAACAGATGGCAACAGAAAACAAGACAACTCATTCAGTAATCATTATAAAGAATCTCCAATTAGCCACCAACAACACCTACCTACCTCCTCTCTCCAAAATCCTGACATACCCTCAAAGAGGCAGCTGCAGGAATCCTATATATATATATATAAATTGTAAAAAGTAACGCACTATTTTATCTAGCCATGTAAGATTATGTGGCACGCGCTGACGCAACGCCACATACATTATTAACCTATGCAATGCGGCAAGCTGCAAATTACCATAACCATGCCCAATTTTTATCATGGGTACTAGTTTCACTATATTTATAGGGGCGGATTTTCAGCGCCCTGCTCGCCTAAATCCGCCCAAAACCGGGCGGATTTAGGCGAGCAGGGCCCTGCGCGCCGGTAAGCCTATTTTACATAGGCCTACCGGCGCGCGCAGACCCCGGGACTCGCGTACGTCCCGGGGTTTTCGGAGGGGGGCGTGTCGGGGGGGCGGACCCGGTCGACGCGGCGTTTCGGGGGCGTGTCGGCCGCGTTTTGGGGGCGGGTACGGGGCGTGGCTACGGCCCGGGGGCGTGACCGCGCCCTCCGTACCCGCCCCCAGGTCGCGGCCCGGCGCGCAGCAGGCCCGCTGGCGCGCGGGGATTTACGTCTCCCTCCGGGAGGCGTAAATCCCCCGACAACGGTAAGGGGGGGGTGTAGACAGGGCCGGGTGGGTGGGTTAGGTAGGGGAAGGGAGGGTAAGGTGAGGGGAGGGCAAAGGAAAGTTCCCTCCGAGGCCGCTCCGATTTCGGAGCGGCCTTGGAGGGAACGGGGGGAGGCAGCGCGGCTCGGCGCGCGCAGGCTATACAAAATCGATAGCCTTGCGCGCGCCGATCCAGGATTTTAGTGGATACGCGCGGCTCCGCGCGTATCTACTAAAATCCAGCGTACTTTTGCTTGAGTCTGATGCGCAAGCAAAAGTAGGCTGTTCGCGCGCCTCTTAAAATCTACCCCGCAACGCCGCGCGCTCCAGCCCCGCCCCCCGACACGCCCCCCTCCGAGAACCCCGGGACGTACGCGAGTCCCGGGGCTCTGCGCGCGCCGGGAGGCCTATGTAAAATAGGCTTCCCGGCGCGCAGGGCCCTGCTCGCCTAAATCCGCCCGGTTTTGGGCGGATTTAGGCGAGCAGGGCTCTGAAAATCTACCCCATAGTGTTGTGATGAATCTAGGTCTAAGCTGGTCAGAAACAACAGGAGTGAATAATGCACTTATTATCAGAGAGATCTCACAATGTTATTTATGTAATTCCTCTTCTTCATATTTCTTTCATTCCTTATCTTTGGGGAGTTATATTCTTATTTCTTTCTGTTGTTTGAGAAAAGTGAGGGTTTTATTTTCACACACGTTCATTCTCCCTAAATTCTGAGACTCTGTTTTCACTGGGAATCACCAACTAATTCTCCCTTGGAAAGCAAAACTAGTAACCACATTTCTCTAAGCTCTGTTCCAGGAAAATATCCCTTACTGATTGGCAAGAAGCTCCATATTTACTTGCACAAGACTCAGAGTTTTATCTTCAGTTTTGTGTTTTCCCCTATTTGAGAAGCCTCAGGGAATTGTGTGTCTTTTCAGGTGACTCTCTCACTCTCTCAAACAGTATTTTGTTAAACTTGTTTTTCTTTTCCAATCTTATCAAAGTTGACCATACTTAACTGTGGGTCAGCTGTCTTTACAATCAAGTTTAACTAAGTCTAAGTCTTACTTTTATTGTTGATTTTTTGTTTTAACTAATAATTACATATTTTTCATTCACACCCTCGTTCATACCAGAGTCTTATTTATTGTTCTTCCCAGGTTTTACAATGTTCTGAACAACTTTTACAACTTGGGAGAAAAGAACCAGTACAGCTCTCCTTCTCCATGGCACTTCAGCTCAGCTCTCTGCCAAATTCTAAATCAGTGTTGTTCAACCTTTTGGTTTGGGGGGGGGGGGGGGGGGCTGGGAGCCACATGAACAATTGTTGAACAGCTTGCGGGATGGATTAACAATATCGCTATTATTAAAAATACCAAATTACAACCTGAGAAAGTTTTTAGACCAGTGTAATCCAACAGTCTACTCTACTCTAAAATTTAGATTCTAAAAAGTTAACCAAAGTCTCTCATGTCATAAGAATGCAACTTCATAAGCTAATCACGTTCAGTGGAAAATCTGACACTGCATTTGTTTACACAAGTAGTCTATGTCAGCTCCAACTGTAGAGCTTGCAATGTGCAATGATGCTGTTAAATGTGCATCTGTAAGCAGAAACCGTGACTTTGTTTTGTGTTTTTCATTCTTGAAAACAACTGTTCACAGCAGTAGGTGCTACCAAACAAAGCAATGAACTTCTTGGCATCTTGTGACAGATTGGGGAACCTGTGCAGTGAAACATAAGAACTGTAGAAACTCAGAAGATCATGTTCAGTAAAACCTCTCTTCAAGTCACCATCATTCTTAATGTCAATGAGTTCCATCTGGTATTTATCAGCACAGTCTTTCGGATCAGTTTGAAATGGATTACTCAGTAGCTTCATGATGTTAGTATGTTTTCTGAAATCCTCGAACCTTTGTTTGAAGTCATCAACCAGTATGACAACTAATTCTGAATACTTCGCATGTTGCACTGTGTCAGTAGGTCTCGTGGAAAGGACTTTCAACTGTACAACTTTCTTCAGAATCAACTGTGAATGAATAAGCTCCGATTTCTCAATGAATATAATGACATGTTCGTACAATTTGTGTGCCAGCTGATTTTTTCCTTGAAGTTTCACATTCAAGTCTGCCATATATTTGGTCATATCGACCAGAAATGCCAAGTCACTCACCCATGAATTATCATCTAGGAAACATATCCTTCCCTTTGTTGGCCATGAATGTCTTTATTTCATCACGTAAACTCCAGAATCTGGATAGTGTGTCTGACCTGATGAGTCATTGAACCTGGATGAAGTAAATCACATCATCATGATATGAGCCCACTTCCTCCCAAAAAGATTTAAACCCCCTGTGATTCAGACCTCTGGATCATATGAAGTTGACACTTGATACAACTTTTTCCAACTCATTCTTCATTTCCAGTTTGTTGGCGCACAAGGTTTCCTGGTGAATGATGCAGTGGTGTATGACGACTTCCTGTGGCACTGATTTCTCCAACGAGGTCGCAAATCCATTCCGCTTCCCTGCAATGACTTCTGCTCCATCTGTTTTTATGCCAATAAGCTTGTTCTCACACAGATTGAACTTCTCCATTACCTGCTTGACTTTATCAAAAATCTCCTTTCCTGTTGTTGTGGCCTTCATAGGACAGATAGCAAGCAGTTCCTCATTGATGGAAAACATTTCTGTAACTCCTCTTACAAATATTGCTAATTGAGCTATGTCACTTATGTCTATGCTCTCATCAACTGCTAAGCTGTAAAACTTGCAAGCATCAAGTCTCTTGATCAAAGTCTCTTGAATGTTTGTCGCCAGGTCATCAACTCTTCTAGCAATAGTCTGATGTGAAAGGCTGACATTTTGCACCACAGACTTCTTATCTTGCAAACCACATCTGTTATGATCAGGCTTGTGAACCCTTGGACCGATGGGAGGATGGTATTACCTAGGAGGTAGGTCCTTAGGTTCTCCCGTTGGGTAGCAAGGTGGAGCAGAAGATGGGACTGGCTGACCCTCGGCACTGAAGACTGAGGCAACCGTGAAAAGTGAAGAGTCGTGATGTCAGAGAAGCCAACTGGGTCTTCGCCACTGGAAGCCCGCGGTCCCCCCGGCAGGAGTCCGTAGGGACCTGAGCTGCTGGGACTTAGGTGGACCTTTGAGAGGTCGAAGAGTCGTGAGGTCAGTGCAAGGGCCAACTGGAGCTTCACCACTGGAAGCCCGCGGTCCCCCCGGGAAGAGCCTGTAGGGACCCGGGCCGCTGGGACTTAGGTGGGGCCCTTGGAGACGATGGTTCGGAAGAAGTCCAAGGTTGAGTACCAGAGGGGTCATCGCTTACCAGTCCGAGGTTACACACCGAAGGATCACCACTTGCCAGTCCGAAGTCACACACCGAGGAATCACCGCTTGCCAATCCGAAGTCACGCACTGAGGAATCACCGAGAAGAAACAGGAACCAGGAATCAAGGATCCGAAGCACTAGAAGACTCACCAAAGCAAGCAGACTCGAACAACGAAATTGCCAAGTCAAGGAGTGAGTGGAGGAAGTCTCCTTAAATACTTCCCCTGGTCTGGTTCATTGGAAACAGATGCAGCAATTAAAGGGATGAGGTCCCTTTAAATTCTGTGAGGGGGCGCAGCCTCGCGCTTAAGAGGATTGCGGCCATTTTGGATTCCCGGCCGCGGAGGAGAGTGGCCTGATGCTGCGGGGGAGGAGCAGGGACGCCTCCCAACCTGGTGGCCACCGTGGAGGCCCACGCCGGCACGTGGGAACGACTGGGACCAAACTCCCACGGCCTCCCTGACGCTGCCACGGTGGCCCGCCGTCGCGGGTCGAGTAGGGGATCACGGCTGCGGCCGTCCGCGGCCACGGAACACAACAACATCCATAAACAGTTTCAAGCATTCCTTAATCAGATTCCCATCTGCAAATGGTTTTCCTCTCTTGGCTATGGTTTCTGCTATTAAAACGCTGACCTTTGTTGCTGCTTTGGAACTCTGATTGGCTACTTTAAACAAAGATTGTTGGCTGATGATGCTTTGTTTCAACAAGTTGATGTGATCAGTTCATGGTTGACCAACGAGGCTATCAAATTTACTTGCATGCTTTGTAGTGTAATGTCGCTTTATGTTGTACTCCTTTTGAACAGCAATTGTTCTTTGGCAAATCAAGAACAAAAATTTACCTACATGTTCCACCACGAAAAAGTCATCGTCCACGACCTTTTGAATGCGCAGTTTTCGACATCAGCTTTACGTATTTTACTCGTCCTACTTCCACTCGCAGATGCTGCCATTTTTGCTGTCATTATTTACAATGGGTATCTGTAAAAGTTGGAATGGACTGAAACAAACTTTAACTCTCTCCCTCTGCCCCCCTCCTCAGGCAACTTCTTTGTGTCCCCTCCTTATGCAGCTCCTCAAGCATCTCTCTCTCTCTCACTGCTTCCCTCCTCTAGCTTCTTTCTCTCTCTCTCCCTCCTTCCTCCATGCAGCAGCTTATGTGTGTGTGTGTGTGTGCGCACACCTCTCCCTCCATCCCTCCTCAGGCAGTGTCTTCTCTCTCCCCCCCTCCTCCAGCTTCTTTCTCTCCCTTTTGCAGCAGTTTCTCTCTGTTTCTCTCTCACTGTTCATCTGATCATGCAGTGTCTGATTCCCTCCTCAAGCAGTTTCTTCTCTCTTTTTCTCTCGCTCTCTTTGTCCCCCTCCTTATGCAGCTGCTGCATGCGTATGTGTGTCTCTCTCTCTCCTCAGGCAGCTTCTCTCTCTCTCTCTTTCTCTCTCTACTCCTCCTTCAGCTTCTCTTTCTTTCCTTTCTGCAGCAGTTTCTCTCTCTGTCTGTCTCTCACTGTTCACCTGATCATACACCATCTTTTCTTTCTGATTCCCTCCTCAAGCAGCTTCTGCTCTCTCTCTCTCTCCCTCTCTCTCTCTATGTTTCCCACCTTATGCTGCTGCTTCTTGTGTGTTGTGTGTGTATCCTTCTCCTCCAGTCCAGCACATCTCAGATCTCCTACACCCCCCTCTTCAGGTCCAACCCATCTCCAGCTCTCCCACACATTCCCACCCCCCTTTCAGGTCCAGTACATCTACAGCTCGCTTACATACACACACTGTCCTCTCCCCTCGTACTCCCCACCCTCAGATCCCCAATTCTACCCCCTCACCTCCCGCCTGCTGGCAGTTCCGGGTCAATTGACGCCTGCGGCAAAGGCGATTAAAGGTTTCTTCACCTTCCTCTGCCGGCTTCGAGCCTTTTATGCAACACAGCGTCCTAACTGTGCGAAAACAGGAAGTTGCATCAGAGAGGGGCGGGATGCAGTGTAGCAGGAAGGCCCTGATGCTGGCAGAGGAAGGAAAAGGAAACCTTTAATCACCTTTAATCACCCGGGACCCGGTGGGCGGGAGGTGAGGGGGTTAGTGTGGGAGATGGGAGGACGAGATGTTGCCCAAGTGGTCCATCAACCCCTCTTGCAGCTCGTGGCTCAGAATGCGCGGGCTTGTTTTCCCGGAAGTGTTTTCTTTTTTTTTTCAAATCAGAAGGGGGGTTTTTTTCCCATCTGAAGGCAGCCACAACCCCCAAATGAGAATTGTGTGACCCCATTTGGAGTTGTGATCCACCATTTGGGAACCGCTGTTTTAATGGCTGATAGATATGGAAGGGAATTTTTCCTCGCACCCGATCTTCTCCCCGATAGTTCCTGCACCCCTCCCTCGTACCCGATCCTCTCCCCGTCCCCTCACCCCTCCCTCGCACCCGATCCATGGGCCAGATAGAAAGGCTTGGAAGGCCACATTCTGGCCCACAGGCCGTACATTGGACAATCCTGTTCTAAATGGTCGCTGTCTTTCCTAACTTCCATATATCCGTGCTCCATGAAGTCATTGGGCCTCATTTCTCCTATTACTGGACAGACATTCCCTTACTAAGCGTCAGCCAGCCCTCCTAAGTCCTTTGGTCAAATATACTGAACCTGGAGAAATTTTCCATATCTTTTTCCTTTTCTTTATAGTGCTTAATACTTTTAATCGTACCTGCGCTTTGACTCAGCTTAGTGATGCTACACCTACCACTTCATCTGTTGCTAGTGAAGCTGCTTCTGTGCAACCCCCGGCAATAGCTTTGGAATTCCCCTAGTCATCATGACAGTCCTAGTTTTTCAGGGATGCTTAAGAATGGACCACTAACTTTAGGGGTGAATGGATGCTACCATTTACTTTAAAAGCATTAATTTTCTTATTTCTCTGAATTTTAAAAGGGTTTTTACAATCAGCTAAAATATTTCCTGGGTCCACTCATTTTCATGCCACTGAAAATCTTAGAAGGGTCCAAAAGACTTTCCTTGGTATTCGTATTTTTCTTTTAAAAACTGTTACTCTGATGATTTTTTCTATAACTGGGTTAGGCCTGTCAAGTCCCCCTTTGGTAGCCCCCCAGCAAAATTCCCTTGTTTTAAAACGTTTTTGGGGGGCGTTAACCCCAAAATTAACAGAGCTTCCATCAGAGCAATTATCACCTTTAAAACTAACTCCAGAGGCCGGTGACCAGTGTCTTGGTACTTGGCCACCACCTTTGTTTTATTTAAATTCTGCCTAATTTTCTTTATTTTTATTTAACAAAATAAAGGACCATGGGTCTTGCTGACATCAGCGGTATTGCTCTCTGATGAGGACTGGCATGTCGGGGCCTTCCCTAAGCACTTCCAAAGCTGCTTGCCTCGTTTTTAAAAGAAAATGCAGTGAAACAAGCTCAGGCACTCACCATTGCACTACTGACAGCCTCCATGGTCACAGCTGCCCCAACTCCTGCAGCACATCCTTTTCACTGCAGCTGCCTCCTGTCAGCTGCTTCCTTCACCGGTTGCTCCTGCATCATCACAGCTACCCCTGGCCTAGCTGATGCTGCCTCTCTTCTCCCTCATGGCTTCCCTCTCCTTTTGTCATGATCCAGCACTGCCTTCATTTGCAGCTGAAAGCTGCTGCTGGGTCTTTCAACTCTCTGAGACTCACAGTCAGGCCACAGGATCAGATAATCATTTTTTTTTATTTACATAGGGATACCCTACTTACATTGGCACACAACACCACAAGACAGCAAGGAATCTGGTTAGCAATGAAGAAGTATTCAGAGCTAGGACCAGCTTGCCTGATGAACAGAGGGCACAAGAAGGGATGTAAGTGAAGATTAAAAGAGAAGAGGTAGCATGGAGCTACAGAGTGAATGCTCTTATAGATGAGAAAAAATAGTTTGAACTGAATGCAGAAATAGATAGGGAGCCAGTGAAAGCTGTGAGAAGCAGTAGGGCAAGATAAGTCATGCAACTGAATTTTGGATAGGTTGTAGTGGGGGAAAAATATAATTCACCGGCAAACCTGTAAGGAGGATGTTGCAGTAGCCCAAGTGGGATATGACATGAGAGTGGATACGTTTTTGGGCCTCCAAGTGGCAAATAGCATTTGAATATTGGGTTTCAATTGTACATGGTCTTGCAAAAGGTTTTCTTATGATTGGAGCTCTACGGAATTTAGGGAGCCTTGCGGAGCTCTACCATGCCCCAGCCAGGTGGCATCAAACAATAAACACATCTAGTCATTCCTGTAATAATCTTTAATTTGCATAGACTTTCATGAAAGGAGGCAGCATAACAATATGCTAATCTATCTTTTTCAGGAAGCGTCAAACTTTATATCATTTCAGGTGATTTATTAGTAATGGCAAAGAACATCATCTCATTATTTAATATTCAGCTGGTAACTGGATCTTTGCACCTTTGGGTGGTCTTACCTACCACACGAAGCATTCAATATAAGGTAAAGTCTGCACAGTAACAGCTCCATTAACTATCTGAATTTCTAGCAGTTTCTGCATCTTATGAATACCAATGTTAGGCTTACATGCAGTTTCTAACCTCCCTAAGACTCTACACTTAGCTGTAAATAGAAACTAGTTTAAACCAGTTATGGTCTGCAGAACACTGACTCTTACTTCAGAAAAGAAAGGGGTTACTAAAAGGCACGGCACAGCATAAAATTATCGCTATGAGATCTCTGTGTACCGTAAATTTTCAAGACATGGGAAAACAGAACACAGGCCAAACTGGGCCAACAAAAATTTCCATAGGAAAGGAGAGAACAGGCCTCCCTCCTGCCCCACTACCACCCATTACCAAATGGTGTTGGTTGATCTCTCACACTCCTGTGCTGCATACCCATGTGGAATCCTACCCTTCTTGTGGGCCTCATCACAGGGATAGGCATGGGAGCAGCTTCCAAGGGAAGGAAGGATTGCCAGTGGTAAGTAAGGCTCTGCTAATTTCCTTGATCTTGTGTGCAAGAGAGAGAGGTTGAGGTTAAGCTGCAACATGGAGACTCCATTTATGCAGGTGTCAGGAGATGATTGGAGTATTTCAGGCTACTGGGAGCCATTTGGACTTGTGTCAGGGAATGAGAGGAGGTACTCTGAGCTGTTGAGGCCCCAAAATGCTGGTGTCCAAAAGGAGTGGAGGAGGATCCCAAGGGACCTTGCTACTTGTATCCAGAAAAGAAAAAAATCCATTCAGTTCATTTTCATTTCAGCCATTTTTTGGGACTTTTGTTCTGAAAGCCCCATTTGTTTCAATTCATTTTCAGAAGTTATGCAGGAAAATAACATTTTACATACATGTACATAAGAAAGTTAAATGCACAAACTTCTAAAGAGGAATTGGGTTGGGAGTTTATCAGGCCACCAAGGGCCTTTTTCTACTTACATTGAGGATCAATGGAATGAAATCTCCCTTTCCTTCGAAGTGGTGAACATGGGAGATTTAAACATGCAGTGTGTACATGCTATACTTTTTGGATGGGTGTGCACCCTACTTTTGCATGCCCTTTATAATGATTTCATTTTAATCGGCACTCCAAAAATTTAGTCCATCTTATGTTAAGAAGCATTTTCATGTGCACATGCTAAAAAAAATTATGAGTGCGAGGTTTGGAGCATAGGCTCTTACATTTTTTTAATTGTGCTTCTATAGCTCAATAGCTCCAGAAAAAAAGCTTTCCTTGGCACAATGTAAATATTAAGGGCACTGGAAGTAAATCTGAGAGATTGTTATCGTATCCAATATATCCAGGCATAATCCTGAGATTCATTCCTATCATGTCCATATGCAAAACAAATGCATTTGGAGATACTAATCCTACAGAGAAACACAAACAATTTGAGGTTCAACTTGAACAAAGTGAATTTCAGCCTGGGGCAAGTTTGAAGGAAAAGTTTTGCTAAACTTAATAGCTGTCAGAATTTTTACTAATGGACTTGCGGAAATTCAAAAGATGTCTGTAAACAATGATCTTCTATAGAAATCAGGATATCCAGAAAAACTATTTGCTTCGTGCTTTTTTGTGAAGTAAACTTAAGATGATGATCGATCGTATTAATCCATTCTAAAAATGTATTCAAAGTAGCTTCATCAGATGTCCAAAAAAATAAAAAATCATTGTTTACAGACATCTGTACATCATAAACTGATTGAGAGAAACAATTTACTTATGTATCATAGCTTCCATCCTCGTGCATTCAAGAATGGGCTTCCGGTAAGCCAGTTCTTTCGTATAAGAAGGCTGTGTTCCACCAAAGAAGAATTTAAGGTGCAAGCTCATTTTATGGCTAAAAATGTACACCCTATGGCATGAATAATAGTGTTGAATGGCTGTCCCTCATTGAAAGGATACAAGGACATGATTGGTTAGTACCACATTAGGCCTTCTGTGATTGGCTGTGACTGAAGTGAGTTGAAATGTATAAAAAAAGGAAAAAAAACAAAATGGAGGATCCTTGACGGAAACACTGTACCTAAGAAGAGGACACAGAACCACGCCACGTTACAAGGACCGTATGTAAATAATGGACAAACTAGCATTTAAAGTAAAAGATAAATAGTAAATGTGATACGAGAGACAAATTCCTATCTTGTTTGTTGTAGAAAATAAATGAGCCATTATCACAGGCCACTGAGGAAGTATTAAAACGAAACACGAGCCGTGTTGGGCAGAGCAGAGTGGCGGCTCTTGGACAGAACGGTGGTTCTCACGGCATCAAGCCTGTTTCAAACTAAACAAAGCCAGAGTGGCGGCTCTTGGACAAAGTTCCAGGGGAGAGCGGCGGCTCCTTTCAATATTTTGCCAGTTTGAAAAAGAAGGCAATGAAAAGCTTCAGTTAATTGTCCTACATAATTCATATAACTAAATTGTGAATGAAAATCAATGATTACAAAATTGAACATAACAGTCTAAACTCATTTGACTGTTTAAAGCTTCTACAAGCTAGCTTTTCCAAGCAAATAATTTATGAGATTTCCGTTCGCATCAACTAAGAATTTAGTTTCCACATATGATGTTCTTTTGTTGAATTGCCTCTGTCCTAGGACAGTGGTACAGAATTCCACCCCATTTCTTCTAAAGTGAGTTGCTGCTTTGGTCATATGGCTAGGGAGTGCTGGCCTGCCACCTGACTGCTGGAAGGGGCCATAGGATCAATTTGGGGGAAAATTCTTCTTCTTTTCAACCTCTTTCTTCTGGCTTTTTCTTGGAGTTGCAGAAGAAGTCCCCAAGATAGTACTTCCACCCTCCCTTTTCCCATTGGTGTTAGGTACTAGAGATGTGAATCGGAACCGGAATCTGATCGGTTCTGGTTCCAATCCAAATCTTAAAATTTTTATCGCCCAGCCCGATTTGAGTTTTGATTATTGGCTGCACCCGATCCAATAATCAAAAAACCCTCCCCCACCCTCCCGAACCCCCCAAAAAGGTTTTAAAATTACCTGGTGGTCCAGCAGGAGTGCAGGGAGCGATCTCCCGCTCTCAGGCCATCGGCTGCGTTAATAAAAATGGCGCCGATGGCCCTTTGCCCTTACCATGTGACAGGGCAAAGGTAGCGCCGGCACCATTTTGAATACTGGCAATACGGCCTGAGTGCAGGAGATCGCTCCTGGACCCCCGCTGGACCCCCAGGGACTTTTGGCCAGCTTGGGGGGGCCTCCTGACCTCCACAAGACTTGCCAAAAGTCCAGTGGGGGGTCCAGGAGTGACCTCCTTAATCTTGTGCCATATTGCCATTATTCAAAATGGCGCCGGCGCTATCTTTGCCCTCACTATGTCAGAGGGTCCGATGGTCGGCCCCTGTGACATAGTGAGGGCAAAGGCTAGCGCCGGCGCCATTTTCAGTACTGGCAGCCGCTAGCCTTTGCCCTCACTATGTCACAGGGGCCGGCCATCAGCCCCTGTGCCATAGTGAGGGCAAAGGTAGCGTGGGCACCATTTTGAATACTGGCAATACGGCCCGAGTGCAGGAGGTCGATCCCGGACCCCCGCTGGAATTTTGGCAAGTCTTGTGGGGGTCAGGAGGCCCCCCCAAGCTGGCCAAAAGTCCCTGGGGGTCCAGTGCAGGCCATCCAGTGCTCCTACCATGTGAAAAGGGCCGGCCAATGGCATGGATACCCTGTCACATGGTAAGGGCAAAGGGCCATCGGCGCCATTTTTATTAATGCAGCTGATGGCCCGAGAGCGGGAGATTGCTCCCCACGCCCCCACTGGACCACCAGGTAATTTTAAAAGGTTTTGGGGGGGGGTCGGGAGGGTGGGGGAGGCTAAGGGGGTCATTTTAAAGGGTCGGGTGGGGGTTTTTTTATCGGGCCATCGGCGCCATTTATATTAGTGGCAGCCAAAATGGCGCCGATGGCCCGAGAGTGGGAGATCACGCCGGGACCCCCCCACTGGACCACCAGGTAATTTAAAACATTTTGGGGGGGTTCGGGAGGGTGGGGATTTGTTTTAAAGGGTCGGGGTGGGTTTAGGGGCTGTTTTGGTGTGCCGGTTTTCCCGCACTCCCCCCTCCCCCGATTTATGATTTTTCACGATAAATCGGGGGAATTTCTATTGTATCACGACTCTAACGATTTTTGACGATTTAAAAAATATCTGACGATTTTTTTAAATCGTCAAAAAACAATTCACATCCCTATTAGGTACTGCATACTAGCATTGGTGAGAAGTCCCACTTGCTTCCCTTGACTGATATCCTTCCTGCAGTGAATACACTGAGCAAAATGTGGTCTTCTCTCACTTTAAAGTGCTTGCAGTTCAGGGATTTCTTCTACGATCCCTTCTTTACATTATTGGAGGCTTATGCTGGCACTGGAGTTGAAATTGAGGGTGGATCCTGAGGAAAAATGTCATGGGCATAACTCAGGCTCTCTTCCTGCACTGCCTACTCTATCTGGGGGTTGATCGCAACATAATCAGTATCATCTTTCTCATCCATTAGTGAATTGGAGGCTAAGATGCTACTGACTAAATTTCCAAAATTCTCTTTGGCTACTACCTCTTAAATATCTTCTGATTCAGAGAATCCCAGACAAGATTTGTCCTCAGAATTAGTTGCTGCAAATACTTCCTTTACTGCCTCATAAGCAGGAACCAAAGAGGAGCATGCTTCTGGTTTTGGGTGTTGCACTTCTGCTTCCTCTGCCCTGCTAATGACAATCTTAGATGGCTCTCCCACCTTTTCTCAAGGCTCCAAAACAAGAGGGAGGGGAACAGGTGGTGGTGGAACATGCTCTCTGAATATCAATCTCTTTTGAATTGTGTTGCCTTTATCTCCTGCCATTCTGGACCTAAAAAGGTCTTTCTTCAATTTAGGTGCAGGACTGGCTTTTTTTAAATGCTGCCCCAACCAAAGCTGCCAACTCTGCCAAGATCCCCATTTCTTTCTTTACCTGACATGATAGAATTTGTTGATGCACACTGCCTACTGGGGATTTGGATATTATAAATGATTTTATTGGTACTGTAATTGTATCCCCACTCAGCATAACACTCATTGTATGAAGAACCAAGTCTCACACAAGACACATATACAGTGTTTGTATGCTGTGCTGTGTGTACTAATGCTCATTGACTTAACACAAAAAAATAAACCTGTTAAGCATTAACATACAAAAAGATTGGCATCCTGGTAACATTCTTTTCTTTGGTCTCTGAGCTTGCACTGCTCATCTCACTGGAGTCTAGAGAGTGACAAAAATAATCACTAGCACTGCCACAATTACAATCTTCACACTGTTTCCCATTCTGACTCTCTCCCAGGGCACTACCTCATTTTCTGGTACAGTGAATATGTGAAACCAGTGCAGCACGGAGAAGAGCAGAAAAGAGCCCTTTACCAGTACCAAATCCCAAAGTTTGTAAGCTTATATAAAATTCTATGGAAGCTTCCAATAGCACCATGAACTATAAAGGAACTATAGAGCTTCTTAGACATGCTCAGGCTTTACAGTTCAGCATCACTTGATCCAGCTAGATTGTATAGGCTAGTTAAAAAGATACTGCAGCATGATTTGTCCTCTGGCAAGTCTCCTTGCCAACTTGTCTTGCCAAAATTGTGAGGTCACATGGGAAAGAGCTGGTTGCTATAGTTACCAGTTTTTATTCTCAGCAGTACAGAGCCATAGACTTCAGTGGGCCATAGAAATGAATGTGAAACAAGGAAATGGAATGAAGAATATTTGTTTCATTTGTGGGAAACCTTCATTTGTTTTTGTTTTGTTTTGGGTTTTTTTTGGGGGGGGGCACAAATGAAACAAATATGGATATATTCACTTCAAACAAATGCACATATCTAGAGGGTGTATCTGATTGGGGGAAGGTTATTATTTACTCCATTGTACAGCTATCTCTTTTGTCTTCTAGTTCTTTTTTCTTTTTCTTTCTTTGCTTTTTTCATAAGTTGTTACCGCTACTTTGTATTGTTCACTAAATACACTTTCAAACGTTGTAGGTACAGTACACTTTTATCTAAAAGTTAACTGTTCTAAGTACCACAGCTTTGTTTAGCTAGCTAGTGGAAATGAAAACTAAACCCCGTTTAGAATGGAGCTCTTAAAATTTCTGTAAATATTAATTGCTTAAAAATATATTATCCACTAACACAGGAACACATCACTAGTGTCTGTTTCCAAAGACTCTTCTTATAAAATGTGCAGGTTGTTTTATTTTTGTCTTTTTGTAAAATACTCAAAAGAACTCAGTGCCTCTGCATTTCATATCATTTTTCAAAAGAAATCTGGACATTAACTTTTGATATATGCAATCATCTGAAAAAAAAATAGTTAATATAAGGTCCACATTTTAGGCACTTTCGTTCGCATTCATTTTCCTACAATTATTCTGCTGTAAACTTATAAAGTAGACAGTAATCTTGATTACATTAACCTTAATGGTTCACCAAGCAGGATGATAGAAAATCATATCTGACTTTTCATTCAAGGTAACTGCCTGTCATTTAATCAAGAATCAACCGCTTCATGAGTCTGTAATTTAAAATTGAGCAGTGAAAGTATTTCTTGTCTATTTTTAGTTACAAGACTGCTGAACCAACAAGTCCACCTGGCTGAAAAAGTTAGATTACATCCCCTAAGATAATGTGATATGCTATCCAGTTATGGATTAATGTACACCATCTTCTGTTGACCAGCAGAGCTTTCCCCAGAGCACAGTGACCTCTAATTAGTGTCGTTTTCACTGAGACTATTATTAAAAGAGAGATAATGCTGCTATTAATAATTGAACCCTTACCTATTACCTAATTATAGTCCCTCAAAACAAACAACCCATTTATCCCATGAATATATTGTTGCAGAATCAATGACTTCCAGTTAACAGGGGTTTGTTTTGTATGAGTGTGTCAGTGCTAGTTGTAATAAAATGCAAGTCAATGTTAAACAGAACTCTTAATGAATGTTATTCTAGTGAAATGGATTCACAACCCCTTCTTTGCTATGTTCTTACTTTATATAGTCCCAAGTACAATAAGTTACTTTATTATTAAAGTAGAATTAGCTTCTAAATTGTGGATTAGATTTTATTTATTAGATCTAATCTATTCATTTTAACTCAGAAGATGCAGGTTGAATGAGACAATCCTATTAGTCCATTCAGTATTTCCTGCAATGTAAATTGTCATTATGGAGCAAATTTTCAAAGAGGTTTTGAGCATAAAAACAGTAAATATGCATGTAAGTAGTATGTACTTATGTATATGCTATTTTATAAATGTTGAGAGTGCACATGTATTTTCCATTTCACGCATACATTATACCTTGGAAAAAAGGGGCGGGCTAGAGGCATTCTGAGGCAGGGTTCAAAAGTACCCATGGTGGTTGTTGTTTTGTAAAATACTGTATATGTACAGTATACACAATACAGAATTTATTTATACACTTTACACCTGCTAATTGACTGGCACAAGTGAAATCAGACTTGTCTATTGGCTGCAGTTTTTAGGTGGCAGGTCTGGGTGAACTGGTGGGGGTTGAAGGTGAAGTGCTAGAGGGTCTAGGTGAACTGGAGATGGACTGCGTGAACTGGTGGAAATATCAACAAACTGGTGATTTCAAGTATATGAACAATTAAATGTTTTCAAAACACTAATGGGCGAATTTTAAATCCCTCACGTGTGGTAAAATATCTATACTATCAGATCCCTTACCAGTGAACTGTTTGATCACCTTGAAGGGGCATGAATCTGCTCCAAGCTGGATCTGAGGGGTGCGTACAATTTGGTATGTATTCAACCTGATTATATATGGAAAACCACTTTTAACACAAGGGACGGTCACTACGAATACACCATGATGCCCTTTGGGCTATGTAATGCCCCAGCGGTCTTTCAACACTTTAATAACGAAGTCTTCCGAGATCTTCTGTACTCCTTCGTAGTCGTGTACCTTGATGACATCATGATCTTTTCTAAAGACCTGGAATCTCAAAGAGATCACGTCAGGATTGTATTGCAATGTCTACGAGAGAACCACTTGTACGCCAAGCTGGAAAAATGACTGAGTGTAATCGCTTACTCTTCCTAGGGTACATCATTTCTGACCGAGGATTTTCCATGGACCTCGAGAAAGTCCAGGGGATCCGCGACTGGCCCCAACCAGTAGGTCTCTGAGCCTTGCAGCATTTTCTTGGTTTTACCAATTATTACCGGAGCTTCATTGCTAATTACTCTTCTCTAGTTGCCCCAATTACTGCTATGACTAGAAAGGGGCCAACACCTGGGTGTGGACACCTAAAGCACTTGCCGCCTTCCAGACTATCAAAGAAGCATTCTGCTCTGGCCCTTGTTTGCAGCACCTGGACCCCACACGGCCCTTCGTCGTGGAAGTCGATGCCTCAGCAATTGGCACACAAGAGCCATCTTGAGCCAGTTTTCCCCCAAGGGAAAACTGATTCCTTGCTCTTTCTATTCACACAAGTTCTCCTCCACAGAATAGCGTTACACTGCTGGTGACCGTGAACACCTCGCAGTCAAGTTGGCACTCCAAGAGTGGCACCACTGGTTGGAAGAGGCGCAACACAAGTTTACCATCTTCACTGACCATAAGAACATTGAGCATCTGAAAGTGGCTCAACTTCTGAACCCTCGTCAAGCCCGATGGGCACTCTTCTTCGAACGATTCAACTTCAACTTTTGTTTCCATCCTGGTTCCAAGAACCTTTGTGCTGATGTGCTATCCAGATCATTTGAACCTGAAGATGTCCCTGAAGTTCCTAGCTTCAATACTGATCCTGTCTGTATTTCCCTTGCTGTGACCACTACAGTTCCTACTGGAAAAGCTGTTGTTCCTAGGAAATTACATGAATGAGTTCTGAAATGGGCTCATGACTCCAAGTTGGCAGGCCATCCGGGCCATGCTAGAACCTTAGAGATGTTGCGAAGACACTATTGGTGGCCCAATATGGTGCAAGACTCCCAAAACTATGTGGACTCGTGTCCCATCTGTGCCCAGCAGAAGCTGCATACTGGAAAGCCCTGGGGCTTACTGCAAACACTCCCGGCACCTACCGAACCATGGGTGAGCATCTCGACAGACTTTATTATGGATCTGCCTCCTTCCCAGAACAACATGGTGATTTGGGTCATCATCGACCGTTTTTCGAAGATGGGTAACTTTATTCCTCTGCCGGGCCTCCCTTCAGCCCCGGAACTAGCGAAGCTGTTCTTGAAGAACATTTTTCGCCTTTATGGTCTTCCCAAGGAGATCATCTCCAATCGGGGACCACAGTTTGCTGTCAAGTATTGGCGTTCTCTATATAAGAAGTTCAACATCTCCTTAAGCTACACATCGGCCTATCATCCTGAAGCCAATGAACCTGAAGACATTCCTCCGTTCCTATGTAAATGATCAGCAAGATAATTGGTCTGATCTTCTTCCTTAGGCTGAGCTGTCGCACAATATGCATGTTGCTGCAGCCACCAATGTTTCCCTGTTTTCTGTGGAATTCGGATGGCAGCCCCACCTACCTCTTCCTATTCCCTTGACAGTTCCGTCTCCAGCGGCACAATCCATGGCTCACACCATTTGTCAGGTATGGACCTGAGTAAAAGAGCGCCTTTCTCAAGCTGCTGAACACTCCAAGCGTAACTCTGATATCCATAGACATCCTGCTCCACTCTTCCACCCTGGCCAAAAGGTGTGGCTAAGCGCTCGACACATATGACTGAGACTTCCCATTCATCGCTTGGCTCTGAAGTACAGATGTTAAGCTCTTCCTAGCCTCTGTCTCCTTCCGTGCTCCGCCCCCTGGGGGCAGTTGCCTCCTGGTCCCTACCAGGAGACGGATCTCCACTGCCACAGGACAAGGGTCCACCTCTGAGCACAACACTTATTTCCAAAGGGAGGGTATTCCAAAATATTGGACCTGCTGCTGAGAGAACTCTTTCTAATTTTTCATCAAGGCGTATCAATTTTGGTGATGGAATGTCAAGGAGGTACTTGGTTGCTGAGCAAAGTGATCTTGCTGGGGAGTAGAATTTCATAATTGTTTTTGCCCAAGATGAATGTAGGTTAAACATTAAGGAATGACACAATTAATCCCAGTTTATATTGAATATGGAACGATATTTGTAACCAATGCAATTGTTTTAAAATGGGAGTGATATGTTCACGGCTTAAAGAATTTGTTAATAGTCTGGCAGTATTTTGAATAATTTGTAATGGGTGTGTAATGTATTTGGAAATACCAATTCGTAGGGAGTTGTAATAGTCCATACTTGAAAATAATAAAGATTGCAGTATAGTTTGAAAGTCATTTGCTTCAAGGTAAGGTTTCACGTGTCGGAGAAGTTTTAGTTTGTAATGAGATGTTTGTGTCAGCTTTTTTATATGCGCTTGCATGTTCAGTGATTGATCGATTTGTATGCCTAAATTGCAAACATCATCAGAAAGTTTTATTGATTGGCTGGTGTTTAGTAGTAATTCAGAAGGAGTAGAATCAGATGGAAATCTTGAAAGACATATTCTGTTTTTTGAATGTTGAGTGCAAGTTTGTTAGATGATAGCCAATTTTGAATTGTTATCAATAAGTGAAATAAGAATTATTTGGTTTCAGACCAAGTTGATTTAACTGGAAAAACAAATTGTATATCGTCAGCATATAGATGTTACTGAACATTGAAACTTGCTAATATTTGACATAGTGGGGTGAGTTATATATTAAATAGTACTGCCGATAGCGCAGAACCTTGAGGTACTCCGGATGTAATAATTTTCCAAGATGAAACTTGGGATTGTATTTTAACTTGCGGAGTGCAATTAGAAATAAATGATGAAAACCATTTCAAAACAGTACCTGTTAGGCCTATTGATTCTAATCTACTATTTAAGATACTGTGATCAATTGTATCAAATGCAGCCGAGATGTCTAAAAGTACTAAGATGAAAGATGTGCCTTGGTCAAAACTGTGTCTGATTAGATCGAAAGATGATTGTAATTGGAGTTCTATATTATGCATTTATGGAAGCCAAATTGGTATTGGTTGAGAACGTTGCATTTTTCAATAAATGTAGAAAGTTGTTTTAATGCACATGTCTCAAGGATTTTGCTATGTAAGATAATGGAGAGATTGGACAATAGTTTGCAAATACACTAGGGTCAGCATTATGTTTTTTTAGAATTGGAAGAATAACTGCACACTTTAGGGAGCCTGGACATGACCTTTGACAAAAGAGGTGTTCACTAATTGTGTTATAAATTCAATTGTATCTAGTATGATTGATTTTAATATGAATGTAGAGCATGGGTTCAAAGAACAGATGGAAGAATTCATAGTAGATATTTAATCTAAAATAGTTTCTTCTGTAATGGTTTCAAATTCAGACCAAGGGAGGTTGTCTGAACGGAATGTATCATCAGTTGTTGTTAAAGGATTTTTTATTGAGTTTCTGATATTATTAACTTTTTCAATAAAAAAAACATGCAAATTGATTTGCTAGTGTTCCATTTTCATTTGGTGTTAAGATTTGATGAGAACTGACGGTGGTTTAGTTATTTGATTTATGGAATGAAATAGCTCAGCTGGTTTGGTTACTGAAGCTGTAGTTTTGGAATAAATATATTCTTTTTGGTAGTCGCAGTGATATTTTGATATTCTTGGAGGTAGTCTTTGTAAGCCATTACATTTTTCTGGATGGGTTGTGTTCTGAATCCGTAGGAGAGGGCGCTCCCGATCTGGGGAGAAGTGTGCCCTTGGACCTTGGTGAACCAGGAGAGGAGCTCCAGGAGTGCCGAGGCAAGTGAGACGGATCCTCCTCTGGGTGGAGACAGGTAGCACAAGCCCACGCCGACCTGCGCGGCCTCCATGAGGCCAACCATGCAAGGTTGGTCTCTGAGTAGTCCTCCGACCACTCTAAGCCCTTTCGGACCTGCTGCTGGGTAACAGCAGAGGCGGCAGGCCAGACATGAGACAAGGGTGGACGAAGACTCTGGAGCATGGAGACACAGATGAGGAACTAGAAGCGTGGAGACTCAGACAAGGGACTTAGAACATGAAGACTCAGCAACTAGAAGAAGTTCGGGCAGTGCTCAAGGAAATCCTGCTGGACTAGGACTCCAGCCACCAGGAAAGCAGACACCGGAGGACGGATTTACCACCAGGAAGTGGTCAGCCAGAGACGAGATCTCTCCAAGCAAACTGTTCAGGATAGGGACCTGACAATGGACAATAGGCTTCTAAACGAAGAACACCAGGGGATTTGGAATGTCAGGACTTGGGACATAAGGACTGGATCAGGACTTGGATCACAGAACATCAGGACTTGGATCACGGAACATCAGGGCTGGAACACGGAATAACAGCAGAGACCAGGAACACAGACAATGAAGGATCCCACGAAGAACATAGAGAGATGCTGGGCAGGAGCAGGAACGAGGAGTCCTAGGGAAGACTAGCCCCTTGCCAAGGCGAAGGAGAAGTGACGACTGAGCCCTTTTGTAGGGCTGAAGAGGCGACTCCCACGGTAATGTCACAGATGGGCCACTCCTTCACTGTCCCTTTAAAACAGGAAGAGAGGTGTGGCCCCTCACCTAATGAGAAGGAAACAGGAAGTGCAGGATGTTGGACAGTGACGCCCTCACCGCTGAGAAGCAGGAGCCAGAGCAGGCCGCGAAGCAGGTCCCAATGTGGAAGGCGGCTCCCTGCCACATGAAGGAGGAGCGAGGGCGGTTCCCAGCCACAGGAAATACTGGTGGCAACTGCTGGGCCACGAAGAGGAGCTCCGGAGCGACCCACCAGCCACAAGAAGAGGTGGCAGGAGGATGGCGGTGATTCCAGGCCGCGAAGAAGACAGTTGAGAGCGGCTCCCTGCCGCGAGTGAGGCCGAGAATGAGGCCCCTCCCCCTCAGAGGGGACAAGGCAATGTCGGCGGACTCCGGGCCACGAGGAGATGAAGTTGGCGGCCTCCTGGCCGCAAGGAGGGCAAGGGCCGCGGCCTCCCGACTACGGGAGAGAGAACAGACGTTGGCGGCCTCAGGGCAGCAAGGCTGAAAAGTGGCAGCTCCTGCCACAAAGGTAAACGCCTGCTTGCAGCTAGGCCCACGAGCAGGAGTGCAACAGGTTGGTGTCCCCATTTCCATTCAAGTTGTCTTAATTTCTGGGTTTATTTTTGTTCTAAGTTCCTTAGTATACTAGGGAGCATAGTATTCACGTTTGGTTTTTCTTGAAAATTTATAAAGGACATAATTTGTCTAAGATTTTAATAAATGTAGTGACCCAGGTTGATACTAAACCTGTGGTGGTATTATCTGTATTTTTATCGAGTAATGGAATCAGATTATCGGCAAGATCTTTGGTAGAGCTAGACTGCTTGAGGAAGGCTGTCAACAGTCAGATCCAGGCCCTGTATGACCAGAGAGCACCCCACATGCAAGCTCTCACCACAATGGCAACATCCATTAAAAACCTGACAAGTGTCTTAACACTCATTTTCCAATGCATGCTGATGCCTGCACCAGTGCCTTCCCCAGCATCCCAGGACTCCACGCCCTGCAGCAATCCCCGGCCTGATAGACGCCCCAGGGGTAAGCCCTCCAAAGATATGCCGCCCCAGGTGGCAAGCCACAATGTGGCAAAGGGCCATGATGCTGCAGAAGTGATGGCATATACCGGCAAATAACAAGACTTGTGGAAACCAGCCTGGCTGGACTTCGGTACAAAGCTTCTATGCTGGCTAGATGGAAGAAGCCTGCTGGGCCCATCCTCTGTGCCGACTTGCTGATGGTGATGGTCTACTGTCTGCCAGTGCTGTCCTGATGCCTACTTCTAATGTCCTCCTCGATGCTTTGCCCATACTCCAGCCTCCTTTCTACAAACTTCAGTCATGGTCCTGCTGCTGTCTTTTCTCATCAGCCAAGAAACATTTTCTTCTTTCCTGTGTCATCTTGGAAAGATCCAGGAATATTCTAACTTTTTGTCCCATAAACAAAGCATTAAAATTCTTGAAGTAACTTTTCAAAACAGAGCTCAAATCATACTCAGAAAAGAAAGAGACTAACAAAGTAGCTCTCTCAGAGATTTCATAATCAGAGGTTTAAAGACAGGCGGTCACGATAACATCCAACGGTTGAATTACATTAGAAGTATGAGATAGCAAAAAATATACTTTATCCATGGTGGGAGTGGAATCAGAAGGAAAAGCCAATATATCCAAAAGGTGACATTTAAGAGTAGACCTAGGATTTTCACCCACCACCTGTGGAAAATGTAATAAGCGCAAGTTCAAATGGTGCAGTTTATTTTCAATAAATTCATATCTTCTGTTCAAAAAATGACAGTCTTGGATGATAGAAGATTGCACACTTTTAAGGGATTTAACTTCCCCTCCATTTTGGGAGAGCTCTCACTTCTTATGATTATAAAGTTCTTGCCTTTTCGCATGGGATATAATGCAAATTATGGGGAGGGGAGGAGGAGGGACGGGGAGGGGGCGGAGTCGGTGGTGGCTTCACTGCCGGTGATAATGTTACTAACATTATCATCGGCAGTAGTGCGCTATTCGGTGCGAAAGCCGGCAGCTGGCACACCGCCATGGTGCGAAGGCTGCGGGCTTTCGCCCCCCTACCCCCGTTTTCGCAGGATTCATCATTCTGCGAAGCATGATGAATCCAGGCCTAAATGATGAATCCAGGGCTAAATTTGGCTTGCAAAACCTCCGTCCCACATTTTCCTATGTCGTTGGCACCCACATGTACCACGACTGCCAGCTCCTCCCCAGCAGGGTCTTCCCTTGTTCCCACTTACACTTCAGGTCTTGTTCTACTCTCTACCACCGCTGATGTAATGAACAACTGTAAAGGCAGAGTTATTAAGTGCATGCTAAAATTATTTAACACATAAATTATATGCATATACTTTTATAAAATAGGTTAACTATGTGAAATCCTGCATTTAAAAAAATGTGCATGTACTGACACATACTTTTGGGTCAGTGATATGCAATATTGTTTAATCTGTGCAGCTCATGTTGCACCGTTTATAAAATACAGGCATGACTTTAGGCGTGTATGTGCTGAGTTATACATACTATTAAAATTTACCTTCTTAACATTGTACTAGCAGAGAAGAGTTATGCTCCAAATTCTACTGTTGTGCCAAGAAAGAGAATATATATTCGTGGAATGAAAATGTCAAATTCTAAGGATGATTGAAAGCACATATAGCAGTTTCCAAGAATAAAAACTGAGGATTGCAGAAACAGAGGATCAGTATCAACTTTCCTCTGAATGGGGAAGTAGTTTGACACATAAAATTGAACTTACAAAAAAGCATGCTCTCCTATACTGTCTGCTGCCAAAAAAATGCCATAATTACTGAACGGCAGACGGGATCGTGTAATAAATCTGGAAATCATTGAGGAGGTGGATGAACATGTTGAATGGGTTCATTCTGTACTCAAAGTAGAACATTTCACCAATGTATTAATCCCAAAGAACTGAATAAATATATAAGGAGTATTACCATAGTCATTAAAAGGGAAGTCTTTGAGAGATGTCTCGTCAAATACTTTGTAAACTTAGATACAGCAACAGAGTTTTCACTGGCACTACCAGACAATAGAGATGTGCCGGCCAAATAATTTCATTTCAGTTTGTTTTTTCATTTCGGGGTCTTATTTTTTGTTTATTTTTCAGTTCATTTAATTTTTATTTATATTCAGTTTATTGTCCAAACCAAAATAACCATTAAAAAGAAATAAGACATAAAAACAAAAAATATAATGGGCCTCCCTGAGGCCTGCCAAACCTCCCCACCCCACCTCTCCAAGAAAGACTCGAGCCCGGGTCAAGCTCAGGCAGGGCCTTCCTGGGCCCCCACCCCCTATCCTGCACCACAAAACAATCCTTAGGGCCTGCTCCTACCAGGCTGGTCTGAGCTGAGCCTATCTGGGGTTTCCCTAGGCCACTCTGACCCCCAATCCATAGAGCTTGACAGGGTCAGGGACTTCCCTGTTTCCCACTTATACTTCAGGTCTTGTTCTACTCTCTACCACTGTTGATGTAATGAACAACTGTAAAGGCAGTAAGGATAAAATGAAGAGTGGAAATTGAAATAAACTTGTCTTGTGGCCTAAGACATGATGTTAGATACTAGAGATGTGAATCGTGTCCTCGATCGTCTTAACGATCGATTTCGGCTGGGAGGGGGAGGGAATCGTATTGTTGCCGTTTGGGTTTTAAAAATATCGTGAAAAATCGTTAAAATCGTGAGCCAACCCCCTAAAACCCACCCCCGACCCTTTAAATTAAATCCCCCACCCTCCCGAACCCCCCCCCCCAAATGCTTAAATTACCTGGGGATCCAGCGGTGGTCCAGAACGGCGGCGGTCCGGAACGGCCCCCTCAATTGAATCCTTTTGTCTTCAGCTGGCGCCATTTTGCAAAATGGCCGATGCAAATGGCGGCGGCCATAGACAAAAACGATTCGACGCAGGAGGTCGTTCTGGACCCCCGCTGGACTTTTGGCAAGTCTTGTGGGGGTCAGGAGGCCCCCCCAAGCTGGCCAAAAGTTTCTGGGAGTCCAGCGGGGTTCAGGAAGCGATTTCTTGCCGCGAATCGTTTTCCGTACGGAAAATGGCGCCGGCAGGAGATCGACTGCAGGAGGTCGTTCAGCGGCGGTCCGGAACCCCCGCTGAACGACCTCCTGCAGTCGATCTCCTGCCGGCGCCATTTTCCGTACGGAAAACGATTTGCGGCAAGAAATCGCTTCCTGAACCCCGCTGGACTCCCAGAAACTTTTGGCCAGCTTGGGGGGGCCTCCTGACCCCCACAAGACTTGCCAAAAGTCCAGCGGGGGTCCGGAACGACCTCCTGCGTTGAATCGTTTTTGTCTATGGCCGCCGCCATTTTGCGGTGGCCATTTTGCAAAATGGCGCCGGCTGAAGACAAAAGGATTCAATTGAGGGGGCCGTTCCGGACCACCGCTGGATCCCCAGGTAATTTAAAGCATTTGGGGGGGGTTTGGGAGGGTGGGGGATTTAATTTAAAGGGTCGGGGGTGGGTTTTAGGGGGTTTTAGTGTGCCGGTTTTCCTGCCCTCCCCCTTCCCCCGATTTACGATTTTTTAACGATTAATCGGGGGAATTGGTATTGTATCGTGGCCCTAACAATTTTTGACGATTTAAAATATATCGGACGATATTTTAAATCGTCAAAAAACGATTCACATCCCTATTAGATACATGCCAAATTTAAAATATATTTTTGCTTATTTTTTTCCATTTTATATTCCATCTTTCTGTGAATACCCTGAATGGTTTACAAAAAATAAAATGCAATCATTTAAAATATACCATACACAATAAAACACAATCCACAATCTACATATCACAGTATTACATCATCGATGATATAGAACAGGGTTTCCCAACCCTCTCCTGGAAGCATACCTAACCATTTGGGTTTTCAGGATTGCCATAATTAATATACATGACATAGATTTGCATATCTCCAATGTATACAAATCTATCTCATATATATTCATTATGGATATCCTGAAAACTGGACTGGTTAGGTATGCCTCCAGGAGAGAGTAGGAAAACACTGATGTGGAACCTTTGATTGAAGTTTATTAGACTTTACTGAAGTTTATTATAACTATGATAGTTGATTTAGGAGCCAACATAATGTTCCTTGCGCATCCCCTTTTACTTCTACTATTTTTCTTATTGTTTCTGTTGCAAATGTGGACCCTTAGGCCAAGGGGGAATTGACGCTACCCGCAGGGGGGAGCTCTGCAGGTCCCCACCTTTGGCAGGCAGAGCTGGATGAAACAGAAGCTCAATTGGAGCTTCACCGATAACAGCCCTCATTCCCCTAAGATTGAGCCCTCGGGTGCCGGGGCTGGCTGGACTTAGATGTGAGCCTCTGTGGAGGTGAATATCCATCACATAGAAGAGGTTGCAGGCCAGCACAGAGAAAGCGGAGTCAGAACAAGTAGCAGTCAGGGCAGGCAGCAGGCAAACAGAGTCAGGTTCAGGCTATGGTCAGAGATGGCTGGAGTTCATTCAGTGTCGTGTTACGGGCAGTGGTCTGGGCAGGCAGAGTTCAAACAGTAACAAAAGCAGGCAGTGGTTGTGGGGGGGGGGGCAGGGGTAGGTGGAGGTCGAACAGCACTGAGGTCCAATCCGAGGTCAATCCAGAAGTCCAATCTATTGAGACGAGAGACAAAGAGGAGGAAGGAGGATGAGGGACCACAGGAACAAGACGAGATGCTGAAGGGAGATGAAAGGAAGACTGACCGCGAAGACAAGAACTCAGAAGACAAACAAGACTGCCAAGGAACCAGGAAGAGGTTACAGGAACTCAGGAGGAACACATAGCAAAATCAGAACCAGGAACACATTGTTGAACTCCAATGTAGTTGACCTATTGACAAGGCACTGGAGGGATGTTCAGGCAGACTTTCAATACTGGTGGCTCCATGATTAATCTGAGGGTGCCACAGAAGAATTCCCACTGTGGACCCTTTAAATCTGCACAGGTTGGGAGTGCACACGCCCAAGGGATTCCTTGCTGATGAATGGTAGTGGCAGCAGTGGCAGCATCAGCCTAGCTGTGTTTCAGTGGGCTGGCGTGCTTAAGACTGGAAGGGTAGCTGAATCGACAAATGACTTCCTGGGAGGCCCAGGCTGGAGGTAAGAGCAGCAATCCATGGGAAGGGCCCATGGACTGCCAATTGCAACAGTTTCCAATGGCATAGTGGCACAGAAGGGTTTGAAAGCAAAGTTAAAAGGAGCCATGTGGCAAATGAAATGTGGGCAAGTGTTTTTAGCTTCTTAATTTTACTTGCAGTGAAAACATACCATATGCGTGCTCCATATACTTCCACCATCCTATTCAAGATTTTTCTGAGATCATTTGTATGTGACTTTGAGTGTTGAAAAAGCAAAAAGTGTCTTGCATATTGTAATGAAGCACCCAAGGTTGGGGATGGAGAATGGCCATTCTGGGGAGATGGAGACAGCCCAGAAAACCACATGATGATGATTTAATCAGCTTCTCTGAGATTCTGTAGAGCTTTTATTTATTTATTTATTTATTTATTTATTTATTTTTAATTTTTATATACCGATGTTCCTGTAAAGAATACATATCGCACCGGTTTACAAGGAACTGAACAGTCGCCTCCAGGGCGGAAATACATTAAAACAGTCGCCTCAAGGCAGAATACATTAACACAAGTATACAGGAAAACTATTAAAAGAGAACTTTCATAAACTCAATTAAATGTAACTGTGAACCATAAATCAGGAACCATAAATCAGGATTTTCTGCTGCCTTTTTCAGACATAGGTTAATAATATTTGTATTTACCTAACTTTTCAAATAACCTTTTGCCCAAAAATGTTTTTAAATCTCAGTGGGGTTGAATCAAGCCAATAGATTTTGTCTGACTCACACTCTTGGAACTTCAACAATAATAGCTGTGCAAACTGGCTGCCAGTTCCTTTCAAACCTTAGCAAATGCTTGGCTCTTAGTGTACAGCACTGAGTCTCAATATTGTGAACTTGTATTAATTGGATCAATCAGTGACCTGTCTAACACTCCAATTACTCTTCCTTAATGTCTACATTTTAAATGACTTAAACTGAAAACATTCTACCGTCCCCAAAGGACATACACTGTTCTTGAGAATCAATTTCTAAATCAACAAAATTCAGAATCCTACTCTAACTTTATCTATATCTTTATTATGAATTAGTAAATCACTTACTGCTAACTTGGTGCTAGGCAATATACAAACACACTAAATAGTAGCAAAAATATATAATGAACTAATTAAAACATACATACAAAATCTTTAATATGAATACAAGAAAAGAAACAGTAAGACAAGAAAAATTGCAAGTAAGTTTGCCTAAACAAAAGACTTTCAAAAGTGTTTTGAAGACCTTTGAATAAATTGTCAATTGCAAACTCTCTGGCAGAGAGTTCCACAACACTGGAGCAGCCAGTGAAAATGTTCTCTCATTTATCTCAGCAAGATGCACCAACTTTGAAGAAGGGATATCCAAAAGACCTTTCTGAGAGTACCCAAAGGGCATGTTGTTGGCTTATACACATTTAATAAAGCATTTCATCTATGGAAAAGAATCTAGCCTCAACAAATTATGAACTATCATTGCAACTTTATTCTGAATTTGCCACTGTACTGACAACCAATAAAAGTCATACAATACAAGGGAGATATGATCTCTTCTACTTTTCTCAGAGAGTAGTTGAGCAACTGAATTTTGCAAATGCTGCAATGTATTCAACAAGAATGCAAGAAGCCCAATATAAATGTAGTTACTACAATAGTCCAGAAGTGATGAAATTAATGCCTGAACAACCGAACAAAAATTTGAATAATCTAGCAAAGGTTTTAAGCCACAGAGAACCTGTAGGTTAAAGAAACCAGATTTTAACAACTGTCTTTATTTGCTAATGAAATGTTAAATTGGAATCCATCTGTACCCCAAGACGCTACATTTATAGCATGCATATGTTAAAAAAATGCAATATGCAGGCTAAAAATTCACTTAACAAGGGTTGCACAAACTTTTTTCTAAGGATATTGATCACTTCCTGAGCTTACAAGAAATGGAGAGGTCAATTTTGAATAGTACTCCTAAGTGAACACATCAGCAGTTATAGGCGGTTGCATAAAAGTTGTCCTGCATTTTAATGCTCCTCTGAAAATCTGTCTATCCCCTCCCACAAAGTACATGTGCTGTTAGCAAATCAGCACTATTACTTTTTGTGGACAGATTTTATTGCACATACTTTATGCACATTCTGATGCCAATATTTAAAGCTAACTGACTCTATAATTTAACAGGTTAAGACTTATCCAGCTAACCTACACTGGATATTCAGCAGCATGGTAATGCCTCTGAATATAGCTGGATAATCTTATGCGACTAACTTTAGACCTGCTATGAGCCATGTCTAACTTATCCAGTGAACTGGATAAGACTGAACATCGCTACATCAAGCTAATGCTTGGATGCATCAAGTTGCAATGTTTTTTCATGGGAGGGACCCCACTATCATGGGGCGGTATAACCATGATAGTGGGCCCCTCCCCCAAAAAGCATTGCACCAAATTGTTTTGTCTCATGGCAAAACACCACAGGACAAAATAAAGCATCATGGAGCCTTTACATTTGATGTTGGTCCCCAAAGCATGAGCTGTCATCACCTTAAAGGGCCCAACAAAAAAGTATCAAAAAGGCTACACATTGTGCGGGGGTCATACCTGACTTCTTCTCCCCACCCCCACCCGCATCCACCACTCAAGTGGCAGCTCCAACAACCTAAGTCTAAAAAAGTAAGCCAGTGGTCCTATGATGACAATAATGAGTCCCCCAACCCAATCAACAAGTTGGCTAAAGGTACCACCATCTACCCTTTCCAACAAAACATTGAAAATAGATTCACCCCCCCCCCCCCCCCCCCGGGTGTTATGAACCTATGCAGATCTTCCTGTCATAATAGGAGGTAATTTCAACCAACCACTGAATTTGATCATGGACCACCAATCTGCTTGTCCAGACAGACTGTCTCTGCCCCATGTACTTGTGATGCATCTCATTTCTTCATTTCACCTCATGGATCCCTGAAGATTGCTTCATCCCGCTGATAAAGATTACACTTTTTTCTCCATCTCCCACCATTCTTATTCTCATATTGACTATTTACTAATATCCAGCTCATTGGTGCCTTCTATCTTTGCTTCTACCATTTCTCCTATTCTCATCTCTGATCATGCTGTGGTTTCTCTATTTCTCCATTGGGATCTGCCAATGCCTAGTGCTCCTAATTGGAGATTTAATGCATCTCTCCTGGATGATTCATCCTTTCGTTCTAAAATTACAGACTTCATTAAAGAATTCTTTACTTTGAATAATACTGGTGATGTCTCTCAGCAGATTCTTCAGGACTCATTTAAAGCTGCTTTGCAGGGTAAAATTATTAGCTATTCTGCTCATGTTTGCAAATTGTCTCAGACCCAAATTGCAGATCTGTAAAAACAGATTTCAGCCTAGGAGCAGGCTCATGTGCATTCCCTGGATAATTTAGTTCAATTATGCAAATTAAAATATCAATATAATACGTTATTGAGTAATCAAGCTGGCAAAGCTATATTTCTTCAGAACTCTAGATATTATTCTGAGCAAAATAGATTTGAGTGGATGTTAGCTAATTAACTTCAGTCCCACAAAGAGCTTAAAGGATTACTGTTCTTAAATAAAAAACTGCAGCGCAGCTTTCTACTCAGTCTGTCATCCTTCAAGAATTTCAAAATTACTATGTATCTCTTTATTTAACTGAATCTCAGAATGACCCTTCCCTTATTTCTGCTTTTCTTTCATCCTTGGACCATCCTACCCTCTTCCCAGTAGATAGTGAAAGGCTTGATAAACCGATTACTCATTTGAAAATCCGACTCGCAGTCTCTTCCCTTCAATCTGGGAAGGCCCCTGGTCTTGATGGATTATTGGCTGAATTTTATAAAACCTTTCTTTCTCCGCTTCTTCCTTACTTAGAGCCACTGTTCTCCTCCATGCACACCTCTGATGTCATGACCTCTCGTTTTAATGAAGCTAAAATTGTGGTTTTTCTTAAACCCAATAGAGACCCTCTTTTAGTTTCAAATTATAGGCCAGTCTCTCTTCTAAATATTGATTACAAGATTTTTGCAAAATTACTGACTCTACGGTTCAGCAGTGTGGTTGGTGACTTGTTACATATTTCTCAATCTGGATTTATGAAGGGTCATCTCATTACTGATAATTCAAGACTTTTCCTCAATTTGCTTCATGTGTCTAAGGACATTCCGGGACCATTGCTCACCTTATCACTCGATGCTGAAAAAGCCTTTGACGATGTTGAATGGGATTAACTTTTTAAGGTCCTTCACTGGTTTGGATGCAGTGACTCTTTCGTATCCTTAGCTCAATTACTATATCATCCCCAAGCTCCTATCTTTCTATTAATAGTGCCCTCTCCCCGCCCGCCCTTTGCAGAGAGGTTCCCATCAAGGGTCCTTTTTCTCCATACCTGTTTAATATATCCCTAGAACCTCTGTTATTATCTGTGAGGCAGGACCCTGCCATTACTGGTATTCTTTATCAGGGGGTTGAATTTAAGTTAGAAGCATATGCAGATGTTGTTCTCTTGTTTCTTAGTCAACCTTAAGTCATGGTCCCGGAAATAATAGAGCATATTTCAGCTTTCTCATGAATTTCTGGGTATCACGTTAATTGGAGCAAGTCAAAGCTCATGCCTCTTAATAGCCCTGCTGTGGAAGTTACCTCCCATCTTTCTCAATTTTGCTGGCTTCCTGATGACTTGAAGTACCTCGGTATCTATTTTTATACCTCTTTGTCCTTAACTCTCTCCAAAGCTGCAGATAGGATCCTCAATCTCATGACCAATAGTATACATAAGTGGTCTCCTTTACATCTCTCCTGATGGGATTATTTAGATATGATCAAGATGGCGCTGGCCTCTCAGATAAACTTTATGCTTTGTATGTTGCCTATGCTATTTTCTAGACCATTTTACTGAAAGGTACATAGCTTACTATCTTGGTTTCTGTGGAACTCCAAGGATCCCTGCATTGCCCGTCATACCCTTAAATGCCCAGACAAGCTAGTGGGGTTAACTTTCCTGATTTCTGTGACTACCACCTTTTCTTTATCCTTCAGCAGAGCCTAGCCTGGCTTTCGGAGTATATTCCTTCTTCTCTTCCTCCAGTATGGCTCCCATTAGAGCAAGCTATTACTTCTCTGCTTGCTTTATCCTTTATCCCTGGCTTGTCTACAATGACTCCTTTTTGTAGGCATCCCATTTTATTAGCCACCTATATCGCCTTTCATGTTTTGGAATATGTCATTCCACAATTGTCCACATCCTGAAAATCATCAGTTTTGGTGCCATTGTAGCTTAATTCCAAATTTCAGATAGCTTGTCAGACCATTTCTTGGCCCCTCTGGCAATCGGTTGGTATATTCTCCCCTTCTCAATTATATCTAAATGGTTCTCTCCTCTCCTTCCCACAATTGCAGGATAAATTTAATTTCCCATCTTCTCAATTTTTTTATTGGGCTCAACTGGTTTCCTGTTTGTAGATCTTCATTTGATCTCTCGATTGCCTCATATGGTCACAATACTCCATACTGAACATTAATGAACATAAGAACATAAGAAAATGCCATACTGGGTCAGACCAAGGGTCCATCAAGCCCAGCATCCTGTTTCCAATAGTGGCCAATCCAGGCCAAAAGAACCTGGCAAGTACCCAAAAACTAAGTCTATTCCATGCTACTTGTTGCTAGTAATACCAGTGGTAATTTTCTAAGTCATCTTAACTATTTATTTATTTATTTATTTAGCAGTTTTCTATACCGACCTTCATAGTAGATAACCATATCGGATCGGTTTACATTTTAACAAAGGGTAAAACTGAGGTAACAATTCTGGTAAATAATAGATAACAAAGGAAAAGGAATAAGTCAAAGTTACAATCAACAAGGTATGGAAAACTTGGAGGCTTAAAGACAAGCTGGAAGGAAGATAGAGGCAGGTAGAATAAATATAACATGATACGAATAATTTAACGGGTTAGAGCATATGCTTTAACCAGGAAATGCCAGTGTCCATTGTTCAGGAGGAAGTGTGTCAAGGTCCTTGTAAGAAGTGAGGCTCAAACTAGTGATTATCCGGTGGATCTGGGAAGGCTTGGTGAAAGAGCCACGTCTTTAGTCTTTTTCTGAAGGTTAAGAGGCAGGGTTCCAATCTGAGATTTGCTGGGATATTGTTCCAGATAGCTGGGCCTGCAATTGAAAAAGCTCTGTCTTTGGTCGTAGAGAGGCGAGTGGCTTTAGTAGGGGGAAATTTCAGAGTGCCTTTGTGGATATCTCTCGTTGGTCTGTTAGAGGAGTGGAGTTTGAAAGGGATATCCAGGTCGAGTTGGAGTTGCTGATGGATGGTTTTGTGTATTAGGGTAATAGATTTGTACAGGATTCTGAAATTTACTGGTAACCAATGTAGGTTTCTGAGGACGGGGGAGATGTGTTCACCGCGGCTGGTGTTGGTCAGCAGTCTCGCTGCCGCATTTTGTAACATCTGCAGTGGTTTGGTGGTAGATTTAGGGAGGCCTAGAAAGAGGGCACTGCAGTAATCTATTTTGGCGAACAGAAGAGCCTGGAGGACTGTCCTGAAGTCTTGGAAAAATAAGAGTGGTCTCAGTCGTTTCAAAACCTGTAGTCTGAAGAAACTGTCTTTGGTAGTTGTGTTGACCATTTTTTTAAGGTTTAGACGATTGTCTATTATTACCCCAAGGTCTCTAACGTGCGTACAGGTGATGTGAGCATTGTGCGGTGAAGGTGGAGGAAGATTGTTTTCATTTGAAGAGATGAAGAGAAGTTCCGTCTTTGAGGCGTTGAGGACCAAGTTTAAGCTGTTGAGTAGATTAGTAATGGATAGAAGACAGTTATTCCAGTAGGTGAGAGCTTTTGAGATGGATTCTGATATTGGGATTAGAATCTGTACATCATCTGCGTACAGATAGTGAATTAGGTTGAGGTCTGTCAGTAGTTGGCAGAGGGGGAGGAGGTATATATTAAAGAGGGTTGGAGATAAGGAGGATCCTTGTGGTACGCCAAGGGAAGATTTTGTTAGAGGTGACTCCTTGTTATTGATTTTGACTTTAAAAGTCCTATTGCTGAGAAAGGACCTGAACCAGTTGTAATAGCAGGTAATGGACTTCTCTTCCAAGAACTTATCCAATCCTTTTTTAAACACCGCTACACTAACTGCACTAACCACATCCTCTGGCAATAAATTCCAGAGTTTAATTGTGCGTTGAGTAAAAAAGAACTTTCTCCGATTAGTTTTAAATGTGCCCCATGCTAACTTCATGGAGTGCCCCCTAGTCTTTCTAGTACCCGAAAGAGTAAATAATCAATTCACATCTACCCGTTCTAGACCTCTCATAATTTTAAACATCTCTATCATATCCCCCCTCAGCCATCTCTTCTTCAAGCTGAAAAGTCCTAACCTCTTTAGTCTTTCCTCATAGGGGAGCTGTTCCATTCCCCTTATCATTTTGGTAGCCCTTCTCTGTACCTTCTCCATCGCAATTATATCTTTTTTGAGATGCGGCGACCAGAATTGTACACAGTATTCAAGGTGCGGTCTCACCATGGAGCAATACAGAGGCATTTTGACATTTTCCGTTTTATTCACCATTCCCTTTCTAATAATTCCCAACATTCTGTTTGCTTTTTTGACTGCCGCAGCACACTGAACCGACGATTTCAATGTGTTATTCACTATGACGCCTAGATCTCTTTCTTGGGTTGTAGCACCTAATATGGAACCCAACATTGTGTAATTATAGCATGGGTTATTTTTCCCTATATGCATCACCTTGCACTTATCCACCTTAAATTTCAACTGCCATTTGAATGCCCAATTTTCCAGTCTCACAAGGTCATCCTGCAATTTATCACAATCTGCTTGTGATTTAACTACTCTGAACAATTTTGTGTCATCTGCAAATTTGATTATCTCATTCGTCGGCCACAGTGCCTCACATATTTATAAATATTTTAAACTCCACTCCTTTTCCCACCGTTCTGGCTTAGATCTAGTCTCATGATTTCTCCCTTTCAGATGACTTTCCATGACCTGTGTATTGGAATAAATATATACAGGTTTCCCTTTCCACTCATCTCACTCAATCTCTGTTCTTTTTAGCATATCGTGTGGTCTGAATGCCATGGACCAAGTTTGAAGTGGGCCTGTCTCTTATCTATTACTGTTGGTCTTGTAAGGCTCCCAAAGCTGCTTTCTCTCATCTCCTTTATCATTGCCCGGATACCAAGCAGTTCTGGCAAGATGTTTGAAACATGATTTTTCGCATGCTATGTCTGACTTGCCCTATGTCTTATACTCTAGTAGTTCTTAGGTCCCTAACTATTCAAAGCCCCTCCCCATCACCATCTCAAGGGAAGCTGCTTGATTTTTTGCTTTCTGTTACAGTTAAACTGGTGTTACTAAATTGGAAACATCCTGCCAATTTAAATGTCACATTCTGGTGGCATCAGTCTGCTTATATTATTGGTATGAGAAAGAAGCAACTAGAAGGTATCAATGTATTCGTCACTGGCTGACCATGTGGATATCTTTGACCACTACTTTCAAGATTTGCCTTCCTAATAGATTTGGACTATACGACCTAGTGTTTTGTCCTAATTCATTCCTCTCATGCTATATTATGTTATGTTATGACACGTTTTACTGTTAATTGCCATCTCTGTTCCTTGTATCGCCCTGAGCGAACGTTTAAGTTGTATTGTAAACCGATGTGATATGTATATTTTACAGGAACGTCGGTATAGAAAAGCTAAAAATAAATAAATAAACAAATAAATAAATACATAAATATTGAATTATTTGTTTGGGAATTATGCCCACTATTTGGCTGGTATTTCCTCGCTTGTCTGGTAGCTCCTGCCTTCCTCTCTGTCCCTCTTCCTCCCCCTTCCTCTTCTTCTTTTTCCTTTCTGGTCTATCCTTCCTTTTTGCTTTGATATTTTTTTATGTCTTGATATGCTAGAATGCTATAATATGTACTATTGCTCTAGAGCACAAAAGGAATCATTGTACTCTGAAGATATGTTTGTTTCAGTATCATGTTATTTACTAATAAAGTTTGAAATGAAAATAGATCCCCCTACTCCCCCAACCTTAAATTAAAAACACCTCATTGTTCACCCCTCCACTAGATTCACCAAGTCCAAATAATTAGTTGGTCTACAGTGGGGGGAGACCCACCCCCCTTCTGCACCCTATTATCTCAATATCCTGAAATCTGGCAAGAGAAAGGGCCCATGGTGCCCCCTAGCCCTGGAGCCAGTCAGTAACATTGTCCAAAATAGAGCCAACTTGATCTTGCCCCACTCACATGACAGGGGCAAGATCTAGGCACCGGACATCGGCCACCTGGCTGTGGTCCAATGCCCAGACCTTGACCCAGTCATGTGACTGGGGCAAGGTCATGTGAGCACCATTTTGGAAAAAAGCACTTACTGGGTCTAGGAATTGGGGCACCCCGGGCCCTTTCTCTTACCGGATTTTGGGATGTTGATGTAATAAGGTATGGTATAGACCAACAATGTGTTTGTACTTGGTGGGTTCAAAGGGGAGAGGGGACCCTAATTATCAATGATTTATAAGGGCTTTAGCATGTAGGCATGGGCCACCAAGACCCACCCCATGGTGGTATAAGAGGCATTTCAGGTAGGCATCTGCCAGCAAGAACTCCTTGGTGGTATAAGGGGTATGGCAGGTAGGCATGTGCCTGCAATACCCCCATGGTGGTATGAAGGGCATAGCAGGTAGGCATGTACCAGCAAGACCCCCATGGTGATATAAGGGGCATGGCAAATAGGCATGTACCAGTCAGATCTCCATGGTGGAATAAGGGGCATAGAAGGTAGGTACTGAGGTACCCTTTCCCCCAACTTTTTGGATTTTTAGATAAGGCTTCCTCATAAAATCCCAAATCCTCTTAGTTCTCTGGATAACCCACTCTGGCTAGCCACAGAGTCCAATTCCCCAGAATATCCAGTTCACAAGTCTCTAGTTGCAGCTTGTCCTCTCTGGCTTGGACATCCAAAAGCTCCATTTTCTCATCACTCCTGGCTTTCTCAGTCTCTTTCACTTGTTTATGGGTAGCATCCCAATCTTTCCAAAACCAGTCTGGCTTCTCCTATACCCGGTGGACCTCTGGGCTCAGGACATCTACCTCTGCCTCAGTGCTTTCCTCTTGTTCTGGTTTTAGGCTCACAACTTCTTGTGCCGCATTGCACTTGGTGACTGGGTTGGTCATGTTAGGGGCCTGACATACTCCTGTTCGCGGCATTGCATGGGACTTCTATTCTCCTATGGAAATCCTTACTGGCAGGTCCTAATCACAAGCTCCCTTTACCTGTGTCAGGTTCACTGTGAGTCTATATACAGATCTTCTATATTCTTTTCTTGTCGTCCAGTGGAGCTGTCTGGCATTTCTGGAGTTTGTTCCAGTGTCTGTCCCAATGGAACAGTTCCTGGTTTCTCTGGCCCATTGCCAGGGTCCCCTGTTATGTCTTCGTTAGGTTCCTTGCCAAGAAAATCCAGGTTGGGCTTGGTCATTACTGGCTCCACTGATGCTTCACCAGGCTTCATTGTAGTGCCCTCTTTAGGCCCCTCTTTGTATCACTGAAAGGGACAACCCCAATCAGGAGACTCACAGGGTTGCTGAGCTCCCTCCGCTTTCAGGGAATCCAAGGCCCTGTCCACGCTGGAGGTCATGCGAGCCAGGCCTGCTTCAATCTTCTTTCTGTTCTTATCATGGAAAAGCTGGCTCTTCATGAGGGTTTCCAGTAATTGGCTTTGTCCTGCCAGGAGATTTTGAATGAAGAGGTCCATTTTTTTTTTTTGTCTCTAGTGCCAACCCAGCTGCGTAAGATTCAGAGGTTCCCGCCCTGCTCAATTTTCTCTTTCTTTGCAGACAAAGCACACAAAATCCCTGCTTGCTCAAACGAAAACAAAAACTTCTACCAGCATCAGCAGGGAGTGGCAGAGTGCATAGAGCCTCCACTGATTTTCCTATGGGGAGGTGGGGAGGATGGTCCTCCCATTGGGCCTGCTTTTCAAAAGCATTAATATGCTTGAAAATGGGTTTTACACATGTATACACATTTTACTCATGTAAGTGGTTTTTTGAAAATTGCTGCAATATATACCATTGAATTGTCCATAAGATTTACTCGCATAAGTGCATTTTACATGTGTAAATGGCTTTTGAAAATTGTTACAATAGTATGTGTTGCATTTACATGTTGTGCCAGAGGTGGACTCTTGGCCCGAGCTGTGGTTGACGCTACCCACAGGGCAAGCTCTACGGGTCCCCACCATCAGAAGGCTGACTGACGAAGGCCGGCTGGAGCTTCACCAACACCAGCCCTCGTTCCCCACAGGTTGAGCCCTTGGGTGCTGGAGCCGGCTGGTCTTAGGATGGCCTCCATCCGAGTACTCCCAGGGTATGATAACGGATTCAGCCAGGGACCAACGGTAATAACAGGAAGTCAAAGACAAGTCCAGATGAGGCAAAGATCCAAAGACCCGGGTGCCAAAGGCGTATGGGAAGAAAGACAGGTGGTGCCCGAGTAGTAGAAGGCTGATATCTGTGTGGCCAAGTCCAGGGTAGTACCAGTGGAAGTGTAGGAGTGCAGGCTGTGGTCGGGACAGACAGCAGATAAGGACAGGTGGTCAAATGAGCAAGGATCAAAACCAGAAGTCAATCTGAGAGTGGTCAGGCATAGCAGGGGTCAAGCCAGAAGTCAATCCAAACGTGATCAGGCAAAGCGGGAGTCAAGCCAGAAGTCAATCCGAACGTAGAAGGCAGGGGCTGGGTACAGGAACCAGGAACGTAGACAGGATCAGGTACAAGCAACGAGCACATGACGAATGTGGAGACCTGTTGCCAAGGCAAGGAACCACTGGCTGGGCCCGGCCTTATATATACCGGGACCCAGTGATGTCACCATCCGGGGCCGCGGGGTGGATTCCTGCCTCGGCCCCTTTGAAATCCAGAAAGGTGTGTGCATGCGTGCCTAGAGGGCAGCATGGCACTGGATGGTGGCATCTCCCCGCAGATCACACGAGAAGACCCACCAGGGAACCCACCGGGGAACTGAAGAGTCCACAGAGGAGCTGGGGACGGCAGAGGAAGCTCGGCTGCGCAGGCTGCTGCCTACTGCCACGAGAGAGGTCAAACCGGGAGCAGAAGCTGGCAGTCAGGGGTAAGTGGGCATGGACGCGGACCTGCCGCAGGTGGCACACGCAACATTACGGGCATAACTCCTTTGAAAATTCACCTGATTGTGTTTAGAGCCTGTCTTCTCAGCAGACCCCACACATCCTGCTAAATCTGCCCCAATCAGTCTGCAGTTGTTCAGGCTGGCTTTAGAAGAGGAGACAGCACTCTGCTTACAGAGCAAGGCTCTGATACAGTTGCAGGATCTGTTCTGGGACAGGTCCAATAGGATGTGTAGGCCATGAAGGTGGATTTAAGGGGCCTGATAAGAGTGGTGAGGTCACTTGATGGCACTCTGCAGTACACGGCAGTTGATCCTAAAAAGGATGGCAGGGTCCTCAGTGCCTACAGCATCAACCCTTCAAGGGCCACACCATTTGTGAACAGGTACAGTAATTGTGAATGTGGAAAACCTTGTAGGCCTCAGCCTAGAGGTTTACATTACTTACCAAGTCTGAAGCCCAGCATTGCATGGCTGTGCATGCCATTACCTATTAAGTACCCCGAGCCACATTTCATTTTCATTTTAGTCCCTAATTGATTGAAAATAGTTTTAAATAATTTTTATAAAATTATTTTTCTTTTACCACTAGAGCTATGGGCGTATAGTGTATATCTGAGCATCCAAGAGTTTACAGGAACACATAGAAAACAGGAAGAAGAAAGTTGAGTTTGGGTAGCCTTCTTCAGATGCAGCCCTAAGGTAGGTTTTCAGAACAAGTTTGATTGCATCTATCTGAGAAATAATTGAGATGGATTGATAAATTAAATAAATTACATCCTCGATATTTTAAATATGGATATGGAATAGGACACTGTGGTATAAAGAAGTTATCAAATATATTGTGATGCAATTTTTGAATTTGACATTTTTCTATTGCGCTTTTGTTCTCTTGGTGCCCTTGTTCACATGACTTTCAAAAAGAGGTTTTTGATCATTTGAAGTGGCCCAGGTGATCTCCAGCTGAAAGTTATAAAGATGCTTTTTTTCTTGTTCTAGGTAAACAGTAGAAGGTGGAATGATCTGCGTCTGAAAATGTAGGTGGATTTGCTGGCATCTAAAAACTGCCCTCCCTCCATGAGGCAAACGTGTTTGTGTTTCACAACTTGTGTACTTTTAGCCGCATTGAGAGGTATTGCCAGGAGCATGTTTAGGACGGAGTAGGAAAAGTGAACTGATAGATGGCATTTTCAAATCTTTCCATGCACTTTTCCAACAAAAATCTATCTGCAGAAAAAGCAGGTGCAAGTGACCAAGCAGACTTTGTGAAAGTACGCGCATACTTTTGCTATGAAAATTGGTGCACGGCCTGCAGGTCAGAAGTACAGGTAGCAGTCCCAGTGCAGGCAGTTTAAAAATTGCCTCCTAAAGTTTCAGTTCTATATGCTAAACTCTAACAGAAGTCATCAGAGTGAGGAGATACAATTTTCTCAAAGCACTAAACATCAAACTTACACTGGAGCTATTGACATCCATAATGAAAACAAATCCTTCCCATGACTTTTACCAAGCATCCTATTATTGGTGCTATTACCCTTTATCAAATAGTCTAAAATCAGACTGTAGGTCTGAATCATCACAGACATAGAAAAGAAAGCCCCTTATTTAATTTTTTAACTTCTATAAGGCCAATATTCAGAAAAGCGGCAAACAGTTAACTTATCTGGCTAAAGTTAATCAGATAAGTTGTCCAGGATACTCAGCGGGATAAACGTCTTGCTGAATATAGTAGTTTGGCTGCCATGTTAGTCCACTTAGATGTACTGAAACAGGGACCTAGGTTTCCTACCACATTATGTGCCATAAAATTATACTGCTTGTCACCTCCTGATCACCCATCAAACCCCCTCACTCCTTCCCCTTCATCCTATCACTGGAATGCCTTTTGTCATTCACTTATGGCAGCCACACCTCTCTATTTTTTGGTAAGTCACCTTTTGCACATTTGAATTGTGGCCTGAAGAAAAGAGTATTAGCTCTTGAAAGTTAGTCAAGAAATGTATTAAGTTAATCCAATAAAAATATACTATTTTGTTTTTGGTAACTTTTTATATCTGTTAAATATACTCAAAGTTATCTAGATATAAGTAACTGGATAACTTTCATATCTGTTATTATATTATTTGAGAGCAATGCTGGATGCCGCCAGCAATACAACAATCTAACGGGCCGATACAGAAAGAAGCGCGGGAGAGCCGGTGAGCGCCCGCTCTCCCGATGCGCGTACAGGCCAGTGTCCTGGGCACGCGATTCAGTAAGGACTTAATATCGCTATGATATTAAGTCGGAGGAAGTACAGAAAAGCAGTTTTTTCTGCTTTTCTATAGGTTTTCAGTATATCCACAATGAATATGAATGAGAGAGATTTGCATGTACTGCCACCTCTCTATGTAAATCTATTTCATGAATATTCATTGTGAAAATCCTGAAAACTGCTATTTCAGACCCTTGAGAACCAGAGTTAACAACCCCTGCATTAATATTACCGTTTAAGACTAAAGTTATCCAGGTGTACGTATCCAGATATCATAAGCTGCTTTGACCTCAGATAGACTTACTCTGCTAAATCTAACTGGATATTATGTACTATTCATCTAAGTTTAAGCCCTTCTTCTGGAAAGCCTCTTTTTTTATCCAAATAATGACTTATCCAGCTAAAACATATCCAGAAAGTGGGGTGAAATATATACTCCAAAATTTTGTCTGGCTAAGTCGCAAATTTAGCCAGTCACATCCTTTTGAATATTGACCTCTATATGTTTGTAACATCCTTCCGCTTGAAAGCTAGTTTATACAGAAGGTCTTCACTATCTGAAACTAGTTAAAAGAAAACCAACAAAGTAATTGTGTAGAGATAATTTTTTAATGTTAAAAAATGTTTAGAGTTGTAACGTATCAAGAGTACAGCGATGTCTTTCACAAGCAAAATGATCTGTAAAGATTTGTTACCCTTAGGAAAGTATCATCCCTATGAATCATTTTTTAAAATTCAGTCCATGATTGGGGGAATGGCACCGCACTTCCTTTCTATTTTACAAAATCTAAGATTGTCTCATAACAGGACTTGAAAAGTATCTAAGAAAGACAAGAAGCTATCAGCAGGCACAGAAATGTTTTGGTGAGCTCTCTCTCTCTCTCTCTCTCTCTCTTCCTGCACTATATTCAGTGGAAATCCCCTTGGTTTTCCCCTCCTGGTTGGTATCACTTGTTTTTTATTCCTGACTAAACACAAAGGGAAATCTCATGTTTATCCAACTGAAGACCCATGCCACCACAGTTAGGTCAGCAAGGTACTGATTGATAGTTTACACTCGCACAGTGTTTCCCAACCCTTTTCTGGAGGCACACCTATCCAGTCCAGTCGGGTTTTCAGGATTGCCACAAAGAATATGCATAAGATAGATTTGTGTACACTGGGTGTCCAATGTATGCAAATCTATTTCATGCATATTCATTATGGAGAACCAGAAAACCCAACTGGTTAGGTATGTCTCCAGGAGAGGGCTAGGAAACATTGCACTAACAAGTGGGCTGGATATGGCACCTAGTTCATCAGGAAATGCACATCAAGATTTTGCCTCAGATGCTGACAGGATACTCAGTTCTGAACTTGTATCTTATGCCAAAATACTCTGAGCAGAAAATATGGAGGCTGCTAAGCCAGGGGTAGAATGAATATTATTGGTAGCTTCTAATGGCAAGATTCAATAGACACCTCTTGGAAATGTGAGCTCCATTGGTAAATATATCGAATAGAGGAGCTTCTCCAGAGATACAGGGTTTTATTGTACAACATGTATAATCTCAAAAGGTTTAACATTTAATATTACAAAATGAATACAGAAAGAGAGAATATTATTTCAAAAAGGACTGTGCTCCTGAATTTTTCATCTTCAGCACCTAGTTTGAGTAAAGCCTATACAATGGATTAAACAGCAAATAGAATGCCATGACTTTGACTTGCCAATTAATCATTTATACATATGCGTTTATATTGATTGAGATAATTATCTAATCTTTGTGATGGTAGTTAATTATAAAGAGAAATCATTAAGAGAATCCAAACAATGTGCTTGGTTATTTGAGATAACATGATATCTGATATCTACTCGACCCCAATTCTTTCTCACTGTTCTACTGTTCATTGTTTCTAGAGGAAAATGACCCTTTTATCAAACTGACCACTTTTAAGGACAATTTTTAAAGAAATTTAGCTAAGTTAACTAAGGGGTAAATTTTCAAACATACGCGCGCTGACACATGGACGCATCAATTTTATAACTTGCGTGCACCAGCGTGTGCATGTTATATAATTGGCAGGCCATGCACACATGTGAGCCAGATTTTACAATCCGCACGCGCATGTGTGGGTGGTGTGCGCAAGGGAGGGACAACTTATGCAATTTCCATGCAGCGACACAATTGTGCCTTCCCCAGTTCCCTACCCCTCCTACCTAAACACCCTCCCTCTTCCCTTCTCCTCCCCACCCCCTAAATCCTACCTATCATTCTTTTTTTTTGTTTTACAACTTACTTCAGGGCCGGAGCTGAAGTAAGTTGTGCATGCCGGCCGGCTGATGGCATGCGAGTCATCTCAACAGCGTACAATGGTGCCATTCTAGTCCGCCCCGCCCCTCCCCACCCCACCCAGAACCTGCCCACCCACCCCCCCAGCCCACCCCTTTGAAAAGGCCTGGCACTTGTGCGCGTACCAGGTTTTACGCATGCAGGCTTTTTAAAATCTGACCTTAAGTTGTTACCCAGTAGGTGACTTCTCTGATTATTGCCTGGGGAAAGCAGGTAATTTGGCTGCATAGTTCCACTAGACAGCTAAAATAAGCTGTAGGAAAAAGAAGTGTTCTAGGAGTCAGGGATAGGTTGCAGAGACAACTGTATGTATATGTTTGAAAAGCAATTATTAAAACCATTTATGTGGGTAAAATGTGTTTTACCCATGTAAATCATCTCTTTGAAAATTGTCCTCCCTCAATGAATATAAAAGTGCACAAATGACTCCACATTGCATGTACTTTTAGTTGCATTGAAAGGAGGCATTTCCAGGGCCATGTTTAGTTCATGGGAAGAAAATAATACACCTAGGAGTTAATTTACTAAAAAAACGCATTAGGCCATTTACCGTGCAAAGAAATGGCCTAATGTGGGGATAATGTGAGGTATTTCAAATACCTCACATTATTTCAGCCCCAGCACTGCACATATTTAAATGATCTGATTAGCATCTAATCAGATCATAAATATCCTAAACGATGCTAATCAAATAACACAGCTTGCCAAAAAATTGGCGGGTGGGTATAGCTAATTTTTCCTGGAAGCATCAAGACGTTAACACATGTCCTGATACTCCCAGGGCCCTGTTTTAAAGGGATAGATGTCTCCAAGTAAGTTTCCCATCCCACCTCCCACAAAAGTGCTGAAACCCCTATGGGTCTACATAGATCCTCTGCCCCACCATATACCCTGTCCCCCCCTGCCATCCCTTGAGGCAGTCCATCATAAAAATAAAGGAAAAATATTTTATTTATAAGGGCACCAGGCCCCACTCCCAACCCCCAACCCCTCCCCTTCATCAAAAAACCCAGTCCCCAGAGGCCAAGACCCCACTCCTGGACCATCCTCTAACTCACAAAAATCACCCAGGTGATCTAGTGAGGGCTCAGAGCACACCCTAGGCTCCAGCCCTGGCAGCCACCATTTTTCAAAATGGTGTCTTCCAGCCTTTGCCCCACTTTGCAGGAGACATCATGATGCGAACAGTATATGAAGCAAAACTCTGAAGCAGATCTTTTTCTAAACATGGACATGTTGGGGGGGGGTTTCTACATTATACACTTTTGAGGCCAAGATAAGTACTGTTTGGCAGTTAATTTATTGCATTTAAAAAGTATATGAAAAATAAGGATATTTATTTGAAGACCCATGATCATGATGGTGGGCAAGACTCACAAAGGCTGTGTTTAGGGTGTTCAGCCCCAAGTAAGAAGATCTTCTATTATACCTTGTTTTAGAGATTTCTCCAAAGAAGTTCTTTTAATCTATACATTTATCTATTTCTTGATTTTGTTTTTGCAATCTAACCCCAAAAAGCACAGATGACACATTCATTAGACATTGTGACATGACTGCTGAAACATATCTGTGCTATAAGTCACAACAGTTTTCAAAGTGAACTTAAGCACATAAGTCCACATTCAAAACTATCCCACCAAATTTACCCACACACAATTATACCTGCCAAAATGTACATGTAAATTTTTCTGGAAAATTTATTTACAAACGGGCTAATTTTTAAACCCCACGCGCGCCAATACCAGGGGATGTGAGCATGGCCGGGCCGTGCACGTACCACACGCATTTTCAAAGCGGCCAGGCCACACGAATATCTCTTGGTATGCGCAGAAGAGCCGGGTTTCAAAAAGGGGGTGGGTTGGGGGGAGGGCTGGGGGCAGGGCCTGGGCAGGTCGTTGGCGGGCTGGGAAGCGCATACTGGCCGGCTGCCGGCGTGCAGAACTTACTGCTGCTCGGGAGAGCAGGCAAGTACAAAAATTAAAAAAAATTAGATTAGTTGGGGTGGGGTGGGGTTTAGGGGTCAGGGCAGAGAGGGGAAAAGGGAGGAAGGCTAGTTAGGGGGGTAAGGAAGTTCCCTCCCAGTCCGCTCCTATAAGGGAACTAGGGATGTGAATCGTTTTAGGACGATTAAAATTATCGTCCGATAATTTTAATATCGTCTTAAACCGTTATGGAACACAATACAATAGAGATTCTAACGATTTATCGTTATAAATCGTTAGAATCGTGAGCCGGCACACTAAAACCCCCTAAAACCCACCCCCGACCCTTTAAATTAAATCCCCCACCCTCCCGAACCCCCCCCAAATGACTTAAATAACCTGCGGGTCCAGCGGCGGTCCGGAACGGCAGCGGTCCGGAACGGGCTCCTGCTCCTGAATCTTGTTGTCTTCAGCCGGCGCCATTTTCCAAAATGGCGCCGAAAAATGGCGGCGGCCATAGACGAACACGATTGGACGGCAGGAGGTCCTTCCGGACCCCCGCTGGACTTTTGGCAAGTCTCGTGGGGGTCAGGAGGCCCCCCACAAGCTGGCCAAAAGTTCCTGGAGGTCCAGCGGGGGTCAGGGAGCGATTTCCCGCCGCGAATCGTTTTCGTACGGAAAATGGCGCCGGCAGGAGATCGACTGCAGGAGGTCGTTCAGCGAGGGTTCCGGCGCCTCGCTGAACAACCTCCTGCAGTCGATCTCCTGCCGGCGCCATTTTCCGTACGAAAACGATTCGCGGCGGGAAATCGCTCCCTGACCCCCGCTGGACCTCCAGGAACTTTTGGCCAGCTTGTGGGGGGCCTCCTGACCCCCACGAGACTTGCCAAAAGTCCAGCGGGGGTCCGGAAGGACCTCCTGCCGTCCAATCGTGTTCGTCTATGGCCGCAGCCATTTTTCGGCGCCATTTTGGAAAATGGCGCCGGCTGAAGACAACAAGATTCAGGAGCAGGAGCCCGTTCCGGACCGCTGCCGTTCCGGACCGCCGCTGGACCCGCAGGTTATTTAAGTCATTTGGGGGGGGTTCAGGAGGGTGGGGGATTTAATTTAAAGGGTCGGGGGTGGGTTTTAGGGGGTTTTAATGTGCCGGTTTTGCGATTTTTAGATTTTTAGATTTTTCACGATTTTTCACGATTTTTCACGATTTTTCACGATATTTTACCCCCCCAAACGGCAACAATACGATTCCCTCCCCCTCCCAGCCGAAATCGATCGTTAAGACGATCGAGGACACGATTCACATCCCTAAAGGGAACTGGGGAAGGCCCGATGCGTTGCCATGCGCTTCTAACTAAAATCCCCTCCCCCCCCCTGCATGTGTGAGTCGGCACCCGCCCGCTACATGCATGCACTGATATAAAATGGGGTGCACACGTGCGTGCAGGTATCGGATTTTATAACATATGCGAGGCATGTTATAAAATTGGCACGTCCATGTGCATGTGCCGGGAACTGCACGCCCCTTTAAAATGTACTCCATACTTTTTAAAATCCCAATGTAAGTGCAAACCCCTCCCCAACTCTGCCCCCATTAACATCTCCACTCAGTCTGGGTAAACTTATGCGTGAACAGGACATATGTTCAGAGGTTTACACATATGTCGGGCAGATAATTTTACATAAAGCCTATTTCTGCAGGCAAGACACTATTTTACCCATGGAAAATGCATTTGAAAATCACCCTCAGTGGTCCAAATATGAATGAATATGAGGCTGTTTCAGATGTTATTAAGAGCTGGACTAAAAGGTTTTGGTATAGCCTCTGATTACAAAGTGCCATAGCTGTTGTATTATTTTGTTGACTAGAGTATGCTTCCATTTATACTTAAAGCTGAATTTTAAAAGAGATGCGCGTGCACAAAATAGCAGATGGGTGCACAAATAGCGCATATTTGCTCTAGTGCTAGTTTATACATCTTGTATGTACATGCGCAAATACTGGTATGTGAATACATTTGCTCATGTAAAAACGGGGTGGAGTGAGGTGGGTCAGGGTTGTTCTGGGGCGGGGCCAACATTTTTGCATATAAGTTGCTATTTTATAACCTGCAAACGCAGAGCACGTATGGCTGTTATCTGCAAATATTTACTTCTGCTATTTTTTATCTGATGTAAGTCCGAATAAAACTCTTTATTGCCAAATACTGACAGGGTGAAAGATCAGGGTAAACTGGGGGAAGTGTAGGCTGAATAACCAGAGGGATTTTGGTGACCTAGAGATAGACTGGGGGAACTGGTGGACTATTTGGTAAAACTGGTAATTTCCTTCACGCTCGTATGTTACAAATGTGCTGACTTTCACGTGTAAAAGCAAACAAGTTCTATGGAAAATGCACAAATAACATTTCTTCATGGAAATGCTTAAAATTAGGGGAACACATACATGCGATTAAGCATATTTCATATAGTGTGTGTGCATTTGCACAGATAATATAGGCACGTATATGGGTACACGCACGTGTTTTAAAGTTACCCTCCCTATGAGTATTGTATTTGATTTCTCATAGAATCGGTGATTTGAATGTTTGCATTCCAAAATATTTAAATAAATAAATAAATAAATAAATAAATAAATAAATAAAAAGAGTTACAAGGAAAAGAAAATCACCCTCCAAAATCCCACATAGGTACATTATATGCTTTTACTTAAAATGTTTGCTCTGGAGCGTTACTGGCTACTCAGACAAAGGAGGCTTGCAGTTACACAGCATCAGGAACTAGACAGGAATGATGCAGGCTATGGATCCAAGAAAAGGAGAGAGAGAGATATATGACTGCAGTGTCACACATACACATTTATATATGTGTGTAATAAATATATGACTGGGGTGTTGTCATATATATGTACACTGCTACAAACCCTAGAGTGATAACGGTCTATACATTTTTGTAAATAAATAAAATATTGTATGTGTATCTACATCTATCAATCTAATAAAAGACAGTTTAATATTTAAAAGTATTATTTTTTACAGGATTGTTCTGGGAGGGGTGATGCGGGGCTCATAATCATTGTTGAGTTTATTCCTCAAATCTCAGGAGGGGACAGCAGACTGAAGGTTTGCCTATGGTACCTAATACCCTTGCACTGGCCCTTTTCCTACAGCCTCCAAGCTCAGGTTGTATTCCCCTCTCCTCCTGCTTGTGCAGTCAGTAGACCTCCAGAACAAACATTTTAAGTAATGCCATAAAATGTAGCTATATTGACTTTTGAAGGGTTAATTTGTTTAAGTATTTCCATGGGTAAAATAGTGTCTTACCTGCAGAAATAGGCTTTTTTTTAGGGATGTGCAGTAGGGACGGATTCGTATGATTCGGTATTCGTATTCGACAGGTCCCAAATACGTTGCATTCGTTCAATGGGGGACCCGATCCATTGATAAGTTTTATTCGTTTTCTGATTCCCATTAAAGTCAAAGGGGGGAAGTATTTGCAGCCTATTTTTGGCTGCAAAATTGGGGTTTTCTTATCAATTCTGATGAAACGTCTGGGGAGCAATCAACAGAACAAGAAAAGAGCTCCAAGGTACTTAGACTGTGGCAAAGTGGCACCAAAGTGGCATGAATAGCATAAGGCACTGTAAAGGGGCAAAGGGGTACCAGGAGTGGCAAGAGTGCTTTAAGAGAGGCACAAAGCAGCAGCGAGAGTATCATTATATTGTTATATTGATTATACTGTCATAACTCTACTGCTACTGTAAAATGCTATCCTAGTTTTTTAGTTATTTATGATCTCGTATGTATGTATCTATCCCTGCCTCTCTATGCATCTAGCACCATCTCGCTATCCTTTACATGCTCTCTTCTCCCAATTTGCAGATCCATATTATTTTGTAACTGATTTTCTCTTTCTATTTCCCCCTGTTTTTGCATTGTAAACCGGCATGATATCTCTGACGAATGTCGGTAAAGAAAAGCCTTAAATAAATAAAATAAAAATAAATAAAAACACAACACAGCTTCAAAAAAGAGCACAGATAACAGATGCATGAACCCTCGAAGGCAGCACGACAAGCAAAGTGGCAAGACAAGTGGCATCAACATCCTACAGCACAATGAAGGGGGAACATAGCAAGCAGAAAGACTTGCACCAACACACTGAGGAACCATGATAGTGGCAAGAACCCCACAAGGAGTTGAGTGAGTCATCTGGTGTATGGCAGCAAGGCAGAGTGGCAGAAAGCTGATAGGGGCAAGACAGGCTGGCAGAGCAAAGGTAGTCAGGTCCCTGTGGTTTTGATAGGGGCAAGACAGGCTGGCCCCAGGGAGAGTTCCCTTTCCTTTGATCAGGAAAGGGCTCCTGGACGGTCAGGCACAGCGTTAGAGGTCAAACCCTCGTAGGGGCATAAAGCCTGGACGGACCCATCCGACATGTGGGCAAACTTATGCATATATTCTGTTCATGTATAAGTTTAACAAGACTGAATGGAGCCTTTTTTTGTGGAGAGTTCAGGAGAGGTTTTCACTTACATCCATGTAATTGGAGTTTAAAAAGTAAGGGCCTGATTTTCAAAAGCATTTATGTTGCGATTCCCGGCTGCGTTGGTGCCACGATCGAGCCTGCTCACCTAGCATTCCTGTCTACCAGCTCCTCCCTCACAGTCTCCGCCAACGCTGCTCATCCACGGCACCCCCAGGCGTCTCCAGGCCCATCGGGGCCTTCTTCCTCACAGCGCTCATCGCGTCGGGGCTCGGCGTCCTCCACGGCATCGGCCCCGCCCCCTAGCATGCGCGCATAGAACTCCCAGATGTTTAAATGGCCAAGCGCGGGAAACTCATCCACGGCACACCCCGATGATGTCACCTGAGCCCTGTATATAAGCTGGGCTCAAACTACAGCTCTTCGCCTTGGCAATCGGGTCGACACTGTTGGTGTGATAGTTTGCCTCTGTTCCAAGTATCTCCTGTTCCAGCGTCTCCTTGTTCCTGTGTCCTTCCCAGGTAGTACCTATCTGGAATGACTTCTTGGTACTGACCTCTGCCTGCCTGACCATTCTCTAGCCTGCCACCTGGAACTGACCACTGCCTGCCTGACCATTCTCTTGCCTGCCGCCTGGAACTGACCACTGCCTGCCTGACCATTCTCTTGCCTGCTGCCTGGAACTGACCACTGCCTGCCTGACCATTCTACTGTCTGCCACCTGGAACTGACCCTCGCTTGCCTCGACTACACACGGACTGATTCTGGTTTTGACTCCAGCTGTGGCTGACCTCTCTTGGACTGATATACTGGCTCTGACCCTTGCGCTTCACTTGGACACTCTCTTCTGGCCCCTGGTGACCATTGAGCCAACGTACTTGGATAACAACCGCGGCTTCCATGTGGCTAGACCTGCAGGAGCTGCCTGTCTCATCCGGAGGACCTCTCTGAACTGTTGCCTTCCCAAGATCTCCAGTTCATGTCTAGCTCCTCCACTCTGCATCAGCTGCACACCCTTGCTCGTGGTGGGCGCACCTCTCCGATACTCTCCGGGAGACCACCAGAGACCCACCTAAGTCCAGTAGGTCCGGGTACCCAAGGGCTCAACCTGCGGAAACCCCGGACTGTTATTGGTGAAGCTCCGCCTCCTAGTGGCAGGCGCTATCTGGGTCTGACAAGGGGGCCATACCAATCCTGCATCAGGCCAAGGGTCCACCTCCAGCGCAATAATTTACATGCTTAAAACTGGGTTTTATATGTGTAAATGCACTTTATACATATAAGTGGACTTTTGAAAATTGCTACAATATGGGGTAGATTTTATAAATCTACACGCGCACATACTTTTGTTCGGGCACCAGGTGCAAACAAAAGTACGCTGGATTTTCTAAGATACGCGCGTATCCTATAAAATCTGGGGTGCGCGCAAGGGGGTGCACATTTGTGCAACTTGCACATGCCGAACCCAGCGCGCGCTGCCCATTCCCTCCGAGGCCACTCTGAAATCGGAGCGGCCTCGGAGGGAACTTTCCTTCCACCCCCCTGCACCTTCCTCTCCCTTCTCCTACCTAACCCACCCCCGGCCCTATCTAAACCCCCCCTACCTTTATTCGATAAGTTATGCCTTACGCGCACCGGTTGTCTGCTGGCGCGGCAGGCCCCGACACAAGCCGCTGTGTCAGGGCACTCGGCCACGCCCCCAGACAGCCCACACGCCCCCGAACACGCTCCCGAGCCAACACCACGCCCCCTGGCCATGCCCCCGGCTGCCCTTTTTGCAAGCCCCGGGACTTACGTGCGTCCCGGGGCTTGCGCACACCGCTGAGCCTATGCAAAATAGGCTCGGCATGCACAGGGGCGTTTTAAAAGGGTTACGCGCGTACCTTATGTGCGTATCCCTTTTAAAATCTGGCCCTATATGCCTTTAAATTATCCATAGGTTTTATCCATGTTAAGGACATAAGAAATTACCATGCTGGGTCAGACCAAGGGTCCATCAAGCCCAGCATCCTGTTTCCAACAGAGGCCAAACCAAGCCACAAGAACCTGGCAATTACCCAAACACTAAGAAGATCCCATGCTACTGATACAATTAATAGCAGTGACTATTCCCTAAGTAAACTTGATTAATAGCAGTTAATGGACTTCTCATCCAAGAACTTATCCCAACCTTTTTTAAGCCCATCTACACTAACTGCACTAACCACATCCTCTGGCAACAAATTCCAGAGCTTTATTGTGCGTTGAGTGAAAAAGAGAGAGTTATAGGGGAGCTAAAGGATCCTAGGAGTTGGGTGGAGAAGAATCTGAACATGTTTGGGAGGAAAGGGGAAAAACAGGTAGGTGAATGGGGAAAGAGAGACTTGAGCAAATAATGGAGACATGAGAATAGAGAAATCAAAAGATGATTGGAGTGAAAGAGTGACATGTACATGGAAATGGGAGCTGAGAGAGCTGAGGAAACAAAAGGAGTGCATGCACTCAGTTTCTTCCAGCTCAACTCAAATGCAAAACTATTGATCTGTCAGTAAGGAAGAGCTAAGGCTGCAAATAAAAATGTCTGAAACGTATTTAGTCTTCTGAATAATTTTTAAAATTGTCATTAGCTGAAAACATTTAAGTTGTTAATCAATGTCACTGTCATGTTGCAAATCTGCAAAGGCAGATATATCAATCACCCACAATAATGATGACAGCAGCTGCAAATCAGGGAAAACTGTATTAATGCTAACGCCTCCCACACATGGAAAAACTGTTAATAAAGACAGCCGATTAATTCATTCTAAATATTAATTTATATTGTGAATGCTCAAAGACTAATTTCCATTACTATAACTGGCATGCTCTGTCTTGCTAATAAGAGCAAGCTCACAGTCTTAACTTCCCAGCGTTCATATTTTAAATCAATGCCACAGACAGAAGAAAGATATGTGACAATGAAAATATTCCAGGTCTCAATTTCCTAAATTTTCCTGAGGTAATGGAAATTCTCTAGATATCTGTTCCCGGAGATGGAGCACTCACGAGAAATATAGAGACAAATGAAAACACTGTGCGTGCTGACAATTCATGGAATGATGCAAAGACATTCTCCAGATCGTTCCATACCCAGTATTATAAGGCTGTCATTCAACTCATACGGAGTCTTATCTACTCTGTGGCATTACTCCACCTATGATTTTATATTATACTGCTCTCTAGAGATAAAAAAAATTTCCAGGGCTTGGAATTTACTTCCTAGCTACTCTTTTGCCCTTTCTTATGCTTTTCTTCCATTATAGTATAGATAAGGCTGAAATAATTCTGATTAAGTTCTGTCTATGCCTAGAGAATATTATTTTTCATCTTTTCATTTTTCTTTTTCTCATATGATTTTTGTCAGTTTTGATTTTGTTTCTTCTCAGTAAAACTGATTGCTTCAGTCATATCTATGGCACAAACTTTGTTTATGCCTATTTGATAGGACCCTATGCATGCATTAGCTGATGTAAATCTCTTAGGGCTCAATTCACCCAAAGTTCAGACTTGGAAAAATTTACAACCAAAACCTACTCTTTCATTTTGGATAATAAAAATAATCAGGCAATCAAAAATATGCTTACCTACTTATCTCAAATTGATTTTTATTAATTCTGGTGAGAACTACTGAGATAGGGACAGGAGTCAGGTGGCAAAATTGGCCAACATCTCCACCATTACTGACAAGCAGCAGAGGAATGAGATCATAGGAAGCACTCACTTTTCCTTATTAAGGAAATAGTGCCTGGGAGTAGGCCATGGGGAACACTCCTCCTCCACTGACAGGAAATAGCATGGTGGAGAGGTTCACGAGGAACACATACACAGGATTTAGAAGCCTGGTGAAGCCAGGCCACAGAAAATACCTCTTCCACCAAAGCAACAGAAAATAACATGAAGGACCAGCAAACACTGGGGATGTGCTTTCTGGTGATCTGAATGTGAAATTGATCTGAATGAGTCAATTTTCAGTTTGGTTCTGATCATCCAAACTTAATGGATACAGTTTCCCCCCAAAACTGCAAGGTCCATATTATTTAGGCCAGATAGTGGACAAGTTATCTGGTGTTTAGCCCCCTTCCCATATGTTTACCAGAGAGGGTGCTTCGGGCTAAACCTTCGAGGTGCTTGTCCCTGGATCTACTCAAAATTCAATTGTTGATCTACTTATCTGAACTTAATGTACAAGAAGAGATCTACTCAGAGCCAATTTAGATACATTTATTTTGGTAGATGGCAAGCAAACAGGATCCAATTAGTAAGTTAGCAAATTCCTAAGGAAGGTGCACAAAGTAAGTTTGCTCGAGTAACCTCTTAAAATTAGGGGCATACTTATGCGTGGTAGGCGTATTTTAAATCCTATCCGCCTGTATGGGCGCATGTATGCTCATTTAAAAATTATCCCGAGTGTGTTTACATCTGGAAATGTGCAAAAAAAAATCAGGCAAACATGCTTTAAAACTACAGAAAATGAAAATTAATTGTTCCATGACAAAGTAATATTTTGAGGGGGAGGGAAGAAGGGATTTGGCAATTATATTTCTTCCCTGATAAGTAAATCTTGGACACATTTTTCAGTACTTGACAATAGCCATATCTTCCACTAAAAATCATTACTACTTCTTAAATTTCTATAGTGCTAGACAACATACACAGTGCTGTACAAACAATACATAAAAAAGTCTGTGCTCAATAGATTTTACAGTCTGATAAGATAAACATACAGGGCACAAGATTTGGGGCATTTTATAAATGGTTAAAAAGTTAGTTAATGAGGCTAAAAGCACACAATCAGGCCTAAAATTAAAAAGGTGGTCTTTAGATGAGATTTAAACAAGGTAAGGGGGTCATTTATCAAAATGTGAAAAGCCCCATTAACGCATGCGAAAACATGTTTAACGCATGCGATCGCACCATATCCTATGGTGCGATGCAAATTCAGAAAATAGGAAGAGTTAGGGGCGGAGAGTGGGCTGGGTTAGCCTGTCTGCGAAGAGCTATCAATTTTAACTACACCTCTTTGGATTGCGTTAGGCTGTGCGATAGCTGAAAGAGAGAGAGAGAGAGAGAGAGCGCCTGGCCATAATGTCATGGGCAGTGTTCTCTCAACCTAGCTTGATGGACTCTCTACCTGGGTAACATCAAGCTAGGTTGAGAGAACATTGCCCAAATCTCATCTTGGAGTGAGTTTCCTCACTCCGAAGGCCAGCAAATCTTCACAAGAGACCACTGTTCTGTTCGTAGGTGTCACGTAGAATGTCAAAGTGGCCCCTAACCCCCTACACTCTTACCTAAACCCCACCTCAAGTTACTAGGTGGGCCTACCATAGGGATACAAATACCTGCCTATGGGCCATGATATTATGGCCAATCTCTCTCTCTCTCTCTCTCTCTCTCTCTCTCTCTCTCTTTCTCTCTCTCTCTCTCTTTCTTTCTCTCCACATAAAATAATACTTATTCCAGGGTGGCAGAGCTGGGATTGATGTACACACTTTTATTTTTAAAACTCGGCATGTAAATTAACCCACACAAGTTATGTGTGCCAAAAGAAGGTGAAAACAGTGTGCAGGTTAGGCTGGGCATGTTATTGCAAATTATTTTCAAAGCAAGCAAGTACAGGCGTTCACTTATCTATTCCAGCAAGGCACAGGCTATGGATTGTTCTAACATTACCCTGCCTATTCCTTCATTTTTCTCACCCCTCTCTCTTTCCCCTCTTTTACCCCACCCTCTCATTTCTGCTTTTTACTCTCCCGTAGGTGCTTTTTTTCCCCCCTGTAACTGCTTCCACTTCTTGTCTATTCTTCTCTCCCTTCCTTCCCTCCCACTCTTTTTAACTCCCTCCTCTCCAGGTTCTTCTCTAACTGGTCTCTCTTCAGACTCCTCCTCCATAAGAGTCTCCTCCTCCATAAGAGTTTCTCACTCCTCCTCCCTTCTCCCATCTCGTCTTATTCCCCTCAGGCCTCTGCCAGCTTTTTTTCCTCCTCCTTTTTCCTTTACTTCCAGACTACACCTGGGTCCCTTCCCACTGATATAAGGGCTTGCCAAGTAACCACATGATTTGGCTTAGTTTGGCTTGGGAGCAACGGTAGTAACTCTCTGTTCTTATGAATACTGGGTTACTTCTGGTGACCACTGACTCACACAGAATGGCCACTAGTGTTGCTAGAAACTGAGGGAGAGTGCATCAGCTTGCAAGGTGAACGATATTGGCCTGTAGACTAGGGAAGAAGGTTCGGTGTTGACCTGGGGGGAGGAAGGAGGCCAAGGCCTGCAGGGGGGAGAGGCAGAATGGAAGTAATTCTGTCATAATTCCATGGTAAAAGAGAAATTCTGCTGCAGCTAAGAACATAAGAACATAAGAAAGTGCCATACTGGGTCAGACCAAGGGTCCATCAAGTCCAGCATCCTGTTTCCAACAGTGGCCAATCCAGGCCATAAGAACCTGGCAAGTACCCGAACACTAAGTCTATTCCATGTTACCATTGCTAATGGCAGCTTAATAGCAGGTAATGGACTTCTCCTCCAAGAACTTATCCAATCCTTTTTTAAACACAGCTATACTAACTGCACTAACCACATCCTCTGGCAACAAATTCCAGAGTTTAATTGTGCGTTGAGTGAAAAAGAACTTTCTCCGATTAGTTTTAAATGTGCCCTATGCTAACTTCAGGGAGTGCCCCCTAGTCTTTCTATTATCCGAAAGAGTAAATAACCGAGTCACATCTACCCGTTCTAGACCTCTCATGATTTTAAACATCTCTATCATATCCCCCCTCAGTCGTCTCTTCTCCAAGCTGAACAGCCCTAACCTCTTTAGTCTTTCCTCATAGGGGAGCTGTTCCATTCCCCTTTATCATTTTGGTTGCCCTTCTCTGTACCTTCTCCATCGCAATTATATCTTTTTTGAGATGCGGCGACTTGCGGCCCTGGGCAAAAGTACCATAGCAGCATAGGAATATGACATAGGAATAGGTAGGTGTTAGATTAGCAAGCTGCCCTGCTCCCTGCCAAAAAGAAGAAATGCATGAACTTCAAGCATGCATGCACACAAACCACCATGCCCAAAACAGCACCGAATCATAGACATACACAGCACTGACCTGCAAATCCAGCAATGTAGTATATGGCTTTTAGTGTAAACCAAAATGTTAAACCATTTCCGAAGCCATTTACATGGTTAAATAGTGACTTACTGCAGTAAACCAGCCTGTCTGAAAACTGACCTCCTCTGAATGGCAAAAGGCGGGGGGGGGAGTTCACAGTGCACATACTTTTAGCAAGGTTAAAAAAAAAAAAGCATTCCCAGTGGCATTTTTAGCTTGGGGAGTAAAATAACACACATTCATGGCATTTTCAAAAGTACTCGTGCTATTATACTCCCTCTCTCACACAAATGTTAGATAAAAGTACATGGGTGCTTTCAGGATGAGCACTTTCCACTAGCTAATTGCCAAAGTGTGGGCATTAAAGGGTGGTTTTGTAATTGCCTGCACAACAAAGTCCACAAATATGCGCAAAAGTTACACCAGTTTTCAAGGCCAAGATACGCACGTTTGTCGGCTTTGAAAATTATCCCAGCAAAACTACTTGCACTAGCTGCTAATTTATGCACAGGCATTTTTCACCTTAATGTACACACAAACTTTAGAAAATCCAAAACTATACATGTAAGTCCAAACCCTTCTCTAACTCAGCACCCCGCAGGAACACCTACGCTCAGACCAGGTAAACTTCTGCGCATATAGGGTGTGTCTGTGAAAGTTTCCCCATATATTGGGTGGGCAATTTTATAACCGGCTGTTATCCATGGAAATGCCTTTGAAAATTGCCTCTAAAAGTACCTGCATACTCTGTAACAGTGCACGCCGCTGAAAATTGCTCACTTCGAATACAGGATCTCTATGATTTGTTAAGAATTTATGTTGGAAGTGCTTGGATTTCTTAGTGATTTTTGCAGATTTTGCCCCTTTATTTTGGTGTTTCCTGGACTCTGTCGATGAGTACCTCCCTTTATGTCTGAACATGCCTTGTACTAGATTTAAATGAATGCCTAAACAGTGCTACTGTCAGTCATGAACTTGGCTGCATCTAAATAACTCCACTCTACTAACTAAACCTCATATTTTTATAGATCTGAATCCTGATACATTTGCATTGCATTATGAAAGTTTGTGATTACTTATATGCATAATTTTGTTACTGATAATTATGTAACACTGCCTATATAATGTGAGGTGTGAGACAAAGCTACCTGCTGTTTTATCTAAGCTACAATATTTTGAGATAACTTGCCTTTCCTGTCAATACAAATTATGATTAATTTCCTGGAGATTTACCTTATGAATAGGCCTCTAAAGCTGGAGAGAATCTGGGCCAGCTTTTCATTCAGTTTCTTACAATAAAGGAAGACGTATCCCTTTAGCTCTGAACACTGGTGAGTTCATTTCACTGTTTTTCACACCTGCATTATTACATCTCCACTGACTCTCCTTCAAGGATATTATTTAAAGGAAATGTCAATAAGCGGCTGTCAAATAAAGGGCAAGAAAACAGATATTTCCAAGAAAATGCATGTCAATAAAAACAGAATGCTACTTATTTGCAGAAAACAGGGATATGATGAGTGTACAAACCCAGCAACAAGATTTGTTTGCATTTTATTGCCAGATGTGATAGCTTTTACTTTTACTGAAACAAAGGATGTGTATTTGAGCTTGATTCACTCCCATGATTTTGGACTTCATCTTGTTGCTGAATATTCAGGTTTTGCCAAATATCGGGCACAGTAAACGGATTTATTTGGGACTGGCGAGCATATATATGTACAGTATAGCATGAGCAGAAAAAATAAATTTGGGGCACCTAGTGTTACACATGCTGTCCGCAGCAGACCCACAGCGCAGCCCTCTCACCTTCTTACACAGACTCCAGCTCCTGGTTCCTCCTCGCTAGCAGCGGTGGGCCGCCAGGTCCAACCTCGGGCCACACCCAGTGCCTCCGGCTCTGCCATGGTCCCCAGTACTGCAGCTCAAGATGCCATTGTTCATCGGGCCTCTCCGTGTGGTCCGCGGAGAGATGCCACTACCCGCGCTGCGCCCGTCCCTAGGCAAACGCGCGCGCATCGCTGATCTTTATGAAGGGCCTGTGGTGGGATCCTGGCCGCAGCCCCAGATGATGATGTCAAACTCTTCAGTGTATTTAAGCTCAGGCCTCACTCCATAGCGTTGCCTTTGCAACAGGTCTCCTCGCTACTCAAGTACTCGTTGCTGCTAGAGAATCCTTTCTACTCTTTGTTCCTGACTTCCGTTGTTCCGGGTTCTTGTCTTCTCGTTCCTGTCCTGTCTATGTTTTGGATTGACTCTACGGATATCGACTTTGCCTTGCTTGACTTCTTTTCAGCCTAACTCCAGACCCAGAATTCCACTATGCCTGACTACGCTACTGCCTATCTCCAGACCCAGACCTCTGCCACGCCTGACTACACTATTGACTTCTCCATGATCAGACATTGCCTTGATTGACTAACACTATTGATTTCTCCGTGATCAGACCATTGCCTTGATTGACTAATGCTATTGACTTCTCTGTGATCAGACCATTGCCTTGACTGGCTATCGCTATTAGAGATATGAATCGGAACCGGAATCGGTTCAGTTCCGGTTCCAATTCAAATTGTGCATTTTTTTTTGTCCAGCCAGATCGTTTTTTTTTATCGGCTGCACCCGATCCGATAAACAAAAAACCCCACCCCGACCCTTTAAAACCGCTCCCTTAGCCTCCACCACCCTCCCGACCCCCCCAAAAACATTTTAAAATTACCTGGTGGTCCAGCGGGGGTCCCGGGAGCATTCTCTCGCGCTCGGGCTGTTGGCTGATAAACAAAAAACCCACCCTGACCCTTTAAAACCGCTCCCTTAGCCTCCACCACCCTCCCGACCCCCCAAAAAACATTTTAAAATTACCTGGTGGTCCAGTGGGCCCCGGGAGCGATCTCCCGCTCTCAGGCCGTCGGCTGCCACTAATAAAAATGGCGCAGATAGCCCTTTGCCCTTACCATGTGACAGGGTAACTGTGCCATTGGCTGGCCCCTATCACATGGTAGGAACACTGGACAGCCGGCACCATCTTTAAAAATGGCACGGGCCATCCAGTGGACGGCCGGCGCCATCTTTAAAAATGGCGCCGGCCGTCCAGTGCTCCTACCATGTGACAGGGGCCAGCCAATGGCACGGTTACCCTGTCATATGGTAAGGGCAAAGGGCCATCGGCGCCATTTTTATTAGTGGCAGCCGACAGCCCGAGAGTGGGAGATCACTCCCGGGGCACACTGGACCACCAGGTAATTTTAAAACGTTTTGGGGGGGGGGGCGGTCGAGAGGGTGGTGGAGGCTAAGGGAACGGTTTTAAAGGGTCGGGGTGGGTTTTTTGTTTATCGGCCGACAGCCCGAGCGTGAGAGAACACTTCCGGGACCCCCGCTGGACCACCAGGTAATTTTAAAACGTTTTTGGGGGATCGGGAGGGTGGTGGAGGCTAAGGGAGCGGTTTTAAAGGGTCAGGGTGGGTTTTTAGGTTGTGTCCTAACTCCCGTTAGTGTGCACTAACCTGATTAATGATTTTTTCACGATAAATCGGTGGAATTTCTATTGTATCGCACTCTTTAACGATTAATGACGATTTAAAAAATATCGGACGATATTTTAAATCGTCAAAAAATGATTCACATCCCTAATCGCTATTGACTTCTCTGTGATCAGAACTCAGTATGGCTTGCCACGACCTCCGCTTTGCCACCGGCCCTGATCCAAGCCTGTCATTAACACCTTTTCTAGCCTACTCCCTGGTCGTGGACTTATTAGACTTTGGCCTACCTTTGCTCAAGCACCTCCAGCTAATCTCCGTCCATTGGCACCCGAGTTGCAGTACTGAACTCAGTCCAGGTTAGGACTACGCCACCTATCGCCTGCTGTCTCTGGGCTGAACCAACCTCTTTTGCTAACCAACCTCAAGGCCCACCAAAGCCCTGCCGGCCCCGGCACCCAAAGGCTCAACCTACGGGGAACAAGGGCTAGTATAGGTAAAGCTCCAGCAGCCTCTACCTTCAGCCCACTCCACCTGCTGATGGTGGAGACCCGTAGGTTCTCACCTATGGGTTGCGTCAACTCCACCTTGGCCCAAGGGTCCACCTCCGACGCAACACCTAGGATTCAGAGCCACTCTTCATGTGCCTCTAATATTCTCTGCTCCGTTTTTGACCCAGCCCACCAGTGGTTCATTATTCACATATGTAAGTGGTTTTTCATTGCCACCCAAAGTCTTCTACCCTGAATATATTTACTCTTGCTCAGAGCAGAACTGCTTGGGCCTCTCTTTTTTGTTGCATAGCTCACTAAGGTCTGGATTCATCATTCCTCGCAGAATGATGAATCCTGTGAAAACGGAGGGTGGGGGGGTGAAGGGGGGGCAAGCCTGCGAAAGCCCACAGCCTTCGCACCATGGTGGTGCGCCGGCTGCTGGCTTTCACACCGAATAGTGCTACCTTGAAAGGTGGTGCTAATCGGCATGCTACTGCCAATGATAATGTTAGCAACATTATCACCAGCAGCGAAGACACCGCTGACTCCTCCCCTCCCTGCCCCGACTCCTCCCCTCCCCCCTAATTTGCATTCTATCACATGTGAAAAGGCCCTTTTTGCATCCTCCTCTTGGTATAAAATGTCGGTGTGGCACAGCAGCAATGCCGTCATCACGGTGATCTGTCCGGGAAGAGGTTCTCTGGAAATGGAGGAGATGATGAGCGGTGAGTCCCTGGGAGCCATTGGTAGTTTCATGTGGTCCACTAGGGCCTTTATGATAAAATTCCCCATCCACCAGTGCAAGGGTGGAGAATTTGTGTTCATCTGTCCATGGGAAGTGTAAGTTGGGGAGCAGAGAGGGTATAGTCTTGGGTTATCTCTCCACCGGCTCCTAGGCTCGGGTGTTTCCCTGCTTCACTGGACATTGAGCCAGCAGGTGCCCTTTTCCGGCACAAAAATGATGGCGTGAGTTGCATGTGTCTATGCGGAAGTCGCAGCCTTCATGCTCTCTGCTGGAGGCGCTGGTCAATCCTCCTGGCCAGATCAATGAGGGCATTGAGTAAATCAGGTCGTTCCCAGTCTACTAACTCATACTTGATTTGAGAGAATAGACCTTCCAAAAATATGCTCCTGAGACTTTCCTCTCTCCAATTCAACTCCTAGCCATGGCATGAAATTCAATGGCATAGTCCCTCAGGATCCTGGGACCTTGTCATAGGTGCAGCAGGTCAGACCCCACCATGTCCAGGCAACCAGGCTCATCAAAAACCTTCTTAAAGGCCTTGACAAATTGTGACAGGTCTTGAAGCAATGCATCTCCCCACTCCCATGGGGGAAGCCCAAGCCATCATCTTCCCGTCGAGGAGAGAGAAGATGAAGGTCATCTTAATGGAGAACTGTGTGTATTGAAGAGAGAAGTGCATAAAGCACTGATTTAAGAAACCCCAACAAAGCTTTGGATCCCCTGCGTACCTATGAGGTACTGGGAGACGGATGGTAGATGCTGCCAGTAAGGTTGTAGGAGCTGCTGGAGCCAAGGTGCCTATCATGGTGGTGGTGGCATCAAGATGAGCACTGAGGTGTTCCATGGTACGTTCCAGTACTTCCAGAAATTGCTGTTGCTGCTGTTTCTTCTGCACCAGGCCCGGACTGACCTGGAGGCCTGAGAGATCCGCTGGGTCCATGGCCTCAGCAAGATGTTCGAGTGGTGGACCCTTGAGCTGAGACGAGGTTGATGCTACCTGCAGAGAGGAGCCCAGCAGGTCCTCATCATCGGCAGGTGGGACTGGTTGGTGCAGAGACCCAACAGGACCTTCACCAATACCAGCCCTCGCTCCCTGCAGGTTGAACTCTTGGGTGCCAGGAATGGCTGGACTTAGGCGCAGGTCTCCAATGATGAAGAATCCCATGAAGGACGGCAGGCAAAAGTTGAGTTGTTCCAAGAGTCAGGGCAGGCAGACAACAATGGAGTCCAAAAGACAAGCCAAGGGTTGAGGCAGGCGGCGATCAAGCAAGTCCAGAGGAGGTCTGAGGTCAAAACCAAGAAGCAATCCAGGGGAAGACAAGATGAAGGTCAGGTGGCAGAAGCACGAAGTCAGAAAGATGGAGTCAGGAATACGGAGTCAGGCAACCAGCTACTCTCACAGAGTTCAACCTGTTGCTGAGGCCAGGACCAAGGGCAGGAACTGGCCTTAAATAGTCCCTGAGTGCTGATGTCATCGATGAGGGCTGTGAAGATATTCCTGCCACAGGCTCTTTAAATGAATTAGAGAGGAGCGCATGCATGCCTAAGGAAGTGCCAGCGGGTGCTGGAGGTCGGTGGCATGGGCAACAGCTCTGGGCCATGAAGAGAGAGTGAGACATCGGCAGTGTGTGAGTGAGGCCGGTCAGTGAGCTCTGCTGCAGGCGAGCACAACATTTTAGGTAACCTTTGCTGCAGGGATAGGAAGAAGACATTGCTTCATCTTATAAGTCCATCTTATAAGTCCATCTTATAAGTTTTCCTTGCTGCATGGCCTTCATGTGTCCTATGGTTCAATTGCTTAACTTAGTTTCTCTGCAGATCATATAAACTTTTCTCTAACAAGTCATTAGAGCTGCAATGTGATTTCTTTGATCTTGGATGCCTTTGACACAAGGCCTCCTGGAACAGTTTGTTCCTTTGATGGAACTTCTTTAATTTAAAAAAGGCTCTCAGCTAAGTTAGCAGCTCTTGCTGTGTTCTCTATCACAAAACCTTTAGGAAAAGCATTGCTTCTTATCAGTTACAGTCCATTAAAGTATTCAGAGAAAACTCCTTACAGCTGTTACAATTCTGGGAATCTGTGTAGTTACTCTTGACTCCATTTCATCACAGTGAATGTTATGTTCATCATTCATTGTTCTAATAAATGTTTTAAAAGTTAAGAACTGATTCTGTCTGAATATCTGAAGTTGGATCAAAGGTTATCTGGCTGTCTAGCAGCTCAAGAAAGAGAGTGTGCTTGGGATTTGAGGAGTGCTGTTAGGTTTTTGTGTTGCCTCTTCCAGTATCAGGCCTCATAGTTTGAATCCCCTGGATAAGTGGAAGATTTATTCCTTTCTAGTATGCCACCTCTCTGGTTCAGTTGTCTCCAGATTTGAGTTTGTATCCTTGTGATATTTGAGATTGTTGGATTTTTTTTGTGAGGTCCTGGTCCCTGGCTCAGGAATGGACTTCAGGGAAAAACTTTCTCTGGGAAGGCCAGGAATAGAAAAGATTCACTGGCACCATCTCACAACCCATGGACAGTTATCCATGGGTGACTCACTGCAAGAAAATTCCTTTGTGGTATTTTTGAGAGAGTCTTATATTTTTTTTCATGGAAGGAAGATTTTTCCCTTTCACCTTTCCTGCCCAGTAGAAGGGAACAGAAGAGCAGAGACATCAAAGGGTACATATTCAACCACTGAGCGACTAGTTAAGTCAGCCAGATACATATATCTGGCTAACTTAACTGGGATATTCAGAGGCATAGCTATGCCGTTGAATATACCCGGATAAGTTAGAGTTAGCCAGATATGTGGTATCCAACTAACTTTAGACCTGCCCTATAGCGAATCTAGGGGGCATTCCATGAAGTTAGAAAGTAGCACATTTAAGACTAATCGGAGAAAATTCTTTTTCACTCAATGCACAATAAAGCTCTGGAATTTGTTGCCAGAGGATGTGGTTAGTGCAGTTAGTGTAGCTGGGTTCAAAAAAGGTTTGGATAAGTTCTTGGAGGAGAAGTCCATTAACGGCTATTAATCAAATTTATTTAGGGAAAAGCCACTGCTATTAATTGCATCAGTAGCATGGGATCTTCTTAGTGTTTGGGTAATTGCCAGGTTCTTGTGGCCTGGTTTGGCCTCTGTTGGAAACAGGATGCTGGGCTTGATGGACCCTTGGTCTGACCCAGCATGGCAATTTCTTATGTTCTTAACTATCGGAGTTATCTGTTTACATTAACCAGCTATCTCTACTCCTCCCCAGAATGCCTACTTCCCACCCCAGGAATGCCCTGACTTACCCAACTAAATTCTAGTCGAATAATTCATTATACGGCTAGAATTTAGCTGGATAAGTCTTTTAAATATGCAGATAAGCCATTTAGATGGATAACTTTCCCATTATCCATCTAAATAGATTTTGAATATGTATCCCCAAGTGTACCACCAGAAAGGAGAATCTGGAATAAGATTTGAAATATGGAGACCCCCACTGGAGTTTTCATACAGGGAAGAAGGGGAAGAGTGGAATTTGGAAGAGAACTATTTCAACCCTGGACTTCAGATACTATTGGGAGAGGGATATCCCTACATCTAGGATCTCCTACCCACCTGGGTTACTAAGTAGTCCAACTCCTGGAGGGTAAGCCTGTCTCAGGATCCTGTGCTGAGGGACATAGGCATAGAGAAAAGGAGGAACAGCATTCTGGATGTATTTACAGATGTATTTACAGATATAGATGTATGTGTATGTCAGAACACCAACCAGTGGCCAGTGGTTGGTGTTCCACCTTCACGGAGCGGAAGGATGGAGGGCTGCCATCTCCCAATTAAAAAAAGAAAAACAAACAAACAAAAAAAAAAAAAACAGGGATGGGTTCATGGGCTATAGGTATTACCAATTATTAGGCTTATTCAATTACCAATTATTAGGCTTTTCAATATGTGATGATAGTTAATGTGACTTTCATGGCATACTTCACTTTCAATGCATATCCAGCATAGCTCCCTGCTTCAACGGCAAGGGAGAAGAAAAACTAATACTTCATGCATATCTCTGCTTCAACGGCAGAGAGCTATGCTGCCGCTTACCCAACTAATCAAACTTAACATTTCACTTGGAAGCAGCTCCATCACTGCTCTCTACATTAATAGTGGGGGTGAAAGGGAAATAGAACCTAAGGTTACTAAGAGCCAAGAGAAACAGATAAGTATGAGAAAAAAGAAGTGTGAAGCTTGCTGGGCAGACTGAATGGACCGATTGGTCTTCTTCTGCCGTCATTTCTATGTTTCTATGTTTCTATGATTAGAATGGAAGACATTCAGTGTATCCTGCATTATTTCGTATATACTACAAGTATACCTATCACGGGTATAGCTTGACAAATCAGGACTGACCTGAAGGGAAGGTGCCTCCCTAGAGAGGCAGGCAGAAGACACGGTGGCAAAGTCAGAAGGCAGAAGCTGGAGAATAACTAGGGGAAACACACAGAACAGGAACACTAGATCCAGAGACAAGTAGGACACTGCTGCTGGACTTTGAAGCAGTAAGCTTTCTATACAGGAATGCTGCACATAAATACTGTACAAGTAATGGAATCTTCAAATACAAGTGCAGGAATCTTGGAAACAGGATACATAGACAAGGCAAGACTTGGAAATCAGGAAACAAACAGGTAGTGCTTACAGGACAGAGGCCAAGATGGCTATTGAACCAGCACTGTGTGTCCTCCGAGCACCCCATATCTACTGCTGGGAATAAGTGGCACACACAGTGCTGGTCCAGTTGGAAGACTGCATTTCTTTTCCAGCAAACAGGACAAAAATACTTGAATTCCTATAAAAACCAGCAGCCTTATTCAGCAATATGGCAAGTTCATGGTCTACCTATGCCAGGGTGGTGGGTTAAAATCATACTATTCCTAACAACATCATGATATGTTTGCTCCTGTACCTTGGACCCTGGAGGTTCAGCTTCTCTCCATCATAAAATCCACTCCAGACTTACTAAAGACTTTGTGAGAACTTAAGCCCTTGGAGTGAATATGACCCCCTGTACTTTTCAGAAAAAAACCCCAAAGCAGGGGCTACATATTTTTGCTTGAAGTAAATCACCTTGGGTTGAACTTGTTTCAAAGAAGGCAGTTTAAATGTATAACATAACATAAAATAATAAAACTCACTTCCTCCTTTGAGAACACCTGTCCCTTCGCTACTAGGATCTGAAGATGACATAGAGGAAGTAACAAAGCAAAGTTTTCCTTCTCTGACCCTCTGCCCTTTCGGTGTAATAAGGTGACTCCCCTTCCACTACAGTGGCCGAGGTGCGATAATGAAAATGGGGTTTCGGATGTCGTTAGAGTCACATTATGAAGGAAACCAAGAAGGGCAGGGTAGGAAGGGAATTCTCCTCTCCCTTAAAATGAAAAAATTAGTCCAAAACTCACCTAGCACGTCCCTCAGGGGTAGACAGCACCCAAATTACAAATGCAAAATTGAAATGTAACCAGATGAAAACCCTTAGGGGCGGATTTTAAAAGCCCTGCTTGTGTAAATCCGCCCGGATTTACGCGAGCAGGGCCTTGCTTGCCGGCGCGCCTATTTTCCATAGGCCGCCGGCGCGCGCAAAGCCCCGGGACTCGCGTAAGTCCCGGGGTTTTTGGGGGGGCGTGTCGGGGGCGTGTCGGGGGTGGGGCCAATCGACGTGGCGTTTTGGAGGTGGGACGCGGCGTTCCGGGGGCGGACCCGGGGGCGTGGTTTCGACCCGGGCGTTCCGGGGGCGTGGCCGCGCCCTCCGGAACCGCCCCCGGGTCGAGACTCGGCGCACCAGCAGCCCGCTGGCGCGCGTGGATTTACGTCTCCCTCCGGGAGGCGAAAATCCACGGATAAAGGTAGGGGGGGTTTAGATAGGGCCGGGGGGGTGGGTTAGGTAGGGGAAGGGAGGGGAAGGGAGGGGAAGGTGAGGGGAAGGGAGGGGAAGGTGAGGGGAGGGCAAAAGAAAATTCCCTCCGAGGCCGCTCCAATTTCGGAGCGGCCTCGGAGGGAACGGAGGCAGGCTGCGCGGCTCGGCGCTCGCCAGCTGCCCAAAATCGGCAGCCTTGCGCGCCGATCCAGGATTTTATAAGATACGCGCATATCTTATAAAATCCAGCGTACTTTTGTTCGCGTGCCTGGTGCGCGAACAAAAGTACGCGATCACGCATTTTTTAAAAATCTACCCCTTAGAGCATTCAAGATATTTCAAAACTGACTAATTTTATTTTCAAGCAAGAATTATCAATGTTGTATCTACCATGAATAATATCTTAACAACAGAATAGGATAACAGATGTTCATATGCATGTTAACTAATAAGAACTCTTTTCTTATTTTTCTTATCTCCAGAACTAACAGAACCAGTTCTGAATATAAACCAAGATAACTATCAGATAAGTCCCCTATTAGTCCTCTCCTTCAGTGGACTATTAAAGACGGAGCTTTAAAACAATAGTTGATTAAAGAAGCTGATTCTTTGTGTAAACTCTTTTTTCAGATGTTGTTACTGGAACCAGCTGAGGAATGATACTTTGAAAAGATTACTAAGAGACTTCTCTGGTAAGTATGTCGGTCAGTATTTGTGTCTCTCTCCTGTTATCTCCTTTGACTTTTTCTGTCAGTGAGTGTCTCACAAAAAAATTAAAATTCTCTGAAGGTATAAATGGCTGTTGGTCTAGCTAGACTTTCTGGTGGCCACAGTGCCATGTCCTTATTTGAGTAATTTGAGTGTGATGAGCTGGTGTTAGGATGCACTGGTTCTTCGTCCTCTCACCAAGAGCATAAGAAATTGACATACTGGGTCAGACCAAGGGTCCATCCAGCCCAACAGTGGCCAATCCAGGCTACAAGTATCTGGCAAGTACCCAAATACTAAGTAGATCCCATGTTACTGCCAGTAACAGCAGTGGCTATTCCCTAAGTCAGGGGTAGGGAACCTATGGCTCGCGAGCCAGATGTGGCTCTTTTGATGGCTGCATCTGGCTCGCAGACAAATCTTTAATAAAAAAAGTAAAAATCTTAACAAAACCCCCCACCCTCCTGACGCCCCGCAAGACCTCCAAAATTAATTTACTACAACCCCCCACCCTCCTGACTCCCCCCCAAGACCTGCCAAAAGTCCCTGGAGGTCCGGGAGTGATCTCCTGGACTTGGGCTGTCGGCTGCCAGTAGTCAAAATGGCACCGACGGCCCTTTGCCCTCACTATGTCACTGGGGTCGACCAATGGCGGCGGTAGCCCATGTGACATAGTAAGGGCAAAGGGCTGTCGGCTGCCAGTAATCAAAATGGCGTCGACGGCCCTTTGCCCTCACTGTGTCACAGGGGCTACCGCCGCCATTGGTCAACCCCAGTGACATAGTGAGGGCAAAGGGCCGTCGGTGCCATTTTGACTACTGGCAGCCGACAGCCAAAGTCCAGGAGATCGCTCCTGGACCCCCACTGGACCACCAGGGACTTTTGGCAGGTCTTGGGGGGGGGGGTTGTAGTAAATTAATTTTGGAGGTCTTGGGGGGCATCAGGAGGGTGGAGGGTTTTGTTAGATTTTTACTTTTTTATTATTAAAGATTTGTCTGTGAGCCCTGGACCACCAGGGACTTTTGGCAGGTCTTGGGGGGGTCAGGAGGGTGGAGGATTGTAGTAAATTAATTTTGGAGGTCTTGGGGGGTGTCAGGAGGGTGGGGGTTTTTGTTAGATTTTTACTTTTTTATTAAAGATTTGTCTGCGAGCCCTGGACCCCCACTGGACCACCAGGGACTTTTGGCAGGTCTTGGGGGAGGGGGGGTCAGGAGGGTGGGGGGTTGTAGTAAATTAATTTGGCAGGTCTTGGGGGGCATCAGGAGAGTAGGGGGTTGTAGTAAATTAATTTGGTAGGTCTTGTATTGCTCTCACAGAATTACATTTTAAAATATGTGGCGTTCATGGCTCTCTCAGCCATAAAGGTTCCCAACCTCTGCCCTAAGTCAACCTGAGTAATAGTAGGTAATGGATTTCTCCACCAAGAACTTATCCAAACCTTTTTTGAACCCATCTACACTAACTGCACTAACCACATCCTCTGGCAACAAATTCCAGAGCTTAATTGTGCATTGAGTGAAAAAGAAGTTTCTCTGATTAGTTTTAAATATGCTACTTGTTATCTTCATGGAGTGCCTCCTAGACCTTCTATTATCCGAAAGAGAAAATAACAGATTCACATTTACCCATTCTAGACACCTCATGATTTTAAAGACCTCTATTATATCCCCCTCAGCCGTCTCTTCTCCATGCTGAACAGCCCTAACCACTTAGCCTTTCCTCATAGGGGAGCTGTTCCATCTCCTTTATCATTTTGGTCACCCTGGTGTTTGATGATAGGGGTGCTATTTGCATTCACTGCTTGACTAGCTGAGAGGCACTCGTATATGCTATCTCAGGATCTCCTTTTATCAAAATGTGCTGATCTTCTCCTATGCTGTACTTTAAATAAATGAAAACAGGATTCCTAACTACGCTAATGCGATAAAGTCTTCCGGTCAAGGAAACTAAAATATATACTAAGTTTTTCTCACCAGCTTGGTGTCACTTAAGACTAGCAATGACTTAAACAAATAATGATAATTAAGTTTCCCTATTTTTTTATTAAGACAAAGAGGTAGGTTTTGGCACATAGATTTCCTCTCACTCTGTATGTGTAAACTGTCTCAGTTCAAGGTTGTCACTAGCACTTTTATAGTTGTTACCTATACAGATAAATCAAGTGCAGCTTTGGATTGTGATGGGACCTCTATGCCTAGTCACAGCAAATTATCCTGCATTTTTTCCTTCTGCAGACACGCCAGTGTTTAATCTAGAACACCTTTGATCCTTTTATACTGAAGCTGTATAAAAGACAGGGATCACTGTTTTCTCCCTCTCTGTGTTTTCTGTTTCTTTTCACCTTTGTGGTATTAAAAAACAATTGCTTTCACATAAATCTTCCTTTCCTGAATTTAAACTATCAGATTTACTCATTTTTACAATTTTTAGTACTCAACCCAGCTTTAAGATTAGGAGTGCTTATTTAAAGAAGTGCTGGGCTCTTCCCTTGCCTTCTCATACAGCACATTTATTTTATCTGGGATTTTACTGGAGATAATGACAATATCCCAGAACAATATTCCTTCTAGGAAGTTAGAAGGTATTTTAGCCCCCAAATAATGATTTTGGGCTAAGGTATCACTTTAGCTAATAGTTAAGAGACTAATTTTTCAAAAGTCATACCTCTCACATTTCCAGAATTATTTAGCCTTTCACACTTTTTCTAACAAATGCCAAGAAAACAGTCCACGGCCTTGGCTAAAATTTATGTTTATCTGATCCTGTCCTGTGTCTTACCTGGGCAAACTTCATCAAAATTGCATTTACCTACTGTAAGTTTCACACAAACATATCCCATTCAATTTTATGTGTATTTATACCTTCCCTCAGTGTCCTTTTTTTCAGTAAAATTGGCACAAAGACTCTGTGAAAGAGTAGGTGCTCTGAGCTCCTTCTCTGAACTGTGCCCCCATGTCTCTCCTGGCACATGTTTCTCCTCTCTCCAAAAGGTGGGGGCTGCTTTTGCAGAAATGAAAGCAAAATCTCAACAGCTCTGCTCCTCCCTCTCAGCTGAAGGGAGGAGGGAACGAGCTCTTGCAGCTGCCTGCACATCTGCCCCCATGCAGTAACATACTCAGTGAGAGAAATGAAAAAGCATGCCACATCCCAGCAATGCTTTTTTTTTTTTTTTTTACAGCCCCAGGATTCAGGTCAGTTAAAAAAATATATATTTACCTCCCTTATTTTCATATTTTAACTTCTAGTTATACTTCCAATGGTAGTGATGGAAATCTCTCATCTGGACTAAGAAATAGCTCTAAGTATAGGGGATGGTTGTCCCTCTAACAGTACCCTGGAGCTGTTCCTGAACAACCAGAATGCTCAGAAAGACATCCAAAGGACCAAGAGTTGGTGTCAGAAGAACAGCCTCAGCAAGCAAGTGTGCAATCATTCATTGAAACATATCCTTTATAAGTAGGAAGGAAGAGGGTGCATACCCTACTGAGTGTTAAGAACATAAGAACATAAGAAATTGCCATGCTGGGACAGACCAAGGGTCCATCAAGCCCAGCATCCTGTTTCCAACAGAGGCCAAAAACCAGGCCACAAGAACCTGGCAATTACCCAAACACTAAGAAGAACCCATGCTACTGATGCAATTAATAGCAGTGGCTATTCCCTAAGTATAATTGATTAATAGCCATTAATGGACTTCTCCTCCAAGAACTTATCCAAACCTTTTTTGAACCCAGCTACACTAACTGCACTAACCACATCCTCTGGCAACAAATTCCAGAGCTTTATTGTGCGTTGAGTGAAAAAGAATTTTCTCTGATTAGTCTTAAATGTGTTACTTGCTAACTTCATGGAATGCCCCCTAGTCCTTCTATTATTCGAAAGTGTAAATAACCGAGTCACATCTACTCGTTCAAGACCTCTCATGATCTTAAAGACCTCTATCATATCCCCCCTCAGCCGTCTCTTCTCCAAGCTGAACAGCCCTAACCTCTTCAGCCTTTCCTCATAGAGGAGCTGTTCCATCCCCTTTATCATTTTGGTTGCCCTTCTCTGTACCTTCTCCATCGCAACTATATCTTTTTTGAGATGCGGCGACCAGAATTGTACACAGTATTCAAGGTGCGGTCTCACCATGGAGCGATACAGAGGCATTATGACATTTTCCATTCTATTAACCATTCCCTTCCTAATAATTCCTAACATTCTATTTCTTTTTTGACTGCTGCAGCACACTGAGCCGACGATTTTAAAGTATTATCCACTATGATGCCTAGATCTTTTTCCTGGGTGGTAGCTCCTAATATGGAACCTAACATCATGTAACTACAGCAAGGGTTATTTTTCCCTATGTGCAACACCTTGCACTTGTCCACATTAAATTTCATCTGCCATTTGGATGCCCAATCTTCCAGTCTTGCAAGGTCCTCCTGTAATGTATCACAGTCTGCCTGTGATTTAACTACTCTGAATAATTTTGTATCATCCGCAAATTTGATAACCTCACTCGTCGTATTCCTTTCCAGATCATTTATATATATATTGAAAAGCACCGGTCCCAATACAGATCCCTGAGGTACTCCACTGTTTACCCTTTTCCACTGAGAATATTGACCATTTAATCCTACTCTCTGTTTCCTGTCTTTTAACCAGTTTGTAATCCACGAAAGGACATCGCCTCCTATCCCATGACTTTTTAGTTTTCGTAGAAGCCTCTCATGAGGGACTTTGTCAAACGCCTTCTGAAAATCCAAATACACTACATCTACCGGTTCACCTTTATCCACATGTTTATTAACCCCTTCAAAAAAATGAAGCAGATTTGTTAGGCAAGACTTCCCTTGGGTAAATCCATGTTGACTGTGTCCCATTAAATCATGTCTTTCTATATGCTCTACAATTTTGATCTTGAGAATAGTTTCCACTATTTTTCCCGGCACTGAAGTCAGGCTCACTGGTCTATAGTTACCCGGATCGCCCCTGGAGCCTTTTTTAAATATTGGGGTTACATTGGCCACCCTCCAGTCTTCAGGTACAATGGATGATTTTAATGATAGGTTACAAATTTTAACTAATAGATCAGAAATTTCATTTTTGAGTTCCTTCAGAACCCTAGGATGGATACCATCCGGTCCAGCTGATTTGGCAGAATTTCTAAGTAAAAGGCAATAATGGCAACATCCACAAGTTCATCTGCATTTTGATGTTTTTATAAAGGAATTGGTGGTAAAGGGACAAATATTCTATTTTCACCTGTTTTGACAAAAAATTTCACACTCAGACACTAACTGTGTCATTTATCAACTCGCATTATGGCCATAACGCATGATGTGATGCAAATGTTTTAAAGAGGAGGGATTGGGGATGAGTCGGGGGCGGGATTTCTGAAAAAGTGGGCTGCTTCACACTTTGCGAAGCCATAATGCATGATATCACACAGTTTTAATGCTGAAAATAACTACACCTTTTTGAATTGCATTAAGCTGTGCGATATCGTGAGTTATGCCCATAACGCAGTTTGTGATTTTTTCGCAAATTCCGTTTTGGGCATTTTTAGGCTGGGAGGAGAGTAGGGGAAGGGCCTGAGATGAGAGGAGAGGGGAGAAGGAGAGGAGAGGGGAGGGGAAAGAGAGACAGAAAGAAAGAGAGAGAGAGAGCCTATCTACAAGGAAATGCAATTATGTAAGTATTACCGCAAAGTGCAAAAAGTTAACGCACTTTGCGGTAATACCTATGCGAAGTGCTAAGATAATGCACATTGCGATAAATAGGCTATTACCATAAAACACACCCCTTTTTCCTATCGCATACGATATTTAGTGCATTTTGATAAATCTAGGCCTAAGAAAGCTAATGGATTATAATAATTGTTTAAAACAAAAAAAAATCTTTATTGAGATTTCAGGCCAGACTGAAAGATGCCTCCTGAAGTCCACCAGATGCGGGTTTTAATGGCATGCATCAGGGTTTATTTTTGTGTAATGCTGTAGGATAATTATCCTCAACTCAGAATGAATCCTGGATCAAAAAATGCACTTGACATCAAATAAGTGTTCAAGATATTAGAAAGGTAATAGATAATGAACACAATAGTAGTAATTTATATTAACACCAGGCCTCTGACAACAACCTGCAGTACAGAGAGTGATATTTATAGATAAAATACATACTCCTTCCTTGGAATTCTAATAGGCTACTTTCAAACTACCACTAAAGTAGAGAAAGAATGACATGCCGAGTAATAGAGGCAAGGGTACATGATCTGTGTAGACAACAAGGTTAGCATTAGTAATAGTTTACCAGAAGCTACATTTTGGCTGGCAAGACCTTCGCCCCGTAATGGTTTTTGAAACAGCTGTTCAGAGCATGTGTGTATCCAGGGATTTAACAGTTTGCCAGGGAATTAAATTATGTGGTCTACGTTAAAAAAAATCAATATTGTTTCATTTACTCTGCAGGAGGTAATGCTCAGAGTTTGGTTTTTCATAAGTCCTTAATATCTTTGGGGTATTTCTTTCAATCAATGATTTCTATTTCTTTTTTTTTCAGATACTAAAAAAGGCTACTCTGAAAACTCTTTGTTTACTTTGCACTTAAAACAGTATACAGATTTTATTATATATACACCTCAGACATATGTTCTATAGTATATTTTCTTTTGATGGTTAATGGACTCTTAGTTATTTCACTAGCTTGTTTTCCTTCCTACTCCTTTGTTAGTACCTGTGTTGCCTCTTGATTTTTATTGTTTTATTTATTTGCCTTTCAATGAGAAAATCAGCCTGTCCATCAACAAATATGTTTTCTTTTCTTCAAGCCATGAAATCTTATTCTCGGAAATTATAGCCTGAGAAAACAGATATATTTCAACAACTTTACAACCTTCAGTACAGAGATGGAAGGCAGTTGGCTGAATTAAACAGATTCTGTAAGACATCAGTGGGGCATTTTTCAAAACTATGCATTTTGATGCAAAGTTTGCAGGTACTTTTTCCCATAGGCTTTGCATCAGTTTTCAAAAGGAAAGTTCACACTTTTGAAAATTGCCTTGGAAAAATATCCACACAGATTTGCATCTGCCTTTTCAATGGATACTCTTTTCCTGAAAAGCACACTAAGGGGTAGATTTTTAAAGTTATGCGCGGGCGTAGATGTGTTCGCGCAACCCGGCATGAACAAATCTACCCCCGATTTTATAACATGCATGTGCTGCCGCGCGCATGTTATAAAATCCAGGGTCAGCGCGCGCAGGGGGTTGCACAATTGTGCAACCTGCGTGCGCCGAGCCGAGCAGCCTGCCTCCATTCCCTCCGAGGCCATTCCAAAATCAGAGGGGCCTCAGAGGGAATTTTTTTTCCGGCCCCCCCACCATCCCCTCCCTTCCCCTCCCTAACCCACCCCCCAGCCCTAACTAAATCCCCCCTACCTTTGTTGAGAAAGTTACGCCTGCCTGAGGTAGGCGTAACTTGCTCGCTGGCCAGCTGCCGGCGTGCCATTCCCCGGCCCAGGGTCTGGTTCGGAGGCCTCGGCCATGCCCCTGGACTGGCACCACTCCCATGGCCCCGCCCCCGGAATGCCCCCGAATGCCGCGCCGCCCCCAACTTGTCCCCCGATATGCCCCCCCAAGCAAAGCCCCGGGACTTATGCGCATCCCAGGGCTTTGCGCGCGCCGACGGCCTATGCAACATAGGTGCGCCGGCGCGCATAAATCAGGCTGGATTTACGCATGCAGGGCCTTTAAAATCTGCCCTATAGCTTTGAAAATGCAAAACTACACATGTGTTGCTTCTCCCAGCCTAATCCCACCCCAAGAATACCTCTGTGAAAATTCAGATAAAAGTACACATGCTATGGAACAATGTGTGCACGTCTCCCTGCATACAAGGTGAGCATTTTTCAAAAAGCCCAGGTATGCAGTAAAGTACTCTGGTAAATGGCTTTTGAAAATTGCTCCCCCCATGCAATGCAGCTTGGGGACAATTTTCACAGCTTTTTTAGGTGCAAAGTCCACAAGCGTTTTGTACTGGCAAACTTTGTACCTAATTTTCAAAATGAAGTGTGTGTGCTCTTTCCCTAAGTACCCCTCAATTTTTGCACCTGCTTTTTTGGTGGGCAGAGTTTCTATGGAAAGTAATGCATATAGATATGAAAATTTCAGGGTTATTTTCCTGCCCATAATAAACTCATGGCAATGCCTCTAAATCAGGTTTAATTTGCACATATTGGGGCAGATTTTAAAAGCCCTGCATAGGCCGCCGATGCGTGCAAAGCCCTGGGATGCATGTAAGTCCCGGGGCTTTGCTTGGGGGGGCGTGTCGGGGGCATGTTGGGGGCGGCATGACATTAGAGGGTGTTCCGGGGCAGGGCCGTGGGCATGCTGCCAGCCCGGCGGCATTCTGGGGGCGTGGCCGAGGCCTCCAAATCAGCCCCTGGGCCGAGAAATGGCACGCCGGCAGCCAGCTGGCGCGTGCAAGTTACGCCTGCCTCGGTAGGCGTAACTTTCTGAACAAAGGTAGGGGGAATTTAGTTAGGGCTGGGGGGTGGATTAGGTAGGGGAAGGGAGGGGGCAGAAATAAAGTTCTCTCCGAGGCCGCATGTTATAAAATTGGGCGTAGATTTGTTCGCGCCGGGTTGCGAGAACAAATCTACGCCCGCGCATAACTTTAAAAATCTACCCCATTGTGAAACAACGTGCATATTTTTTGCTGCATTTTGGGGAGCATTTTCAAAACTGGCATGTTACCCCAGTAAATAGGATTTTATGCAATTTTCAAACTGTCTACATTTGGGACAAAGACAGTGGATATTTTTCTCTGAGGGGTTTGCACCAATTGTCAAAGCAAAATTATGTGCATACTTTCACTTTAAAATTTGTTATGGGTACAAACCTGTAGTCACTTCAACTTGCTTTTTTGCATGGGTACAATTTTGTTGGAAAAGTACACATAAGGATTTGAAAATACAATCTACTTGTACACTTTTCCTCCCTCGCATCTAAACACATATTCGGGAATGCCTCCTCTCACGTGGGCATAAGAACAAAACTGAACTTTTAGCCACATTGAAGGGATGGCAATTTTCAGACAGCAGATTAACGTGGGTAAAAAGCTTTTTGCCCACACAAATGACTTTGAAAATTGATGTCTCAATGCATATTTACTTACTCTGGGCACCCTCCATTGGGCCTCTAGGCTATTTTTTTTCCAATTGATTCTTCTAAACTCTCAATCAAAATAGCCACCAACCTGAATATTTGTCTTCCTGGCTGAAGCTGGAAAGTGTCCTGTCTGGCTGTGCACAACAGCTATGCAGCTCCATTCATTCCCATGGCAGCTTTTGTACAATGGTTACGGTAGTTTATTTCTTTGATTGTTTTACTTATTCCATTGTGTGTATCATTTCCCATTTCTCATCCTGCAGTCTAAATTATTGTCTTCTGAATGTTTCCACCTCCACAATGTTAGGTTTTTGTTCAGCATTTTTCCAAGCATTTCCCTCATGGGAGCACCATAAGAAGGAAAAATAAGAGTTTCCTATTACTCTCCTGTAGCTATTCTGGTGCTGCCATACTCTCAGTCAAGCAATGAGGATTTTATTGCCTCCATGGCAGAATCACAGACCCTTATATGCCCAAAGGATGTGCAAGAAAGGGCAATGCAGGCCCCTTCTCCAACCAATACAATCCCACACACTCGAATACAATTATCATAGTAAGGGTTCTAATTAAAGACATCCTGCACAGCATTATGATTGTAAGCAAAATTCCTAACTCCTCTACTTTTGACAAGGCATCCTTAATAAAATCATTAGATGTCTTAAATGTGTCCCTTAGTTGAGGTGAAATACCAAAGACATATTTGTTTTCACTGGATAATTTAGCATGCTCTGGAGTTTGGAATACAATGGTGTTGTATGAGTCATTCACAGATGGTTGGATCTGTTTTATAGTTGAAAAATACTGAAATTTCCAAGCTTTAATGGAGTAGTTAAGTTTTCTATGTATAGGCAGGCCTGACAGATGAGCATGTGTGAGCTGTCATGTGGGAGACCTGGCTTTCATTCTCAACCCCCTATTTTTGCTTTGCATGATGGCTAGCAATAGAGAGATATTGTGGTGGCAGTGTCCACAGCCCTTGGAAGTGAGGGATTCTCTACCATCACACAATAGTGCCATCTAATGGCAAGACTCCTGGATGCATGCATATGAGATTCTATGATCTGTGGCTCCAGACTGAACCTGGGCTATAAATGATAAGTAGAGAAAATCCATGGGTGGTTGCAAATGAAAGCTGGTGGTTTCATAGCTCAGTAGGGACTGATTCCAACTAAACTGGAAGCCTAAAGGAGCAGGAGAAAACTAAAAGACTAAAAATACAAATTCTGTATCCATTACAAATGTTCCCTTTGGTTGAATGCTCATTTGCATGGAGATTTGTTTCACTACAAAAATAACATGTTTTCTTAAAGATGCAACTTGTGAAACCTTTACCATTACAATTTGTTCTCTGTGAAGGAGATTTTATAGCTAATGCAGTTTACATATCAAACTCTGTTGCCACTTCAATTTTCCTGGCACGAGCCTCAGACAGTTCACAGGTTTATGCTGTGTCCTCAAGCTTTATGAGAGTCATTTCAGGATCAGGTGCAATTTGGCAACTAAATCTTGCAGATATGAGCCCTGTACAGTCTGCAATTTTATTTTGTTACTTTTGTCTGAAAACCACAGCACATTGTGTTTCCAGAGCCTGGAAGGCAATATATCATTATTTTACCTTTTTGCTATTTAGTTCATCACAATATCTGTTTATGGTCACTTTTGTTTAGGGTTAACATGGACTGTTAGTGCCATGTTTGCAAGCTCAAATTTTTGGCTCCCCTAAAAAATATATCAAAAGTTTTGCATACCTGCTTCTCAGCTTCTGCGTTATGGTAGAAACGCCTCATGCTTCTCTGTGCTACCAGAATATCTACAACAATGAATGCATTGTCAAACAAACGATTTTTGAGCCACTTGCCCAAGTGAACCCTTATGGTTTCTGCAGGATCATGAATAGCAACAAAAAGAAAGCTGGGAAGGTCTTTATTTGTCATACTGGCTGCAGACTAGGCTTGGTACTGAGCTCTATACATCAGTATGTTGGACCTGAGATTTGCAATTATTAAAAGGCCACATTATAAGCATATATGGTAACTTGCATGATAAAGTGTAATGATACAGCCCATGTCTCTTTGCAGCCTCAGTAATAAAGTTATAGCTCAGGAGTTAGATGAGGACTTTTTGTAAGTGTGCAAGAAGTGTGAGAGCCTCCTGAGAGCTGCTGAGCACTGATCTGCATGTATGTGTAAGTAAACTTGAAGGTGTTTGAATTGTATTCTTTATATACAGTGATTCCCAGTCCAGAAATATAGGCCAGTGTCTAGCTTGAAGGAAAGTATATGCAACAAGGCATATAAAATATGATCAGTGGCTGAGAATCTAAACCTTTCACTGGTCATTGGGGTTCTTGAAATGTTGTTGAGTAGATGGTGTAGTGGAGAGAGCTCATGGTATCCCAAGATGAATTTCTTTGCCCAATAGGGAAAACGTTTTACTCCTCTGTGGCTGAACAGACCCTCCTCTAAGTGAATGGCTTCTTCTGAAGCTGTGAGAATGTGGGAGGTGTCTATTTCAGGAAGACAATTGGATAAAGCCAGTTCATGCTCCAAATGTGGGCACAATATGTTTGAGATAAAAAGATGATTAGTTCTTGAATCTCATTATTGTGTTATTCTACAATCCTACTTATCAGATGTAGGAATAGATTAAAAGATTAGTGATGAAGCATATCATGAGAGTTTGCTTACAAATAAGGAGTAGACTTTTAATTCAGTGGAACATCCGTGGATCTTTGTTATACACATAGTCCCTAAAATTCAAGTCCATGCAATCTCTATCAGGATACCTTATAATTTGGATCATTGGGTCAGTCCTTCTCTAAATGTTTTGATTGCCATAAGGCATTTAAACTAGAGGATGGGGGAGGCAGAAGAAAGTTGGAATGTCACCCCCGACAACTGCTAGAAGTGAGTGAAGAAATTAACAAACATCAGCTGAAAAGGGCAGAAAAGATGTCCAAGAAGAGAAACAAGCTGAGGGAGAGAAGCTAAAAAGCTATGAGCACAAATGCTCATAGTCTGGGCATTAAAATCCCAGATTTGCAAGCCCTAATGGAGGAAGTGGATTTGGATATTGTTGCTATTACAGAAACATGGTTCACTGAGTCTCATAATTGGGATACGGTCATCCTGGACTAAAACTTATAAACTTCTTTTTCACTCAATGCATAATTAAGCTCTGGAATTTGTTGCCAGAGGATGTGGTTAGGGCAGTTAGCTTATCTGGGTTTAAAAAAGGTTTGGGCAAGTTCCTGGAGAAGACCATAAACTGCTATTAGTTAAGTTCACTTAAGAAATAGCCACAGCTTATAATCAGCATTAGTAGCAAGGGATCTATTTAATGTTTGGGTTCTTGCTAGGTACTTGTATCAAGGATCAGCCACTGTTGGAAACAAGGTGCTGGACTTGTTGGACCCTCGGTCTGACCCAATATACAAGCTAATTTTACACACATTTTCCCTATATGCAACATCTTGCACTTGTCCACATTAAATTCCATCTGCCATTTGGATGCCCAATCTTCCAGTCTTGCAAGGTCCTCCTGCAATTTATCACAATCTGCTTGTGATTTAACTACTCTGAATAATTGTGTCATCTGCAAATTTGACCATTTCACTTGTTGTACCCCTTTCCAGAACATTTATAAATATATTAAAAAGTACCGGTCCAAGTACAGATCCCTGAGGCACTCCACTATTTACCTTGTTCCACGGTAAAAACAGACCATTTAATCATACTCTCTGTTTCCTGTCTTTTCACCAGTTTGCAATCCACAAAAGGATGGGATCCTATCCCATGACATTTATTTTTCTTAGAAGCCTCTCATGAGGGACTTTACAAACACCTTCTGAAAATCCAAATACTCCACATGAACTGGTTCACGTTTATCCACATGCATATTCACTCCTTCAAAAAAAATGTAGCAGATTTGTGAGGCATGACTTCCCTTGGGTAAATCCATGCTAGCTGTATCCTATTAAGTTATGTCTACTATATGTTTTACAGCACTGAGTCAAGCTCACCAGAATATAGTTTCCAGGATCATCCCAGGAGCCCTTTATATATATTGGCCACCTTCCAGTCTTCAGGTACAATTGATGATTTTAATGATAGGTTACAAACTATTTGTAATAAGTCTGAAATTTCATTTTTTAGTTCTTTAAGAACCCTGGGGTTTATGCCATCCGGTCCAGTTGCTTTGTGGCTCATCAGTTTGTCAATGTGGCCTACTACATCTTCCATGTTCACCATGATTTGGGTCAGTTTATCTGAATCGTCATCCTTGAAAACCATCTCTGGAACAGGTATCTCCCCAACATCCTCTTCAGTACTGAAGCAAACAATTCATTTAGTCTTTCTGGAATGGCCTTATCTTCTCTAAGTGCCCATTTAACCCCTCAATGCTCTAACAGTCCAACTGATTTCTTTGCAGGCTTCCTGCTTTAGATATAGTTTAAAACATTTTTGTAATGAGTTTTTGCCAACATGGCCAACTTCTTTTCAACTTCTCTTTTAGCCTGTCTTACCAATGCTTTACATTTAACTTGCCAGTGCTCCTATTTTCTTCAGATGTATCCTTCCCACAATTTTTGAAGGAAGATCTTTTAGCTAAAATAGCATCTTTTACCTCAACTTTTAACTATACCAGCAATTATTTGGCCTTCCTTCCACCTTTCTTAATGCATGGAACACATCTGGACTGTGCTTCTAAGATAGTAATTTTTAAGAATGTCCATGCCTGTTGTATACGCTTAACCTTTGAAGCTATACCTTTCAGTTTTTTTCTAACTACTTTTCTCATTTGATCAAAGTTTCCATTTTGAAAGTTTAGTTCTAGAGCTGTGGATTTACTTATTGACCCCTTTCCAGTCATTAATTCAAATTTGATCATGTTATGATTGCTATTGCCAGGCGGCATCACCACCGTTACCTCTCTCACCAAATCCTGTGCTGCACTAAGAATTAGATCTAAAATTGATCCCTCTCTCATCAGTTCTTGTACCAATTGTTCCATAAAGCTATCATTTATTCCATTCAGGAACTTTATCTCTCTAGCATGTCCTGATGTTACATTTACCCAGTCAATATTGGGGTAATTTAAATCTAAACTTACACAAAAAGAGTCGTCGGTTCACCACAACAGAAAATCAAATCAAAAAATGTGGAACCCAAAGTTGTTTGAAATAGTAGCCTAAGAAGGTGTCAGCAAGCCTGACGTTGTGTGACTTTATCAAAAAGACACCAACCGGTCTTCTCAATCATTCACCTTCATCATACTTTAATACATCAAAGAAATTATTTTTTATACTTTTTTTCTTATTTTTTAAAATACCGTAGTCCTCCATCCATAACATTTAAGATGACTTAGACTCTTGACAGCAGATTGTTTTTACTCTTTTTAAAAAATAATCTGCAACCAGGAGAACTTCCTCCTTCAAGGCAGCACCAGAGCTCCCAGGTTGGAGTTGGTACTTGGCTATTATGTTCCTGAAGGTCTCATCTATATACCTTTCTGTCTGCCTCAACTCCTCCAGGTCTACCAATCTAGCCTCCAGAGATTAGACTCATTCTCTGAGCTCCAGGAGCAATTTGCATCAGGTGCACACATACAACTTCTCACTGGCGGGTAAAAAATCATATAAGTGACACTCAATGCAAAAGGTTTGAAGGCCCCTTTCTTGCTGCTGGACTGCTGCCTTCATTTTAATTTTGTTCAGTTCCTAGCAAAATTTAGGTTGCTATGGGAGTAGCAGTGTGTACAATTACAATCCTTTAAATTTATTGGTATACTAACTATTAATTGGGTAGTGACCTGCAATGGTCTAATTAAACTCTTGATAAGACCTGGAGCAATGCTGTGTTTTAGATAAACATCTGATTGATTTTTAATGTGAAAGAGTCTCTTGCCTTTAAAGCAAAGGATAAGCTAGGGGTGGGTGGGAAAGGTTAGGAGCGAGGGAAATGCAAACACACACAAACACTAACCTATTTTCTACCTTTTGCTTGCTTTTTATAACACACAAACCCTAAGCTATTTTCTATCTTTTGGCTTGATTTTTATGCAAGCACACAAACTCTAAGCTATTTCCTACTTTTTGGCTTGCTTTTAATAACAAACACTCACACAGACACACACTAAAGAATATACCCCAATAGTGTTGTGTTTGAGGCATTGTGGACCCTTGGTCGCAATGGAGATGACTCCGCCCATGGGGAGGTGCCCCGTGGCGAACCACTGCGATAGGCTGACACAGATAGCAGATACAGAATGGATAGAGTCTTTATTGTACTGCTGTAAATAGATGGTGAAGCAGAAAGGTAAGGCACTAATCCACGAAGTGCCAATATGCTGAACAGGCTCAGAAGTATTGTCTCACCCAGATGTTCATGATAGGCAGGAGCCCGCAATGCGGGTAATGCCGCGGCTGGTGGGTGGAGTTGGAGCACTGGATTGTAGAGGTACTCACAGAGTGAAGGCATCTTCCTGATGGTAGAATGGTGGGACCGAAGGTCCATGGTGGAGGATATGAAGTAGATAGGACCTCAAGGAGCGAGTACCCAATGGTCCAATATCCTGGAAATGAAAAGAGAGAGAAGACACCAGAGGAGTGGTTGTCTTGGTTAGTGAGGACCCCGAAGGGAAGTTGGAAGCAAGAGACTCCAGCAGAAGCTCTAGACACCCGAGGAGCGGGTGTCTAGAGCTTCTGCTGGAGCGAGGCCCTTAGTGTGAAAGTGGCATATAAGCGTACAGCTTAGAGTAGGCAGAGTAGCAAAATGAAGTCTTTGCTAACTCAAATTGGTAGCAGAAGTGGAGGCTAGAAATACCCGGAGGTACTGACGTCATGCGGTGGGGCTGCCCCCGAGCTTCCCACCATGACGTGTATTTGAGCGTCGGAGATGTGCGTGCTCACGCCCTAGGAAGCTACGGGAGTGAGCATGGTGGATGGGGATGCCCATGCTGGTCTGGAAACGCTGAGGCCCTTGGCACTCGGCACCAGAGACAGCCATCTTGCCCAAAGGAAGAGAAGGGGGAGAAAAAGAGGTAAGGCACAGCAGTCGCAGCCATCTGCGACCGACGGACACAACAAATAATTTACCTCTCCTCAAAACTTTTTAAGTTCTAAAATTTCTTAAAGAAATACTTACTGATCCTATTCAGCCACCAGCAAGATGCTTCTCTCTTCACAGTGCTCCCACTGGATTGTGGGTTCCTGAGCTCTTCCTCTTCCTTACTAAACAATTCCCCTGAGGGTAGGACTGAATGGTTAGTTTTCCAAATAGAGAGAGGTTATTAGTGGAATAACCAGTGTCCTAGAACCTGTGCTGTTTAACATGTAGCAGGGATCAGAACCCATGCTAATATTTTCCTAATAGTCATTGTGAGATTTTTCAAAAAGGTTTTTGCATATCCTGCACCTCCTCAACCTTTAGGGCATCCTGTTTTTTGGGCTGGGTCTCACTAATATAAATTGCCACTGAGCATGTGCAGTAGTCAGAGCATTGGTAACATAGATTAGAAGAAGGTTAAGAGTCTGCAGAGAACAGAGAGTAAGGAGATTATCCCTGGATCTCACAGTGAGTTAGTCTTGGAGAAGAGTTGAGTAGATCCTCAAGGCCTAATCAGCTGAAGACGTTTTTATAGATGTAGAGTTTTGAAAAGATTAAGAGTGATTTTTGGATATTTTGGATCAGCTCCTAATTGAAAGGGAGGATCCTCTGAAAGAAAAAATTGGATCCTTGTTTTTTGCATCTTGTGCCCAGTTAACAGCAAGGTGGAAGACAGATTGGAGTCTTTTGAGAATTTGACATTTTTGAGAAGTTTGAAGCAGTTGTTGCATTTGGCAGTCCATGCAAACTGCCATGCTCACGTCCCCCAGCTGGGCCAGTTTTGTCTCTCCTCAGCATAGCAAATATCTCCGCTCAGTTGCGTGGCAAGACAATGCTGACAGCATATGCTGTGCCTCCCTCTAGGCTTGCGTGTGCATCACCTTCAGAGATTTAAAGAGATCATGGTGGTAAAGCCCTGTGGGCCCTAATGATGACATTACCACACAGCCCTATATAAAGGCAGCTCCCATAAGAACATAAGAAATGTTCATACTGGGTCAGGCCAAGGGTCCATCAAGCCCAGCATCCTGTTTCCAACAGTGGCCAATCCAAGCTACAAGTACCTGGCAAGTACCCAAACACTAAGTAGATCCCATGCTACTGATGCCAGTAATAGCAGTGGCTATTCTCTAAGACAACTTGACTAATAGTAGTTAATAGACTTCTCCTCCATGAAATTATTCAAACCTTTTTTAAACCCAGCTATACTAACTGCACTAACCACATCCTCTGGCAACAAATTCCAGAGCTTAATTGTGCGATGAGTGAAAAATAGTTTTCTCTGATTAGTTTTAAAAGTTTCCCCTAGTCATTCTATTATCCAAAAGAGTAAATAATCAATTGACATTTACCTGTTCTAGACCTCTCTTGATTTTAAAGACCTCTATCATATCTCCCCTCAGTCATCTGTTCTTCAAGCTGAACTGCCCTAACCTCTTTAGCCTTTCCTCATAGGGAAGCCATTCCATCTCCTTTATCATTTTAGTCGCTCTTCTCTGTACCTTCTCCATTGCAACTATATCTTTTTTGAGATGTAGTGACCAGAATTGTACAACTTGCCTCAGCAACAGGTTCAACTACTTCCTAGTAGTGCATATTGCTTCCCAGCATTCCAGTCTTCATTCCAGCATTATATTCAATGTTCATTCCAGCCTTGTCTTCAGTCTTCATCCAGCCTGTTTTTCAGTCCTTGTCCAGGTATCTCAAGATTGTCTTCTGTCTTGTCGCCGTCAGCTCCAAACACATTGCTTTCTTGTTCCAGTCCTCACCGCCCTCTCCTGCTTAGCCATTTCTCTTCTCCACTCTTGGATGGATACCTGATTTGACCCTGGCCTGGACCTTGAATATGATTGACCGCTGCCTACTTCTGACCATTGCCTGTACCCTGGATATGTCTGACTGCCACCTTCCTATAACCCAGTTTACAAAGGACCTTTGCCCTGCCATCAGCAGATACCCCACCAAAATCCTGCTAGCCCTGGCACCCAAAAGTTCAACCCAAGGGGAACATGGGCTGGTATAGGTGAAGGTTCTGACTGGTCTCTGCTTTGCCTGTATCCACCTGCTGACAGTGGAAACCTGCAGGGTTCCTCCCTGCAGGTAGAGCCAATCCTGCCTTAGGCAAGGGTCCACAAATACAACAGGTCACTGAGACCATTGACTTGGCAGGCTTGACTTCGCTGCAGGCTATCTCCAGCATACCCTGCAGGCTGCAAGTCCAACAAGGTGTCCTGGAACTCTTGGCCACTGTAATGGACTGCTCTCCACCCACCTAGATGCACTGCCCATGCCACCAGTTCCACTTCAATTGCACTAGTTCTGCTGCCTTCTGCTGCATACAGTCACCCAGTTTCCTCAGTTTTCATCTCCACAATGGTATGCTGGGATCCCATGTTGTGTTGGGGAATCCTGAACCAGTGCAGAATGCACTTCCAAATACAGGCTCCACTATTCCCCAATGATCAGGGTAAAACTACATCTATCCTCTCCCTGCTTGGTGGGACAGCACTGACTTGGGCATCCCCCCTCTGAGAGCGAGGAGTCCCCCTCTTTCTAGACCTACAACAATTCATGGAGCAGTTCCGCACTGTCTTTGAGGAGCCAGTTCATGCAGCAGCAATGGCCTCCAATCTACTCCACCTTTGCCAAGGCTTCCAAAAGCTAGCTGAATATGCAGTGGAATTCCGGACACTGGAGTACGAGCTGAACTGGTGTGAGGTTAGTCTAGTTGCCATATTCTTGGAAGACCTCTCTGGGAAGATTAAATACGAGCTCACTGCCCTGGATCTTCCCATCTCGCTAGATTCCCTCATCATCCTAAGCAGCAAAATAGATCGCCACTTGCAGCAAAGGGCTCGAGAAACCCTCCGACACCTAAAAATATCTTGTTGGTACCTCAATTCCAACATCCGCTCTCATCCCTGACTGCCACAGCCTCAACTTCTTCACTTCCAGAAGAGCCAATGCAGTTGGCTCACTGTCGCTTGACTACAGAAGGGAGGCATTGTCACAGACAGCAGGGCATCTGTTTGTACTGCGCTGCCCGAGGCTATCTCTTGGTTCAATGCCCACAGTCTTTCAGGAAGATTTATTTATTTATTTATTGCAATATATCTTTAATTATTTGTATTATCAATATTGTTTCTTCAGTTTTCAAATGTAAAGCACTGTTGCTGTCGTTCATGTTAATTGGAAACCAATATGATGTTACTAAACGAATGTCGGTATAGAAAAACCTGCAAATAAAATAAATAATAAATAAGATGGACCACAAGAACCTTGAACATCTATATCAAGCCCAGCAACTTAATACAAGACAGGCCTATTGGTCTTTGTTCTTCTCTCGCTTCAATTTTGAACTGCGGTATCGCCCTGTGATCAAGAACCAGTGAGCAGATGACTCTCTCACTCCTTCCAAACCAAGGATGCTCTAGAACCTCCCAGGCACATCATCAATCCTGCTAAGATACTTCTCGCCACTACAGTACCCATCCCTCCAGGAAAAATGGTTGTATCTTCCAGATTGCATGAGAAATTTTTTAAATGGGCCCATGGCTCCCGTGTCTCAGGTCACCCTGGATAGGCACAAACCTTTGAATTGCTTCAATGACACTACTGGTGGCCCCAGGAGAAGCAAGATGTCAAGGCCTATGTCAATTCGTATCCCACTTGTGCACAGCAGAAAGCGGTGCATGGCTGACCCTGGGGGTTGTTACAGTCATTGACAGCCCCAGGGAACCCTGGACCCACTTGTCCACAGACTTTATTGGGGACCTCCCCGTCTCTAATGGCGCCACTGAAATATGGGTAGTGATTGTTCACTTCTCCAAAATGGCACACTTCATCCCATTACCAAGCCTTCCATCTGCTCTGGAACTAGCACGTCTCTTCTTCCTCCACTACCAAAGCACATACTCTTGATAAAGAAGTGCAGTTCACTGCTTGGTACTGGTGTTCTCTCTGCAAAAAGTTGCCATCACGCTTGACTACACCACAGCTTTCCACCTGCAAAGTAACAGGCAAGCAGAACGAACCAACTGTACCCTCAAAATCTTTCTTCTCTCATATGTTAATGAGTGCCAGGACAATTGGGCCATTCTTCTACCTTGGGCCAAGTTCTCTCATAATAACCACGTCAACACAACCACAGGCTCTTCACACTTCCAGTTGGTTTACAGGAAACAGCCTCTACCTCCTCTACCATTGTCTGTGACAGTTTCATCACCAGTGACTTAGCTCTCCGCCCAAGAATTGCATGAACTATGGGACCAAACCAATTAGCTGATTGAGAAAGCTGCCACCTGAGCCAAGAAAACAGCAGATACTCATAGAAGGCCAGCTCCCCAGTTCAAGATAGGGGAGAACATTTGGCTCAGTACCCGCCTCTTACATCTAAAACTTCCATTAAATGCACTTGTCACCACACTTTATTGGGCCTTTCACTATACTGCGGCAAGTGGGCTTTGTCACATATCAGCTAAGGCTACCACCCACGTTAAAAATCCATAACATGTTTCATGTTTCATTGCTTAAACCAATGATGCTTTCATGGCCCTCCCGGGGGCTGCCTGAATCCCAGGATGTCCAATCAGTCCTGTATTCCCACTGGAGGAGAAAAAAGGTTGAGTACCCAATTTTTTGGAAAAATTATGGCCCAGAAGAAAATTTACGAGAGCCATCCTCCAACATCCTGGACACTAATTTCTTGAAAGACTTTCATCAACAGTACCCTAGGAAACCCTGAGCCTCAGGAAGGGGTCTTAAGAGGGGGGGTATTGCTGCATTTGGTGGTCCACAGGTTAGTCCCATGAACCACCACAATCACCTCCCCCTATCTAGGCAGGCATTGTCTCTCCGCAGCACGATGAACGTCGCCAGTCAGCCACGTGGCGGGATGCCGCTCTTCGTCATGGCAGGATGCCAGCAGTGGCAGTGCCGCCAACAACGTACACCATGTTTCCCTCTAGATTTAGTGCACATCGCTTTCAGATATTTAAAGGGACCGCAGCGGGAAAGTCCCTGTAGCCTCTAGTGTTGGCATCATCATACAGCCCTATATAAGGGCAGCTCCTAGATCCAAATACTTCCTAGTAGTGCGTGTTGCTTCACAGCATTCCAGTCTTCATTCCAGCCTTGTCTTCAATCTTTTATTTATTTATTTATTTAACTCTTTTATATACCAACATTTGTTTGCGCATCACATCGGTTTACATTATAACAATAGAACTAAAGAGGGAAATTACATTATAACATTTCAAGTAACCTTCATTCCAGCCTTGTCTTCAGTCTTCATCTGGCCTGTCTTCAGTCCTCATCCAGCTCTCTCTGGATTTTCTTCTGTCTTGTCTCCATCAGCTCCATCCATGTTGTCCTCCTGTTCCTGTCCTCACCCACCTGTCCTGCCTATCCATCTCTCTTCTCCTCCCTCAGAGAGGATACCTGGTTTGACCTCTGGCTGGACCTTTAATATGACTGACCACTGCCTGCCTCTGACCATTGCCTGAACCTTGAATATGACTGACCACTGCTTGCCTCTGACCATTGCCTGAACCCTGGATATGTCTGACTGCCACCTGCCTATGATCCATTTTACCACAGACCTTCACCCCTGCCAACAGCAGAGATTCCACCTGCCAGTCCAGGCACCCAAAGGATCAACCCAAGGGGAACATAGACTGGAATAGGTGAAGGTCCTGATTGGTCTCTGCTTCGCCTGGGTCTGCTTGCCAATGGTGGGAACCCTCAGGGCTTCTTCTTCCAGGTAGAGGCTATCCTGTCTCAGTCCAAATGTCCACAAATACAACAGCAGTGTTTTTGGAGATTCAATGTATTTTGAAGCTGGAGAAAGTTTTTTCCATCATTTCTGGTACATGTTGGAGTTGAGGAGAAATTATCAACCCAGGGAGGATAACTTTAAAGCATGTGCAAGTGAACAAATGCATTTATATTCACAGCTATATGGACGTGCATGTGCATGTACACATAGTTTATGAGTGCAAATGTGCACTCATAAATTTACCTAACAACATGTTTGTATATCAAAGAATACTCAGCATGTATTTTAAAAATAGCCGCATAAGTTTTGACTTATCCAGCTTAGTGGCAACAAATATTTTGCTAAGTAGCACTGTGGAAACTTATTTGGCTAAATAGTGCTGTTTAAGACTTATCCAGCTAAGTAAGATATCCAGATAAGTTAAAGAAAAGCGCTACTTAGCCAGAGAAGTAAGATAAATGGATAACTAGCATTTGAATAATTTTCTGGCTATGTTACTTCTCTGGCTAAAAAGTGCTTTTTAAGACTAATCTGGCTAAGTTAAAATTTATCCATATAAGTGGCTGACATCTGCTATACATATATATTTGTGCTCCTAATTTTAATTATTTACATAAGGAAATGTAACATGCATATTTTTCTTAGCATTTGTTGGATTTTATATATGTAAATTAACAAATTTTATAACATGCGCATGAAGAAAATTACCAGTTTTTCTAATAAGTTCATCAGTTTGCCAGGTCTATCTCTAGTAGGGATGTGAATCGTGTCCTCGATCGTCTTAACGATCGATTTCGGCTGGGAGGGGGAGGGAATCGTATTGTTGCCGTTTGGGGGGGTAAAATATCGTGAAAAATCGTGAAAAATCGAAAAATCGAAAAATCGCAAAACCGGCACATTAAAACCCCCTAAAACCCACCCCCGACCCTTTAAATTAAATCCCCCACCCTCCCGAACCCCCCCCCCAAATGACTTAAATAACCTGCGGGTCCAGCGGCGGTCCGGAACGGCAGCGGTCCGGAACGGGCTCCTGCTCCTCAATCTTGTTGTCTTCAGCCGGCGCCATTTTCCAAAATGGCGGCGAAAAATGGCGGCGGCCATAGACGAACACGATTGGACGGCAGGAGGTCCTTCCGGACCCCCGCTGGACTTTTGGCAAGTCTCGTGGGGGTCAGGAGGCCCCCCACAAGCTGGCCAAAAGTTCCTGGAGGTCCAGCGGGGGTCAGGGAGCGATTTCCCGCCGCGAATCGTTTTCGTACGGAAAATGGCACCGGCAGGAGATCGACTGCAGGAGGTCGTTCAGCAAGGGTTCCGGCGCCTCGCTGAACGACCTCCTGCAGTCGATCTCCTGCCGGCGCCATTTTCCGTACGAAAACGATTCGCGGCGGGAAATCGCTCCCTGACCCCCGCTGGACCTCCAGGAACTTTTGGCCAGCTTGTGGGGGGCCTCCTGACCCCCACGAGACTTGCCAAAAGTCCAGCGGGGGTCCGGAAGGACCTCCTGCCGTCCAATCGTGTTCGTCTATGGCCGCCGCCATTTTTCGCCGCCATTTTGGAAAATGGCGCCGGCTGAAGACAACAAGATTGAGGAGCAGGAGCCCGTTCTGGACCGCTGCCGTTCCGGACCGCCGCTGGACCCGCAGGTTATTTAACTCATTTGGGGGGGGTTCGGGAGGGTGGGGGATTTAATTTAAAGTGTCGGGGGTGGGTTTTAGGGGGTTTTAGTGTGCCGGCTCACGATTCTAACGATTTATAACGATAAATCGTTAGAATCTCTATTGTATTGTGTTCCATAACGGTTTAAGACGATATTAAAATTATCGGACGATAATTTTAATCGTCCTAAAACGATTCACATCCCTAATCTCTAGATCATCTACACTCGCCGGTTTCTTCAGCTTGCACTCTCCCCAGTTTACCCAGATCCCTCACCCAGTCAGTATTTGGCTATAAAGAATTCTATTCTGACTTACACCAGATAATTAGCAGGTGTAAATATGCACAGGTAACAACCATACACGCACAGGTTATAAAATAGCACTTTATAGGCATAAATGTTGGTCCTGGCCTGGAACACCCTTTTTTTATATGGACAAATGTATTCACACACCATTACTTGCACGTGTATGTTTGAGGTTTATAAAATATCGCTTGTGCAATTATGCGCTATTTGTGTGCGAATGTGCTTATTTGCATACACGCAACTCTTTTAAAATTCACCTTATATTGAGGAAGGCATTTTGGAGCAGGACACAGTAAACAGCAGCGGACCATCAAAACAGGCACTACAGAAAGAAAATCCTGTTTTTGCTTGATTTGCATTTTCTTCTTTTTCTTCATGCTATTTTGAATCATTGCATGGATACTAATTTTTAAGCTTAAGTAAACCTGTTTATTATTTCAACACCAACCTTGAGCTATGAGCCTTTTATTCAGGTGTGCATTTCTGGATCGCCTGTGAGTATTGAGCTATGTGTGAGAATGATTGTGCAGCCTGCTTACCCAAGCACAACACCTAGAGCCCCAGAGACTCGAGCCTCCTCCCCATCAGAGAACGCCGCCCACACCTAGAGCCCTAGAAACTCGAGCCTCCTCCCCATCAGAGAACCCTGCCCACACCTAGAGCCCCAGAAACCCGAGCCTCCTCCCCATCAGAGAACGCCGCCCACACCTAGAGCCCTAGAAACTCGAGCCTCCTCCCCATCAGAGAACGCCGCCCACACCTAGAGCCCCAGAAACCCGAGCCTCCTCTCCAGAGAACCCCGCCCACACCTAGAGCCCTAGAAATTCGAGCCTCCTCCCCATCAGAGCTCCCCACCCACACCTAGAGCCCTAGAAACTCGAGCCTCCTCCCCATCAGAGAACCCCGCCCACACCTAGAGCCCTAGAAACTCGAGCCTCCTCCCCATCAGAGAACCCCGCCCACACCTAGAGCCCTAGAAACTCGAGCCTCCTCCCCATCAGAGAACACCGCCCCCTGGACTGAAGTCTGGTGTTCTGCAAATGAAAGAGATCCAGGAGAGTAAAGACAGCCCTGGGACACTGCTGTAGCCCCTGCATCAGGTATCCTCCACTACAGAGAGGGTTATAACCCTTCATAAATGATCTGGAAAAGGGAAGGACGAGCGAGGTGATCAGATTTGCAGAGGACACCAGCAGTTGATTCTTAGGGACTTCTGAAAGTTCTTGTGAGACTAGCAGACTAGGCAACTAAGTGGCAAATGAAAAGTTCAAAGCGAAGCATATAGGGAAAAATAATCCTAACTACAGGTACGCAATGCTGGGTTCTTTATTGGGAGTCCCTTCTCAGGAAAAGGACCTTGGTGTTCTTGTGGACAATACATTGAAATCCTCAGTTTAGTGAATGGCTGTATTCAAAAAAATAAATAGAATGTTAGGAATGATCCAAAAAAAAAGGAGAATAAAACAAAAAATATCACATTGCCTCTGTATGGAGCCATGAGGTGACTGCTTCTTAAGTATTATGTGTGCAGTTCTGGTCATCCCATTTCAAAAAAGACACAGCAGAACTAGAAAAGGAACAGAGGAGGGTGACAAAAGTGATAAAAGGGATATAGCATCTCTCTTATTATGAGAGGCTATGTAGGCTAGAACTCATCAGCTTGGGAAAAAATGGTTGAGAGGGGACATGATAGAAGTTTATAAAATCATGAGTGAGGTGGAATGGGTGAATAACGGAGCGTTATTTACTCTGACAAATAATACTTTAAAAAGGTGACACTCCATTAAACTACCAGCAGATTCAAAACAAATCATGATCAAGGAGACTAGCAGATAGCGTTTTAAAAGAGATTTGGACAAGTTCCTGGATGAAAAGTCCATAACTCATTATTAGTCAGATAGACTAAAGAAAGCTATTGACATCTCTGGGAGTTAGTAACAGGAATTAGATCTACTCAATGGGATCTGCCAGTTACTTGTGCCCTGATTAGTCACTGTCAGACACAAGATGTTGGCTTGATGGAGCTTGGTCTGACCCAGCCTGGCAATTCATGTGCTCTTATGTTTACCACCATAGGAAACTGCCTGTGTGGTCCTCTATAATCACTAGATCACCATGAAGCACTGGGGTAGAAGGCAGATTTCCCACCCACCCCACTACACCCTTCCCCAGCTTTTCTCTCCTACAGAGACAAGGGGCTTGTTTCCTCTGTCTCCTGACTCCTAACCTTACTCCTCCATCTGACCAGAAAATTCTCAGCCTTTTCTGACAAATCCTAGACTGCACCATTGTGGCAACTCCTAGATGGGTAGTGTCCACTCACTGCCAACTTCAATGACATCACATCCTAACAAGGTTTATGAGAAAGCTCTCTGCAACCAGCCAGCACTTCAGTAACAGGTCCCCAGCGCTTGTCCTTGGTTCTTGTTGCCTTGCCATGTTCCTGTGTTACTGCCTTGCCTTGTTCCTGCATTCCTCATATGCCTTGTCTCTTCCTGGTCTCTTCTGTTTGTTTTCTCCTGTCTCTGGTATGCATTCCCTGCTCCTCTGTCTCTTTCTTCTGAATGGACTCCACAGCCCTGCCTTTAGTTTGCCTGGACCTCAGTTCTACTCTTCTGCCTTCCCTGACCATCACCTGGACCTCATCTCCTTAGTGCTCCTTAATCCACAAGTCCTGCTGGCCCTCAGAACCCAAAGCACCAAGCCTGCATGGAAAGGGGTTTGGCCAGGTGACGACACCATGCTCTGCGACCCTTGTCAGTGGGTGTGTCTGTCACTACCTGTCAGAGCCTGTCCCATCGCCTTATGGGCCAGGCAATGCCAACTTGACAGCGGCCAAGGGCTCACTTTCTCTCACTTGTGACACAGAAAGACTGTTCCAAATCCCTTGGAAGGGGAGTAGAGTGATATAGTTAGCAGAAGTTGTGGGTTTTGGCTCCCCTAGGTGGGAGAAGCAGATGGTATGCTCTGACTGAATATAACCTCCTGCTATCTATTTTTAGTTAGCCTCCCAGAAGGCAGGATGTCTCTGTCATTAATTTTTGTTGGCCTTGTGGATTCTTAATTCAATTTTCCTGAGTTAGACTTAGATTTTGGGTACTTGCCAGGTTCTTGTGGCCTGGTTTGGCCTCTGTTGGAAACAGGATGCTGAGCTTGATGGACCCTTGGTTTGACCCAGTATGGCAATTTCTTATGTTCTTACTCTGCGGTGGGACAGCCCTGTCTGTGCTGTACTCATGTTTGATTATTTTCCATGCGAAAAAAAAATCTGTGGGTTCTCGCTTACAGAGCCCTACAAAGAGTTGCAATAGGGTTGCCTTGCCCCTAATTTTAGTCCAGATTTTTTTAAACTTTTTTATTGGCTGAGGGAGGAAGTTTTTCCACCCTTCCCATCTTTTTTGAGTTTTACGTTTTACTTTATTTCACTCACTGAGTGCCCAAGGGCCCAGGGACTCAGATTTTTTTGTTACCCAAAGGTAAGTGGTGTCTTTCACCTAAAACGAATATGAAGAGCAGTTGAAACATAAAGGAGGAATGAATTCACATTCATTACCAGAGAGGAGTTTACAGCATCATTCCAGAATAATTTATTTATTGAAAGAGGTAACACGATGCCAACCCAGTGTTGATCAGGTGGGAGGAGAGGAGACTAGAGAAGACTACAGGAGAGGTATGATAACTGGAACTTTCCTCATTCTGGTGATTAATAAGGATTAAATTCTGCCTATTTGATGATAGGAAGAACTAAACTTTAACTTTATGGACTTTGAGGGATGTGGAGTAAATTATTAAACAAGCTGGCTTTTTCAAAAGAAAATGTAACACATTTGCTAGAAGCAGAAGGTCACAAATTTATGAAGGAGTCTAACTGTATATCAATTTGATTTTAACAACTAGAAACTGTAAAGAGCTTTTCCCCTTCCATCTTTTCAACTATCAGTAAACTTGAATTGGAAACCATTCAAATTCCAGCATGCTTACTGCTGCTGTTTACTTCTGTGTGATTATCTGTACTGTTTCCACTGTAGGGAATCTTAGACCATCAGAGCTGAATCGACACCTTTTGAGAACTGAGCTCGTAAATCTGAACTGAGTTGTGAGCCTTGGATCTACCATCTGGGTTTTCCCAGCCAGGGGTTACAATTGTAATAAAAAAAAGCAGCAGGAAGGGAACACTCTTGAGTGCTCCAAATTTCTGAAAAATCTCTAAAGTTGCTTCACTTAGGGAACTTATTAAAAGAAAAAATTATGACATATTAAAGCAGAAAGAAGAAACATAATAGGAAAAGCACTACAGTTTATTAAACCTTCCATCTTCAATGACTGTGCCTGGCAGAGGAAACATAAGAAGATTCCATGAATAAACTAGTATTACTTTTTTAGACTTACCCTTTTCAGGAGGAACTTAACCTAACTCCCTAAGCCCCTGGTTACAGTACAGTACAGAACTGAAAGTCTTCTTGTTAGAAGCATAGACACAAAATACGTCAAACAATTTTAAAAAATCAAAAGCCTAAAACACAAAAATAAACAAGCATCGTCATGGTGAAAAGCAATACATTGCATATCTGTATCATTGTACCAATAAATTGAAGTTTAGTGATTTAAAGCACTGACTGTGTCTGTAAGGACCTGTTGTTTTATAGTGACTGCTGCTGTTCTTTGCTGTCCTTTTGAAGCTACAGCTCTGTGCTGATACACTCTTTGTACATCTGATCATGCCATGCCTGCACTGTAATCTCTTTCCTGCTTGGTGGAGATCAGTATTTTACGTCCCATTGTTTACCGTTTCCTTGAAGTTCTGCACCCCAAATGCATTACCCTCTACCTTTTTATATTGAAACTTAGCTACCAAGCACTCAACTACTTCTTGAGATCTTAGATCATTTTTCATTTTGTCTATTTCTGCAGGGTTTTCACTTTGTTGCAGGTCTTAGTGTCATCTGCAAAATAACAAACATTTTTCCATTAACTCCTCTGCAATATCATTCATGAAGATATTGAAGAGAACTGCCCAGGGCAGAGATCTGCTGCACTTCATCACCACCCTTCTTTCCTCAGTGTGTGCTAAATGTAACATTACCAGCCGAGGTTGTTCTAATATAAGGAAAATGACAAGAGAAATGGCACAGAGATCAGTGCTAGGCCCAATCCTCTTCACTGTTTTTATAAGTACAAAACATGTACAAGCATCCACCTCTATTATAAAATCATTAATACAGGTCAAAAGAGGTAAACCCAAAAAATAAATAACTAAACAAACTTGATAGCAAAAGATTGTGTGCAATGTGATCTTAGTGCCTCTTGCCTTGCAGTGGGCTGCAAGCATCTTCAACATGCACACATTCATATCATGTATCAGTCTGTAATTTATATATAGCTTTATCAATACTTCCTAAATTTACATATATCAATGTGAATTACATGAAAAACACTTATCTTTAAAAATGTTAGCCACCAATTATTAAATTTATTCAAGCTATTACACACTTCAACATAAGATACGTTATGACCCCTGAGGAAGGCGGAGGAGTCCACTAAAACATAGATCTATGTCAGGTCTTGTGTATAAGAGAGATTATAAGCAAATTTTTGAATGGAATTCTGATGCATTTTTGGCTTTTGAAGCACTGATTTGATTATAAATGTACTTAGACATCTCAGCATGCCTACTGTTGTTCCAATATGAACAATGGTAGCCTTGCTGAGATAGCGGCATGAAACAGAAACAACAACAGTTATGCTGAGACTTCAGCATTAAGTCCTCCTGAGGCAGAAAGAACAATCTTCTGAAACATAGGCCCTGTTGGGATCTTGTTTGGGATCTATATTTTGGTATGTGCACGGGACAGTGATTGAACTTGGTATATTTGATGATATACACAGGACTTGGAAATTTTTGGACTGCTGAGACACAGCGTTAGAAATAGAGTGTCAGCAAGCAAGTAGCTCTTTAAGATAAGTGCATTAGTTTTATTTGCAAGATAAAAAATTAACACAAAAAAAGTGAATTTTTTTACTTTACTATGGACCTATGATTATATAAAAGGTTAGTGCAACAATATTTGTGTCAGAACTATAAGTGATGCATATGACCCGAGATTTTGAAGGTCTTATCATTACAACTGTAGGAACATGTAGATAGATAGATAGATAGATAGATATGCAACTAAAAGCATTTATAAAAAATAACTTAGTGCTGCAGCATCACATTATTTATTATGATATTTTGTGTTACAACATCAATATTACATTAGTATAATTAAACTTTTTTTGGAGGAATGTTTTGATATTTTTTATTAAGTTTACTCCTTCCACTGGAATATAATCGTCAGCAATTCTATGTATTGTATTTCATATATTGTACTTGATTTTATTTGCCATAACCCATTATGAGCAAGTTTCTTCAGAACAGAAGGCTAAAATATGCCTAAGTAAATTTATAATCAATTATTGAAACCAGAATAGGAAAAAGGTGATAACATTGATGGTGTTCTTTATTTTATAAATGGAGAGAAATTAGATAGTAAATTTTATAAATGGAGAGAAATTAGATAGTAAATTTGTTTTATTTTGTTTTCAGAAAAAAAAAATGGTAAGGTTCTATAATAAGAAGATTTGTGTTTTCTCTAATTTGACGCAAAGTACTTAAAATGGGTAGAGTAGTTTCTTGGACACCAGCAGGAGGTATTCCAGATAAGGTCTATATTTTCCTTGAGGCATCTTCTAAATGCCATATGACATCTTTTTGCTTGTATATGACAGGAGCTGGCAGCTGCTGATATGTATGCTCCTCTGAGGCCCACAGAACTCTCCCAGCCAGCACAGCACTGAAAGCAAAATGCCTTCCACTGTTGGTAGTTTGAACCAAGCAGCAAGCTAAGTGGCAGCAAAAGTCTTGGTAAACGAGATCAGAGGGCATCCATCCCCTCCTTCCTCAGGGCAACTGAAATTGGATGGGCCCAGGCAGCTGAGATTGGAGGGCATCATTTCTTGGTAGCAAACAAAATTCAACTGTGTTATAAGTAACGCCATGACCCTTATTTCTGAAAGGGTGATGAGGATCACTGTAATATTTTTAATACAGATTAAAATGTTATGTATTGTTAGTTTATTCTATTTAGTTGTTTGGAAACAAAGCTAATTAATAGCATACTATTGCAAAATTATTGATACACCAAAAAGCCCTCTGTTTTTTGAGAATAATGGCACTAACCTGAAGGAAAGTGCAGAGGTGACTAAAACTGTTTATCCACCTTTGCAAGATTGTTAGATATGGGACAGTATTTTCTTTAAAGCTACTGAAATTTTGTTTTAAGTATTATCTCCCTTCCTTATTGCATTCCATTTAAGATATGTAAGAACTGGGATAACTTTTCTCTTATATGCATACATTGATTCAAGCAGTGCCTGGGCATAATGAAACTCAAAGTATAATAAGACAGGCTGACACAGAAAAGTAAAATGGACGACCATATTAGTATTTCCCTCTCCGCTCACTGCAGATGTTCATAAGGCTGAACAAGTATGTTCCAGCTCTGTATTTCTCAGTTTACAATTGTTTGTTCTGCTGAACCTCTTAATGAGTTTTGTCAGATATTGTTAATGTTCATGCCACATGGAAGAATATTTTGTATTTTTTGTTTTGAGACATGTGTGCTATTATCTAGACACCATTTCTCCTTTATAGTTGGATTGGTAGCCTAGACTGACTCCTTCATTAATCTAAAACAGAGTCGATATTTGGACTGGGAGAAGTTGACCATTATAAGATGCTAAATTTATTTGATGATTAGAACAATGAGCTGCTGTGTTCACTGTGTAATAAATAGCAGCAATTAATGTTTTCTCTATAAATGTAGATGACATCCATTCTATTAATAAGAAGCAATTATTACCACTATTAAAAATGACAGCTTGTCCATATTGCTTTTTTTTTCAGAAAATACATTTTAATGATATAGAACATAAACTGCGAAGGGACTAGGTTGATCAATGTTTCTTTACCCTTGGCTCAAGAAATCTGCTGTTTGCAAATTTTTATGCATGCCAGTTGTATGGGTTCAGCGTATTAGTTCTCACAGCAAAGTCCATTTTTTTTTCTTGATCCCTGATTCATTTTTTCAGGGAAAATTGGATGGTGTAGTTCAGTATTAAGCCCAAGGAGTGGCTGTTCATTCAAAGGTGAGGGTCCTAGACTTCAGGAAAACTAATTTTGTCAAGAAGTGGGTGTACCTGAAGGTGGGATTATCTGGATGGGAAAAGCTAGGGGAAGCCGAAGAGCAGTAGGCAAAACTACAAGGAGATATTTAATGGCAGCGAACCTTTTTGTTAGGAAAGTAAACATAATTGAGAGAAAAAAGAGGACACTATGGGCCAGATTTTAGTAGCTAAGCGTGGGCGTAGATTTGTGCGCGCAACTAGCCCACATGTTATAAAATCTGGGAGTTTATCTGGCAGACGGCCGGTTTTGAAAAGCGAGGCTGAGTTTACTGGCATCAGTCTTCATAACTGGCAGCCGTGGCGGGTCACGTTAGCAAGGAGGTGCTAAGGTTGCGCAAGAGATCCTTCCCAGCTCGACCCCCTAATTTACATTTTGCATGGCACCCCCTTTGCGGAGGCCATGCGTGCATTAAGACAGCGGGTGCTGAAAAGTCAGCGCCCACTTTCCACAAAGATTATTGCATTGGCCATTTCGTGAGAAGGATATGGTATTTGAAGCTCTCACAGAGTTTTCAAAAATAGCTCTTTTGCTGCTGCTATTTTTAGTCTGTGCACACTGGTCTCACCCACTTCACAGTCAGCACAGAAAGACAGGCAATGGTACTTTTGCTGATGATTTTTCTCTTTTCTGGGGGAAGGTGGAGGGTCTGGATGTAGGTAGGAGAAAGTTGCAGTTATGCTACTGATTTTGTGTCTGTCTGTGCACCAGTCCAGTGAACTGAGCAATGGAGAGAGACCGAAGCATACCAGGCTATGTCTGTTTTTGTGTGTGGACCCTGTACTCAGCACTACTACATAGAATTGCACTGTAATGTCTGCATGTGTGTGTGACAGTTCTCTGTACACACACAGACGTTAGAATGGTGCAGTTAGTTGGTATAGAGTCAATTACAATACTACTAAATAATTCAATAATACATTTTTTAAAATCCTTTTATCCCCAAGTAAGAAGTAGCAAATTCCATCATGTCAAGGAAAGGCAGGGAAAAACATTTTGTTGGCAAGGGCAGCACTAAAAAAGGGAGTCCTGCATCTAACTTGAAAAGGGACTTTTTAAAGACTAAAAAATGGCAGGAGAGGCAGGCAGTTCCAACCAGAAGAAATTGAAATTTTGAGAGAATATGTCACCACCACCTGTTTCTCTCCCTGTTGTTTTGCAGCAGAGGGAAAAGGTGACAGAGCAATGCAAGGCAGAACGTAGCAGGGAAACAGAAGTACCAGAAGCTTAAGGCCCAAAATCAGCAGCATTCTCTTCTTTAGTTGCCACTACTAAGGTAGCGAATGCACTATTTGCATCTGATTCTGAAGAAGACTCTTCTTGTATGGGTTCTCTGAAAAAGAAACTGAAGAGCTACTAGCTGAAGAAAGTTTTGGAGAATGAGTTAATAACAGCTTAGCCTCCACTTCTGTGGTGGAGGAGACAGAGCAAACTGGGGATGATGAGGGAAAGCAAGAAGTGCAGGTAAAGAGCATGAGTGGTACCCCTGGCATTGTTCCTCAGGGTCACCCCAGTGGCGTAGCGAGGGGTGGGCGGCTGCCCTGGGCGCCGGGTCTAAGGGGGCGCCAAAAAGCTATTTAAATAAAAAAAGAAATTAGTTTTTTAAGCCCAGATGTAAATGTTGTTCAATACTGGCAAATCGTCTTTTTTTTTTGTTTTGTTATGAGAGATTTATAGTAATGGTCAGGGGCAGATTGACCTATCGGGGGATCGGGCATCCCCCGGTGGGCCGGTCTACCTGGTCACGTGGTCTCGACCGTGTGGCTCTTCTTCAGCCCAGCCTCAACGCCTTCGCCAAGCCAGCAGGGGCCGAAGAAATACAAATCGAGGCCGGCGGGGGCCAAGGAAAAGAAGATCAGCCAGCGGCGCGCGGGCCGAAGAAATGAAGATGGGAACCTCCCAGCCAGCCCCCGCTGGAGAAATTAAAATCGAGGCCGGCGGCGGCCGAAGAAAAGAAGATGGATGCCTCCCAACCAGCCTCAAGCGGGGGCTGGCTGGGAGGTTCCTTTGTCTGAGGTAGAGTTGGTGCTACTTGAGAGAGTAGACCATCTCAGGTCCCTACCGTTGGAAGGTGAGGCTCAACTAATGCAGGGGCCGACTGGAGCTTCACCAATACCAGCCCCGTTCCCCATGGGTTGAGCCTTTGACTGCATGGGGCTGGCTGGACTTTGGTGGACCCCCATGAAGACAGTAGAAAGGTCAATGTTCAGTCCGAGGTCAGAAGCCTGAATGAGGTCGGAAGCCGGTCCAGGAGTCAAAGCCAGAGGAATGGCTGGAAGCCGGTCCAGGAGTCAGAGCCAGAAGAATGGTCGGAAGCCAGTCCAGGAGTCAGAGCCAGAAGAATGGTCGGAAGCTGGTCCAGGGGTCAGAAGCCAGAAGATCCATCCAAGGAGGAAAGGAGCGAGAGCTGGGACTGGGCAGGAAGAGAGGAGCAGGTCCAAGGAGGGAGGCAGTGGAGCACAGGACACAGGAACAGGAACTCAGGATCAGGAACTCAGAACCAACACAGGAACAGGAGCCAAGAAACCAAGGCAAGGTCTGAGGAGCAGACCTTGCCTTAAATGGAGAACTACAAGGAAAAGTCCCAGGGAGGAACCACGACAATTTCCTGTCGTGGCCCCTTTAAATACAAGAGATCAGCCGCGCACACGGCTCTAGCGAGGCCTGGCATGGGAGGAGCCAGCAACCGGAAGGAAGGCAGTCCAAAGTCGCGGCAAAGCTCAGCGGCGGCTGGAACGGCCACGAGAGGAACATCGGGACAGCTGCCTACTGCTGCCAGCGCTTCAGGGACAGCCCGACCATGCCGGTAAGTCAGCGGCCATAACAAATGGCTTTGATAATTAACTGAATTCCACATTAGGTGTCACCACTGAAAAAAAGAATCTTGAAGTTTTTCTGAATAATACATTGGAATCATCTCAGTGTACAACATCCAAAAAAATAAACAGAATGTTAGAAATTATTCAGAAGCGAATAGAGAATAAAACAGATTATCATAATGCTTCTGTATATATCTATGGTGTGCTAGCTCTTTGGAGGAAATTTTAAAAGGAGTAATGTGTGAAAATGTAACATACTATTTTAGCAATTTTCAAAAGCCCACTAACTTGGGTAAAGTGCCTTTACATGTGTAAAACCTAATTATGAAAGTGTAAATACTTTTTAAAATCAGGCCCTTTAAGTATTGTGTCTAGTTCCAATCACCCAATTTCAAGAAAGACAGCAGAACTCAAAAACACACAGAGGAAGGCAACACAGCTGATTAAAAGGACAGAATAGCTCCCTTATGGAAAAAGGCTAAACAAATGACAGCTTTTAAGCTTGAAGAAGAGAAGACTGAAAGGGGATGTGGTACAGGTTTATAAAATTGGTGTGAAACATGTTAATATGGAATGATTATTTACTCTTTCTAATAATACTAGAACTAGGGGACTCACCATGAAACTAATCAGTAGCAAATTTAAACAAAAGAAAGAAAGCATTTTTTCACTCAATGCGCAATCAGGCTGTGGAAATTGTTGCTGGAGAACATGGACAAGGCTAGCAACATAGCTGAGTTTAAAAAAAGGTTTGGACAAATTTCTGGAGGACTGGCCCATTAACAATGTATTAGTCAGCTAGACCTGGGTACTTCTGGGAGTAAGTAACATGAATGGATCTTCCAAGCTTTTCTAAGTGACCTGAACTGACCACTGTCAGAGAACGAATGCTGGGCTTGATGGACCATCGATCTGACCCAGAATGGCACCTCTTGGGTTCTTAACTGTCCCCCTCTTTCACATCTCCATATCAGGGTGCAATCCAACACACAAAGATACTAAACTTGTAGGGAAATGAAGCCCTGCATGATATCTTCACTTTTTTTGAAAGCCCCACATGTGCTTTACCATGGTAACTTTGCATTTCCTTAAAAAGAGATATGGAAGAGTACATGCAAAGTACCCACTTTCCCCAGCTGTGAGAAGTTTAATTATTACCCCAACCTTTTGTAACAATGCAAGCTGTTTGAAAATTAACACCTAGAAGGTCAAAGAGAAGAGAATATAAGTCCATGTGTCGGGACTGGCAGTAAAACTGCATCAGGTTTCCAGGAAGGCTGGGGTCGCCTTCACTGAGTGGCAGTGGTTATAACCCTAACATCAAAGACAGAGCAGTCAAATGTTTGTTTATTTATTTTAAAAGACATACAGCATGCACACTTCCAATCATGTTCGTGCAAGGTCCAAATGAACATACATAATCAGATTAAACATGAAAAGGAAAAATAACATAAATATCACAAATTAAAATAAAGCAAATCTCAGCTAAAACACACACTTTGCTTCGAACATCAAAAGCCACCAGATTCCTGTATTCATTGACTGCTTCCCATAATGCCCTGCTCCAGCTCAAGTGCTTGTTTTAATAAATACTTTTCTAAGGCCTGCTTGAAAGACTTTACTGAAGTTGGGATATATAAATAAAGAGGTAATGAGTTCCAATACAATGCACAGGCCTGAATCTCATCCGGATGCGCCAGGTAAGGGAAGGGCATCTCTAACTGATTCTGCGGTGCAGATCTCAAACTGCATGCAGGATTATTGCATTAATTCAGGGGGCTGACACTTCATTAGCAATTTACAAACCAGCCTGGCACCTGGCAGTAAACTGGAAGCCAAGGGAGTAAGTGCAGGACTGGGGTGATACGATTAGTACCCATGCTGGCCCCAGTGTTTTTACAAGAGGCTCAATAGTTGCGTTAGCTGTTTGGATTACTACAAAGCTTGGCTATAAACAAAGGAAGGCGCAGGGCAGCAGATGGAAAAAACAGTGATGCAGACAAAGGTTGCTTCCTGCCCGCTCTCCCCCTCCCCCCTTCCCTTTCAGGATTTTGTGCGGGCAAACTTCGCAGTGTGGCAGAAGAGGGCGATGTGGCGACTTTTCCCCTGCCCCTTCCCCCTACCCACCCGGGTTGGACCCCCCCACCCCCACCCCCCAGGTGGCCGTTCTTCTTGTCTGTCCCTTGCAGTGGCCCTGGGAGAGGGGCCCGGGTTTTGGATTAAGTATAGGAGTTAAAAGAACTAAAAGGCAACAATGTCCGGAGGGTACTAATAGCTGAGGCGATGGAGGACATGCTTAGGAAAGATATAGAGAGCCGCGACAGGAACAGGGTTGAGGTATTAGAGAAAAAAAAAAAAAAGACGTAGCAGATGGAGCTGGTATTGGTTGAACTATGGGAATTTATATGTTCATCTACCAAAAGTGGTGCTACTGGTTCAAATTTAACCTCAAATTATTTGCCCATCTCCACTCCTAAAGTCTGTCCTTCAACTGGATTGAAGTGCAATGCATTCTCATCTTTTTGGACTTGCATGAGGCACAGTGAGGTGAGAATCTATTACTGCTGTCAGCCAGTGTCCCAAAACTCGAGGCTCGTTCACTTTCTTATTATCCTCGCCTTTTAGCTGCCCTCCTTTGTTGCTAAGAGTCTCACATCTCCTACAATAATTAGCCGGCTAATGCTGACTGATGGAAGACTAACAGTACAACAGCCCACCTCCATGTTATTTCATTCAAGCATGTCATTGTACAACTAATGCAGACTATGAAAAGGCAGTAATGTGATTTACAGTGGAAATGTTCCTTCTCTTAAGATCTGAAATAAATCAGCCAGTGCTTTCAAAGGTGATGTTTAATCAATGAATTCAAATCATTTTCAAGATTTATGAGCCATTATAAAGACAGATTCAATTTTCCTTGCCCTTGTGAAATTTTTAATGTTGGCAGAAAACAAATTTACTCTGCATTCTTTTCAAAGAAACGGTATCATTTATTGATAAGACTTTTTTCCCAGATAAAAAGTGATGGAGATGTTTATATATTCTGATTTGTTTCCCTGCAAGTGGAAAAGGGAAACTATAGACAGACCCAGAATAAACAAACAAGACCAAAACAAAAGAATCTGTTGGATAATGTTACTTAGGTTTAAGTCAGATATTATTTTGTGGCAGATTACATGATGTGGTAGAAGAGGGAAGACATGTTGGGGAGCTCTGAACTAGCTCCTGAATTAATCTGTTTAGAAAACCGAAGAGTAACGTGTGAGTAAAATACCGAGCAGAATGTGTAACTTGCAGAATGTGCCTATGCAGAAAAACATTCCGTGGGAGAAAGACAGGCCCTCACCCTGGGGCCTACCTAAGCAGATCAGGCCGACTGCATAGATCAGATGGCTGACAATAAACCTAAAGTAGATAAAGGATGCAGTGGAAGAGGAAAATTTAAAACTATAAGTGAGAAAAGCCATTAAGGTATCAGATGCTAAAATGGATGTCATTTAGGATGCAGTTGGTGGTCTGAAGAGAAAATTTAAAAAGTTAGAAAAGCCAAATGAGACAGACATTAAAAAAAAAGAAAAAGAAAAAGCAACTAGAGTTTTGGTTCCCAAACATTTCCTCGGGGACCCCCAACCGATTAGGCTGTCGGTATATGTGCAATATATATTGGTACTATGGATATTCTGAAAACCTGACCACCTTGAATATCCTGAGAACAGTTTTGGGAACCACTGAAACAAAAGACTCAGGAGCCATTTTCAAACTGAACACCTGGGTGCAAAGCCAATGGGCACTTTTAAGTCTCATTCTTTGCACCATGTCCCAAATTAAAAATATATGCATGCCTTCCCTTTGACCATTGCATAAGGGACCTACACAATCTTGTACCTGCTTTCAGTGAGGGGAAAAGTTTGCCAGAAAATAACACACATTACTTAAAACTTCAGAATGTGTATACCGTGTATTATTTTCAGAGCTGCCCAAAATCACACACCCAGAAACATATCACTCCAATCAAGTTCAACCAATGAACCCTGTGCATACTTTTAACTGGATCAAGGGAGGGGAATTTTCAGACTACTGACATGGGAATATGGCTTTGAAATCTTTTCTTCCCAAGAAGTAGAAACTGCAGATCAATTTATTAAACAAAGAAATACAATAACAAAGAGAAAAATAATGACTTGGAAAAATATCTGAGATGCAATAACTTAAAAGGACAATCACCTGAAGTGGGATTTAAAAACAAAAAACCCACAAGAATTGTTCCAAGTTGTTTGAAAATTTCAGGAGATACCAGGCAGGAATTCCCTCTTATCCTATTATTTATATTAGCTAAGGAATACTTGATGATGTTGCTGCAGGCACAATATAGTAGTATACATTTTTATACAAGGATTGTGCCCAACATAATATGATTATTGTTTATTTATTTGTGACATGCTTGTCCAATCAGAAATTCAAAGTATGTTATAGATGGAACTGATTTCCATGGTGCAATACAAAAGTTTGCACTAACCAATACAATTGGAGTAGGGCAGACTGAGTAGTTGAGTACTATATACTGTAGGTATATGATTGAACCATTATGTTCAGTGTTACACAGTAGTTCAAACTGGCTAGAACTGTAGGGATAGTACAGCATAGTTAGCTGAGTACTTTACAGATACTAGTTAGGGATGTGCATTCATTTAAAACAAAAGTGCAAAATGCAACAAATAAGGCTAATTTGTTTCATTTTAAACTAATGCATCAGGACTAGGTCTAGGCCCAAAGCCAGGATCTTGCCTAGGGTATAGGCCGAGGCCCAAAACAGGGGCTACAGCCTATGCCCAAGTGTGACACCAAGGTCTCACAGAGGCACGGGCCGATGATGGAGTCTTGGCCGAGACCTCCAAAAATGAAACAAAAAATACCTGCCTGATCTGTCGAGTAATCCAATGAAGGATGGGTCCCAATGCTGGAGCCTCGGCCTAGGCCTGGGTTCCCACCCAGGCTCGATGCCGCAAGCCACCCCAGATGCTAGGCCCCGACACCTGAGTCTCGGCCTAGGCCACAGCTCAAGTTAGGAGGGTAATGTTCCCTGAGGCTGCAGGGGTCCAGTCATAATTGCTTCACCTTATGCCAGCAACTCATGCATCCTGCAATAACAGTTACGTTTATCCAGGTAGAGATGAAAATTAGTGTTCGCCAGCTATGTTACTTCCCCATCCTAATCCCACTATGGGAACACTCACAATCTAAGCCCGCGTGCGCATTCCGGGGGAATGGCTCGCGTGCGGCCGACCACGGGTCCCCTCCACGGAAAAAGAAGTCCAGGAAGGGCGCGGAGATCGCCCACTGTGCGTCCCGGGGGAAGCGGCCTCCCAGGGGGGTGCCGCAGGAATCGGATCCCGAGGATTCCCCTGAGGATGATACGGAGTCCGCCGAGGAGCCCCTGACGGGGGCCGGGAAGGCAGCAGTGGATGGTACTGCACAGCCCATTGCAGAGAAAGCTGCACAGGCTGCAGAAGGGGATGACCCCAAGGTGGTACGGCTATTCCGCAGAGAGGAACTGGCACCTCTCATCCCGGCCATTCTCCATGAATTGGGAATTGAAGCTCCTCCGGTGGTGGTCCGCCAGGAGGCGAATATGGATCCTGTTCTTCTCGGCCTCACAGGACCGGCGGTTGCCTTCCCTTTTCATTTCTCGTCCACGGATATCCTTTTCAAGGAATGGGATACTCCGGAGTTAGGTTTGAAAGTCAGCAAGGCCATGGATAAACTCTATCCTTTACCGGAGGAGGCGCTGGAGCTCCTCCGACTTCCAAAAGTGGATTCGGCGGTGTCCGCTGTCACGAAGAGGTCTACCATCCCTGTCACGGGAGCGACGGCCCTCCGGGATATTCAAGACCGAAAGTTGGAGGTACAGCTCAAAAAGATTTTTGAGGTTTCCGCCTTGGGAGTTCGAGCTGCCATTTGCACGAACTTCGCTATGCGAGCTAGTCTGCGCTGGGCCCAGGTACTGCAGGCGAATGCAGATCTCTCTCCGGAGGAGGCTTCCCAAGCAGATAGGTTGGAAGCAGCTATCGCATATGGGGCCGATGCGCTCCATGATCTTCTACGCACTTCAGCTAGATCCATGGTGGCAGCGGTGTCGGCACGCCGCCTCCTTTGGCTGCGCAACTGGGCGGCAGATGGTTTGTCCAAGGCTCACCTCGGGGCATTGCCCTTCAAAGGGAAATTGCTGTTTGGTAAGGAATTAGATGACTTGATGGTTTCCCTGGGTGAGAACCGAGCGTTTAGGCTGCCAGAGGATAGGACCCCGGTCGCGCTCTTCGTTTTCTGGCAGAGCCCGTTTCCGGGGTCCCCGGAAGTCCAGGCCGCAAAGATCCACCGGACCTTCGTACAGGCCGGCCTCTTCTCGAAACACTCACTGGCAGCACTCCTTTCGGGGCAAACGCTTTGGCAGGCAAGGAGGAGCCCCGTCGGGTACGGGTTCCAAACCTTCGCAATGAAGTTCGGCCGGCCCATTCCTCGTCGCGCCCTCAGCACGCTGTCCCAAACGTGGGGGCGCGTCTATCTTTATTTCTCGAGGTATGGGCCAGCATGACGTCGGATCAGTGGGTCCTCGACGTGATAAGACACGGTTACGAGTTAGATTTTGCTCGCATCCCAGCGGACAAGTTCCTGGTCTCGCCTTGCAAGGATCCCAAGAAGAAGGCGGCAGTGCTAGACACCATCCGAAGACTAGAAAGCTTGGGGGCCATCTCTCCAGTTCCGGCCGATCAGTACGGCAAGGGCCGGTACTCCATTTACTTCATAGTTCCCAAGAAGGACGGCACTTTCCGACCCATACTGGATCTGAAAGGAGTCAACAGATGTCTTCGGGTCCCTCACTTCAAGATGGAAACCATTCGTTCGGTGATCGCGTCAGTGCGGCCAGGCGAATTCCTTGCGTCACTAGATCTCACAGAAGCATACCTTCATGTGGGCATCCAGCCAGCCTTCCAGCGATTTCTGCGGTTTTGCATTCTGGGCAGACACTTCCAGTTCCGGGCTCTTCCGTTCGGCCTGGCGACAGCGCCTCGGACATTCACGAAAGTGATGGTGGTAGTGGCGGCGCACTTACGTCGGGAAGGCCTACTGGTTCACCCTTACCTCGACGACTGGCTGATTCGGGCAAAGTCAGAGAGCCTGTGTCGGCAAGCGGTATCCAGGGTGCTACAATTCTTGCAGTCCCTCGGCTGGGTGGTCAACTACAACAAGAGTCATCTGGAACCCACTCAGTCCTTGGAGTACCTTGGAGCCGTTTTCGACACAAAACGGGGCAGAGTGATTCTCTCTCAGGATCGGATATGCAAACTACAGTCTCAGGTACGACGACTTTTGTCTCAACACCGTCCGCGAGTCTGCGATTACCTGACAGTTCTCGGATCTATGGCCTCAACGCTGGCGTTAGTCCCTTGGGCGTTCGCTCACCTGCGGCCACTGCAGTCTTCATTGTTGTCCCGCTGGAAACCGATCTCAGAGGAATATTATCTTCCACTGCCTCTCGAGAATCAGGTGCGCTCCAGCCTGGGCTGGTGGCTGGATTCCAAACATCTCTCCTGTGGAGTATCTCTTCTTCTTCCCAACTGGACAGTGGTGACCACGGATGCCAGTCTTTCCGGTTGGGGTGCAGTTTGCCAAGAGAAATCGGTTCAGGGTCTATGGTCAGAAGATCAGACCCGGTGGTCTATCAACCGCCTAGAGTTCAGGGCGGTCCGTCTGGCATTGCAAGCTTTTCTACCCCTTGTACGAGGAAAGGCAATCCGAGTATTGTCAGACAACGCGACCACCGTGGCTTACATCAATCGCCAGGGAGGGACGAAAAGTCCTCAAGTAGCGGAGGAAGCATGTTCCTTGATGGCCTGGGCAGAGCGGCATCTCAGCGATCTCGCTGCGTCTCACATAGCAGGAGCCGACAATGTCCAGGCGGACTTCCTCAGCCGACACCACCTGGATCCCGGAGAGTGGGAGCTAGCGGAAGAAGCGTTTCTTCTCATTTGCAGGACTTGGGGAACACCCCACATGGATCTCATGGCCACGTGGAACAACGCAAAGGCTCCGAGATTTTTCAGTCGACGCCGAGAAAGAGGAGCAGAAGGGGTCGACGCGTTAGCACTTCCCTGGCCGGCGGAGGTGCTACTGTATGTGTTCCCACCATGGCCCATGATCGGCAAGATACTGCGGCGCATAGAATTGCACCCGTCCAACGTGATCATGGTGGCGCCGGAGTGGCCGCGCCGTCCGTGGTTTGCGGACCTGGTCCAGTTGTCGGTGGCGGCACCCCTTCGTCTACAGGGGTTTCCGGGGCTCCTTCGTCAGGGTCCCGTCTGTTTGGAGGATGCGGATCACTACTGTCTCGCGGCATGGCTTTTGAGAGGTATCGGTTGAAGCAAAAAGGTTACTCGGACGCGGTAGTTGCTACGTTGCTGAGATCCAGAAAACAATCCACGTCTCTGGCTTATGTTCGAGTCTGGGTAGTCTTTGAGGAGTGGTGCGTGGAGCGGGGTCTTAGTCCCACTTCCGCTGCTATTCCCGATATTTTGGCTTTTCTCCAGGCTGGGCTGGCCAAAGGCTTAGCGTGCAGTTCCCTACGGGTCCAAGTCGCGGCGCTTGGTTGTTTGCGTGGTAAGATTCGGGGAGTCTCCCTGGCTCTCCACCCGGATATCTCCCGTTTCCTTCGGGGGGCGAAACACCTCCGTCCTCCTTTGCGGCTCCCTTGTCCTTCTTGGAACCTCAACTGGGTGCTCTCGTCCTTATGCTCAGCTCCTTTTGAGCCTCTGAAGCATTCTACGATCAAAGATCTCACGTTAAAGACTGTATTCCTGGTAGCCATTGCTTCGGCTCGCCGGATTTCTGAGTTGCAAGCTCTATCCTGCAGAGAGCCCTTTTTGCGCTTTTCCGATTCAGGGGTTTCCTTGCGGACCGTTCCCTCTTTCTTGCCTAAGGTCGTATCGGCTTTTCATTTGAATCAATCGATTGAACTTCCCGCTTTCGCGGTTGGTGATTCTTCCAACCCGAAGTTGAGGGATTTGAGAAAACTAGATGTGCGAAGGTCTCTTCTTCGCTATCTAGAGGTCACAAATTCTTTTCGTTTAACAGATCATCTGTTTGTGTTGACGTCGGGTCCGAAGAAAGGTTCTGCGGCGTCCCGCACAACGATCGCCCGTTGGCTCAAGGAGGCCATTGGTTCCGCGTACATTCTGCGCGGTAAAACACCGCCAGTGGGTCTTCGAGCTCATTCGACAAGATCTCATGCGGCGTCCTGGGCGGAATCTTCTCAGGTTTCGCCTCAAGAGATTTGCAGAGCGGCTACCTGGAAATCTTTGCATACCTTCATTAAACATTACCGATTGGATGTTCAAGCTACTGATGCTGGGGGATTTGGAGAGAGGGTACTCCGAGCGGGACTCTCTGCTTCCCACCCTCGATAACTTAGCTCTGGTACATCCCAGGTGTCCTGGACTGATCCTGGTACGTACAGGGAAAGGAAAATTAGTTTCTTACCTGATAATTTTCGTTCCTGTAGTACCAAGGATCAGTCCAGGATCCCGCCCGCAGTGTGGCGCTATAGTAATGGAGAGTCCGCTCATTGTTGTTTTTTAATACGCTGACCCCTTCTTTTGTTCGCTCTCCCGGTTGGAGAGTCTGTTTTCCTGTATGGGTGTTGGAGTTATTTTACTTAGTAAGTTTCTATGGTTAGCTATGTTGGCTTTTGGATTTTTCTACTTTGACATTACGTATGACTGAGGGGCTGTGACTGGCACAGGGGCTTATATATGGCTCCGCCCACAAGTTTTAATCTGTCTCCATCTACTGGTGCGGAGTCACAACCCAGGTGTCCTGGACTGATCCTTGGTACTACAGGAACGAAAATTATCAGGTAAGAAACTAATTTTCCTTTACGTTTATCCAGGTAGAGATGAAAATTAGTGTTCGCCAGCTATGTTACTTCCCCATCCTAATCCCACTATGGGAACACTCACAATCTAAGCAATGAATTTGCAGTCACCTTCTAGCCAGCAGTCTTGAGGGAGTTGCTGTCAAAGTAGGAGCTGCTGAAAATGGGACCTGGCACTGGCTAAACAACTGGAGTCTGTCTAATTTAAAAGTGAATTTTCAAAATGTTACATGTGTAAAAATTAGCATATACATGCTTAAGTAGACTCTACTTGCATACTCTGTATTTTATAAAAGTCCAAAATAAAGGTGTATTTTTTGCTTTCATACACATATATATATGCATGGAAAAAAGAGGTGGTCTAGGGGCACTCCTGGGCGAGGCCAACAGTAACGTGTAAGCTGCTATTTACTTGCATACACTTTTCAACTCACTCATGTATTTTTTTTCATCTGCTAATTATCTGGCATAAGTGATATTAAACCTGTTTATTGTGTAATACTATCAACTGGAAGGAGTTCAGGCTGAAGACCAGAAAGGTTTCAATGAGCTGGAGAAGGACTGGGCAAACTGGTGAACTAATTGTTAAATTGGTGCTTTGCTTGATGTGCGCATGTTTTAAAATACACTGGTTTACACGAGTAAGTCCTATTTTACTATCACATGTAAAATACTCCGGCATATATTTTTTAAATAGGTGGGTACAGTGCGCACATTCAATACATTGAAATACAAGGTTTTATTGCATCGTAAATATTCACACGTAAGCCTATATATGCATATATGTTGAGCGGTAAAGATACACATATGTTATAAAACGCACATATATCATATGCGTGGATTATAAAATACTATGGTAAAAGTATGCATGGCCATATATACAGTATATATAGGCCACTGCCTGCATTTATTTGAAAGTTGTCATCTAACTTAACTAAACTATTTCTGCTTGAGAAGTCAGTTTGCTTATTTGGTTTTTTGCAGTTTCTTTCTGTTTGAGTGTGTGATAGAGCTATCTCCTTGTTTGTTTTACCAACCCACCCCAACTTCCACCCACCCCTGTCTCAAATCTATATGTATACACTTGCCAAATTAGGGGGCTGGGAGAAAATGAACATAATAGCAGCCAACTAATACTTTGAACATATAACTGCAAAACAGACCTCATTCAAACTTCTTAAATAGAGTACTGTCCATTTAGGGGGTTTGGGAAAATAATTCTGCCTAATAGTATCAATTAGTGGCTTTACACAAATAAGTGCAAAATTAACCCAGACTAAAATTTAAAAGAAATAGTAAGTCTATTAGAGATCATAGGTAAACAGATTAGGAAAATTACTAGTCATTAGCTGGAAAAACTCCTCTGTACCAGAAGTGATTTAGGTCAAATTGTTTTCATCTCCAAATATAACAAAAAATTAATTAAATCTCTGGAGGAGTTTGAATGGTAGCATCTTATTAGATATTTTTGGTAATTATTTCTAATTGGTCTGGTTTACTTTTATACCCTAAGCAACAAGATTCTCCATAGAAAACCTCACTAAACTATATACATCATAGATATATACAGTAAATACATATTGTAATCTGAAAGGATAAAATAAGCCATCATATTTCAAAGCAAACAATCTAGATTACAAGCAGGGATTCTGAGTGTGGAGGTTCAAGTTAAATTCCACAGGCTAACTAAATTATTTACTTGCAGGACAGCTGAGGAAAAGGTAATGGTAAGTTTCATTTCTTTCAACAAGTACCAGAAGCTAACTGCTGAAAATCAGCCAGGAAACATTGTGTTCTCAAAGCTATTACCACTGTTATTACTTCTTCTGTCCAGATGGGTATCCTAATCCACAGTGAGGAGCCTGTTCAGTATGAAAGATGTCTGAAAATCAACTCCCTCAGGAGACAGGTGGCAGAACTCAGAAAAGAGATGCCAAGACTGAGAAGTATCCAGGAAAAATGAGGATGAAACTGATGAAATGCCTAATAAGGCATCAAAGATGGAAAACTCAAGCAGAGGAGAAGATTAAAAACAAAGTTGCTACTACATGGATGATAGTTTGATAGGAGATTCAAGAAATAGATGAACTATTGGGGATCTGCCAGGTACTTGTGATCAGGACTGGCTACTATCAGAGACAGGATGCTGGGTTTGATGGACCTCGGTCTGACCAAGCACGGCACTTCATATGTTCTTATGTCATTCACCCTAGATTCAGAGGTTCATCTGTGGGTCCATGCTCAACAGTTTCTATCTGTCTGCAGCTAGAGAGGTAGCAGGTGATTTCCTCTTAAAGGAACTGGCAGGTGATAGCTTCAAGCTTAGAAATCTTTAGCTCTGTCTTGGTAGAGGATTTGGCTTGAAGTGCTAATCTTCTGGCAGTCATTTAACCTACAAGCAATTCAGGAATTTGCCATTCATTCTGGAGGTCCCAGAAGTCATTGTTGATGTAGATAAGCATTGGTGCCGTCAACAATGTTGCAAATTGCTTTCTGCTTTCTCCAGTTTTATCAGCTAAGGATCCTCTGTGCTTACTTCATGCCCTCTTAAATTCTATTACTGTTTTAGCCACCAGTGAAACATCAAGCATAGAGAATTTAGCAGGTTGTTTCCCAAAATGGATTAGCAATCTTTAATGAAGACCACAATGCAACCGTTGATAAACATAGCAATTATTGCTAAAAACAAAGGGCCGGATTTTCAAAAGGTTACACATGTAAATCTATCTAGAGTTATGCAATAAACAATTAACAAATGTTTAATCTGATGTGAATTTCTTGCATCTGTGAATCATCAGAGTTCTGCAGGTTCACTCTATTTTTGGAGTCTACCATGTGCAGAATCATGGGAACTATTGCAAATTTTCTGTGAATACACATAATATCTGGTTGAATCTGCTGAGAAAATTTTGAAAATCTTTTCACATATCTCCAATAGCAGAATTTTAAAAAAAACTGCCAAATGATTTGATCACAGCCTAGATATTATGACCACCGGCCACGGCAAACCGCGACCAGGGCCGATCACTCACCCTAGCACCAGGGCCAAACGCCGACACTGAGGCCGGCGTTGGCAGTTCCTTCTTTAGCAGCAGCTGCTGCATCAACATGGCTGCGGCGTCTTCCTCGCGTGGCTAAGCTCCGCCCCTTGAAGTTCCCTAGGGCCGTGCGGGCGGCTATAGACTAGATTTAAAGGAACCCCTACCGGAAGTAGGACGGTTCCTTCCTGCCAGCCCCAATCATCTGGGACCTATTTAAGGCAAGGTCTGAGCCTTCAGACCTTGCCTTGGCTTCTTGGCTCCTGTATTTGTTCCTGATCATGGTTCCTGCTTGTTTCCTCGGTGATTGATCTCTGGACTGGCTGCGGTACTTTCTGGCTCTCGACCCCTGGACTGGCTGCAGAACTCTCTGGCTCTCAACCCTTGACTGGCTGCGGAACTCTCTGGCTCTCGACCCCTGGACTGGCTGCGGAACTCTCTGGCACTTGATCCCTGGACTGTCTGCCGTACGTTCAGGCTTGGGCCTGGCTCTTCGACCTGCTGAAGGCATCAGCAACTGCTTTCTCGACCCGCTGGAGGTGCCAGCTATCTGGAGAACATGACCTGCAGGAGGCGCCTGCATCCAGATCTTCTTCAACCCTACAAGCAATTCTGAGTACAGGCCTCGCCTTCCGACGGTGGGCCTAACGGACATCGCCGGACCAAGGGTCCACTCCTCTAGTCATAACAGTAAGCCAAGGCCATGGATCCGGCAGAGGCCTCAGCACTACGTGCCATTCCCGGCCTGGCCCAGAAAATCATGGAGCAACAGAATATGCTCGAATCCATGGCGGCGTCCATGGAGCGGCTCAACGCTCAACTAGATGCAGTAGTTGCTACTCAGCCCAGTATGCCAGCTGCAACTCCCCCGGTCGCATCAGTTCTGCCTCCAGCACAGAGCAGTCCTCTTCCGGTTCTTCCGCTTCCAGCACCACCACGATACGCCGTAGATCCCCGTCTCTGCTTAGGTTTCCTGGACCAGTGCACTATGCATTTTCGCCTACAATCACCTTTCTTTCCAGACGATATCACCAAAACCACATACATTTTATCTTTATTGCAAGCAAAGCCCTCACCTGGGCCTCTCCACTATGGCAACGCTCAGATCCAGTATTACAGGACTATTCTCAGTTTATTGAACTATTCCGGACTACCTTCGAGGAACCTGGAAAACAAGCTGCCGCCGCCACAGACCTACTTCATCTCCGTCAAGGAGGGTGCTCTCTCACTGACTATAATATTGATTTCCGTACCTTAACTAACAAACTTCATTGGGAGGAGAGTGTTCTTTGGACCATTTATCTATTTATTTATTTAAAGAATTTTTATATACCGGGGCACGTAAATAACATCACCTCAGTTCACAGTGTAATATAACATAGCAACAAGCTTTACAATGAGTATAAATATCGGTATATCAATGAGTATAAATATCTAGAAGGATTATCTGCTAAAATCAAGGATGAGCTGGCCGCTCGGGAACTTCCGTCCTCCTTAAATGGCATTATTGAATTGGCAACCAGAATAGACCGTCGGCTGCAAGAGAGGGCCCGAGAGGGTGTAAACTGGAGGAGACGGCCTGCAATCTCCCATGTTCCTCAGTCCATCACTACGACTCCTCGTGAAACCTCCACCAGTGAAGGGTCGGTAGAGGAACCAATGCAGCTTGGAAGGGGTCCCTTGTCACCGGAGGAACGCCTGAGACATCGCAGATCAGGTCTTTGCTTGTACTGTGGTGGTTCTGGACATCGTCTAGCAACCTGCCCTATTCACCCGGGAAACTACAAAGCCTAGGAACTTTGGGGGGTGTTTCCCTAGGCCTTATATCTGCAAAACCCCCACTCACCCTACCTGTGACCCTTCGTACTAACGGACTGGAATTTACCATCCTGGCATTAGTGGATTCAGGAGCCGAAGGAGATTTCATCTTACAAGAATTAGTGGATAAACTTCAAATTCCTGTCCTACTTTGTCAGAAACCCTTAGTCATTTCTTCCATTCATGGGGAACCTTTACCTGGAAGAATTACGCATTACACTGAACCTCTGGACTGTTACATTGCGCCGGACCACTCAGAACAAATTACTTTTTACGTCCTCGAGAGAGCCATTCATCCGGTGGTTTTGGGTATACCTTGGTTGCAACGCCATAACCCCCAATTTGATTGGTCTTTCCTACGGCTGACACAATAGGGACCAGAATGCCCTAGGACTTGTTTGAAGGGAACTACTTCTGCTTCCAACTACATCTGCACTTCGGTCCTGAAGGAATTACCCAGCCCATACAAACAATTTGCAGATGTATTTTCCAAGAAAGCAGCTGATAACTTGCCACCACATCGTGCTTTCGACTGCGCTATCAAGATGATTCCTAGATCCACACCCCCGCGTGGACGCGTCTACACTTTGTCTGCTGCTGAAACCCGAGCCATGTCAGAGTATATTCAGGACAATCTTCAGAAAGGATTTATCTGGTGATCCACCTCTCCTGCGGGGGCCGGATTTTTTTTTGTGGAGAAAAAAAATGGGACATTACGCCCTTGCATCGATTATGGCGGACTTAATGCTATTACGATCAAGGATCGATATCCCCTGCCTCTTATTGCGGAATTGTTTGATCACCTGCAAGGAGCCCAAATATTTTCCAAGCTGGACCTCCGTAGTGCCTATAATTTGGTCCGTATTCAAGAGGGGGATGAGTGGAAGACCGCTTTCAACACCAGAGATGGACACTATGAGTACTTGGTAATGCCGTTTGGTTTAACCAATGCTCCTGCTGTCTTTCAAAATTTCATTAACGAAATCTTTAGAGACCTATTGTATATCTGTTTTGTGGCATATCTTGATGATATTTTGATTTTCTCTAAGGATCTACAAACTCATCGCCAACAAGTTCTACAAGTATTGCAACGACTAAGGGAACACCGGTTGTATGCCAAACTAGAGAAATGTGTTTTTGAAACAGAATCCTTACCCTTCTTGGGTTACATTATTTCAAAACAGGGTTTCCAAATGGATTCAATTAAAATAAAATGCATACAAGAGTGGTCTCGACCGAAGGGTCTACGGGCATTGCAGAGATTTCTCGGATTTGCCAATTACTACTGACATTTCATTAAAGATTTTTCCAAGTTGTCAGCACCACTCACCGCACTCACAAGAAAAGGAGCTATTATCACCAATTGGCCTGCAGCTGCGGTAGAAGCATTCCAAGCTCTCAAGGACTCCTTCTTAAAACAGCCCTGTCTCCGCCATCCTGACCCAAGACGTCCATTTACTGTGGAAGTCGATGCATCCACCGAGGGAGTAGGAGCTGTGTTAAGTCAGAATGATGTAAGAGGTACGTCCCATCCTTGCTCCTATTTTTCGAGAAAATTTTCTTCTGCAGAACGCAATTATTCTATTGGCGACAAAGAGTTATTAGCCATTAAACTCGCCAAGGAGGAATGGCGACAATGGTTGGAGGGGGCCCAGCACAGAATTACAGTCTTTACAGATCACAAGAACCTGATTTATCTACAGCAAGCTCAACAATTAAATCCTCGTCAAGCCCGTTGGGCATTATTTTTTTCACATTTTGACTTTGAGCTAAGATATCGACCAGCAAACAAAAATATTAAAGCTGATGCATTATCTCGTTCATTTGTCTGTGAAGATGGAGAAGAACCCCTGCAGAACATCATTGATCCGGCCCATATCATTCTTTCTGCTACCTTTTCGGTTCCGGTCGGGAAAACGGTGGTTCCCAGTAGACTCCGCAACAGGGTACTGAAATGGGGACACGATTCTCAGTTCGCTGGGCATCCAGGACATAAGCGAACACAAGACCTCCTTCAACGTTTCTACTGGTGGCCGGGGATATGCAAAGACATTCGTGCTTATGTTGATTCCTGCCCTGTTTGTGCCCAACATAAGAATATGGTGGGGAGACCGTAGGGGCAGCTACAACCACTTTCGGCACCGACTAAACCATGGACCCATATCTCAGCGGTGTGAGTCTGGCGTGAAGCCTGCACTAGGGAGCCACATCTGCAGTGGCTCCCCACTGCCACTATGTTCCCAGGGCAGGCCTGGGCTGTGCTATGGCACAGGTAAGTAGAGGGAACCGGTCGCGGGCCTCCACAACCAGCAAACATAACACTTTGGTAGCTGAGGTTTTGCAAGCTTTAGTTTTACATTGTTTACATTTTAATATTAAACATTTTGCTAGGCATGTTCCAAATAAGGTAAACAAGATTGCCAATGCTTTTTCATTTTCATTGGTTCTATTCTGTCTGGAGTGGGTAGATACTCAACAATCATGCTGGACAGAGTGTGGGGCTTCATTACTGTTTGAGTTATTCAGGTATTCTCTTTCTTAGAACACTTGAAAGACCAGTTGGACACATGCTTTGGCTTGTTCATGAAGATTCTTCCCCTCTCACAAAGTTCCATTTCTCAGCATTACTAAAGAAAAGTATAGCTGCTGTGTATTTCAGTATGAGATTGTTTGATTTACATACATTGCAGATTGGTGTAGCCTCTTTTGAGGCTTCACAAGGATTTTCTGCAAGAGATATTATGCATTTTGGGCACCGGTATTCTAATAGATTTAAAGGTTATGTGCATTAGTTTGGTTTTACTGGTTAATAATGGTTTGTTGACCAATTTGTTTTGTTTAGTTTCTTTTTCAGTGTTGTTGGCCCAGGAGACAAGTGTATGGGTACGTGGGCATTCCTTGAACTCACAAAAGAGCTGCTGAATCCGAGCTTGGTTTTCAACTTGGCCTGGCAGCATGCAGAATCTTAGTTTGTTGGCTTGGAATCAGAGTTATACTTTGAGATCAACTGCTTCCTATGTTTTTGCAGGCAAAATATTTATCTTATACTTCCTATTTCTTACTGGTTCATTTGGGAGCTAATGATATCTGCAGGCAGAAAGAAATGGAGCTCATTTGCCTGATGAAAAAAGACTTTTGATTCATTGTGAATTTCTTATGTTTGATTGATATGGTAACATTTTATATCTAGATGTGTAAGGAGGGATGCCCTGGATATTAAGGAGGTGGATAGGATTCATAGATGGATTAATTTGGAAAAAGTAGAAATTGGTGGTGTTACTTGGGGGTTATGTAGTATCCCATGATTTGATTATTGTTTATTGCCCTATTTATTATCAGTCTGATGGTGTGCATTTGTCAGACATTGGGTTCGATAATTTATTGAGTACCATCCAGGACATTGTGGAGTTGGGTGTTAAACGTGATAGGGTCACAGCACATGAACATTGACTGAAGACAAGTGAGTTGTGGTCCTCGCTTATGGTGGGATTTATGACTTATCCTGGAAATGGATGTAGCAAAACACCTCAAATATCAATATATAATCAATAGAAAAAGAGGTGTATAGTCACAAAACTCACTACTCCCTCCTTAAAGATACTTACAACGAACCTGGAATAAGAACTACCTAAGAGCTAAGGTTTATCTAATGTCTCTTGCCATACAATGGGCTTCAGGCATTTTGAAATAAAGCACTCAATGATTTATTATTTACCAGTTCACTAAAATATGTTATGCATATCCAAATTTTATAAATATTCCTGAAAACATTCCCCATTTTTCAAAAATTCACCACTCAACACCAACATTTATATGGATTCTTAACATACCCGACATAGGCCCATGTTTCAATGGGATAACCCGTCTTCCTCAGGGGTCAAATTATCTAAAACAAACACAAAGAAATATATCATTAGAAAAAAGACTGAAACTACTATTCTATTAGAAAAACAGGGTATAACTCATACCTTTCCATATAATGCAAGCAACCCATTCACAGCATGGCGGCAGCTGAAACACACATGCCGACATTATTTATGAAACAGCCAATCAGTAGAAATCTTACTTTTAAAGGCCACCTCTACCAATTCAGACTAAATATATTCGTACATATCTACCTCTACAAACTATAGCAGCCTAATGGGAATGCAATTCCACTTCTTTATTTAAACCATATGGATGGACAGTTGTCAGTCTATATATCTATTGTTGTTCCCGATTTATTAATAGCGAATCACAGTCTCACACACACACACCCCCTGAGATCTTATTATAGATTTCTCTAGGACAGAAAAGATGTAATCTTCAAAAGAATACTGTGTTTTGTCATACTGTGTTCTATCAATGATGCATCAACCCACTCTTCAATGTGAAATAGCACTCTTATGTTCAATCTTGCACTTTTGTAGTATCCAACAGGAAGAGCTGAAAACAGGAAATCTCTGTCACTGAAATGTCTCCTAGGCTGTCTTACAGATATTCAATGTGAATGGGGACAAAACAGAGACAGTACTGGATGTGTTAATTAATAAAAGAAAGCAAAGCTCAAGATTCTGCAGTATTAAAAATCAAGCAGGGACAATGAGAAATTCTCTCATGGAAATCATGAAAACTTTTAGGGAGTTTTATGAATCATTTTACTCAGGGAATGGAGAAGATCAATGTACTGGGACTGAATCCTTCCTGGATAGGATCGATCTCCCATTGCTGAAGGACCAGCTATCAGAAGAAACAATTAATGGCCCTCAATTATCTGCTGAAACTGCAGAAAGGTATTTTGAGTTTGCCCTTGACTGAAAGTCCCAGCCTTGATGGGTACCAGGTAGAAATATATAAGAAATACTTTGATTTATTGACCCAACTGCTTCTTTGATAATTTAATTTTCTAAGAACCCCTAATATTCCTTCTGTTGCATCGGCCACATTTCTTCCGTCTGTCACTCTCAAAGCAGCTCTGCCATGTATATCTCCTTGAAGCCAGGGAGCAGAATCTGCTAGCGCCTACTCCAGAGAGCCCCTGCATTTGACCATCCACCCTCTAGAGGCGTTCTGTATTGCTGGAGGCAATGGCCAGCCTTGACCTGGGGAATCCCCTGTAAGAAAATGAAGACATGGAGGCCTCTATATTTGGGGCACCCATGGGACTAAGGAATCAGGTGGGGGACTCTACTAACTTGTACCAGCACTGCTTATACTAACATAGTAACATAAAAAGACCAAATGTTCCATCTAGTCTGATCAGCTAATTTCCTATGGTAGCAACTGCCGCTCCATGCAGGTTACCCCATGTTTCTGTTAAGGATAATAACTGCTGCTCCGTACAGTTTACCCCCAAGCCTTATATAGTAATAAAACAACATTTTTACTGGATGAGGATCCATCTTGAAAATTCAGACAATGCTGCTTGACATGCTTTGCTTTTAAACTTAAGCCATAAAAGCAGTCCAGTTCTTTTTCCCTTATGTCTGCATATCAGTACCCCAGACCATAAAAGTTGGGGCCTGTGCTGGTTGTCCTCTGAATACAATTTCCCTTTTCTCCCCATGCTGTCAAAGTGGAGAGTGATGTCAGAGCAGAGAGCAGTTGCATCAAAAGGATCAAGGCTTATTGGTTAAGAGTAATAATCCCCATGCATATTGTTAAGGGTAGCTACTGCCACAGAGCAGGTTATCCCCATGCATCCTTTTCTTCATTTCCATCCTTCAACAGTTAGGAAGCCACAGTGTTTATCCCATACCGTTTTGAATTCTTTGACTGTTTCTGTGTTCACCACCTCCTCCAGAAAGCCATTCCAGGCATTCACCACCCTTTCCATAAAGAAATATTTCCAGACATTCCAGGCATCCATCCCCCTGAAGTTTCATTTCATGACCCCCTAATTCTACTGTTTCCTTTCCAATAGAAAAGATTTGAAATACATGCATCAATAAAAACCTTTCAGGTATCTGAAGGACTGTATCATATCTCCTTTGCACCTCCTCTCTTTCAGGGTGTACATAAGCAGATCATTCAGTCTCTCCTCTTAAGTCTTCTGACACAGACCCCATACCATTTTGGTTACTCTTCTTTGAACCGCCTCCATCTTGTCTCTATCCTTTTTTAGTTATGAGCTTCAGTACAGAACACAGTACTCCAGGTGAGGCCTCACCAAGGATCTAACAAGGGCCTCACCACCTCCTTTTTCTTACTGGTTATTCCTCTCTCTATGCAGCCCCTCTCTAGCTATCACCTTGTTACATTGCTTTGTCACCTTCAGATCACCAGATCCAATCTCCCCAAGGTCCCTCTCCCAGTCCATGTACATTAGTCTTTTACTGCCCATCACATACAGCTCTTCTGGATTACCACACCCCAGATGCATGACTGCACTTCTTGGCATTGAATCCCAGCTGCCAAATCCTCGACCACTTTTCAAGCTTTCTTAAATCACATCTCATTTTCTCTACTCCTTCAGGTGTGTCCATTATGTTGCAGATCTTAGTATCATCATCAAATAGACAACCTTTACCTTCTACTCCTTCTGCAATATCGCTCACAAAGATATTGAACAGAACCGGTCCCAAAACCAATCCCTGTGGCACTCCAGTTAACACGGTTCTCTCTTCAGAGTCAGTTCCATTTACCATTACATGCTGTCTCCTATCAGTCAACTAGTTTGCAATCCATGCCACTACTTTGGCACCCACTCCTAAGCTTCTCATTTTGTTCATAGTCTCCTATGCAGGACCATATCAAAACCTACTAAAATCCAAGTAAATCACGTTGAGTGCTCTTCCTTTATCCAATTCTCTAGTCACCCAATCAAACAAATCAATGCTTGGTTGGCTCCAGCAACCCACTGAATTGAAGATAGTTCACTATCCTTTCCTTCAGTAAGTCTCCATTAATTTTCCCACCACTGAGGTGAGGCTAACCAATCTGTAATTGCCAGCCTCTTCTCTGCTCCCACTCTTGTGAAGCGGGACCACCGCTGCTCTTCTCCATTCTCATGGCGCCACTCCCATTTCCCAGGATCTATTGAATAGGTCTTTCAACGGACCCGCCAGCACATCTCTGGGCTCCTTCAATATCCTGTGATATACCTCATCTGGCCCCATGGCCATGTTCACTTTCAATTTTCCTTACTCTTCCCTTATTTTCTCTTCTGTAAACTGAGTTTCATCTACTCCACCCCCATCTACGGTTTTGTCAACCAACGATGGTCCTTCTCCAGGGTCTTCTTTAGTGAATACTGAACTAAGTGTTTGATTAATATTTCTATCATTTCTTCATCTCTCTCCATACATTGATCTTTGTCACCTTTCAATTTCACTATACCACTTTGGGCCTTCCTTCTTTCTCTAACATATCTGAAAAATGATTTGTCACCATGCTTTACCTCTTTGTTACCTCTCTTTACCTCTTTGGCAGATCAGCAGAATAGTCTGGAAGAGCCTCAGAACTCTCCAAAGAGAGTTCTGTAGTCTAACAAAGTTGTTGATCTCAAAGAAATCCTCAATGCCCAGATAATTGTTGTGAGACAAAATTTAGAATATTTGTAATGGTCTTTAACAAGATTACCCATATCCATAACAATAATGATTACAAGAATGATGTCATTCTGTATGATCTTGCAAATTATTAAGCACAGTAAAAGTTTTGTGCCTTTTCCCATGTCGAGTGTTACACCACCTTCATCTTTCAGCCACAATAATGATGCTCATAGTTGTGCCTTATCATTATAAGCACACTAAAATGTTAATATCTGATCCAAGTCAGATATTTTATTTTTGCCCAGGGTCAATAACTTTCAAACAGTTGCACGTGTTTATGGGTTTGCAATAATCTACTTCAGTTTTTTATACCTTACTGTATACAATGAGCCTTACAAGTAATATCTATTATACGTAATCAACTTACACTACATGATAAGTTACTGTGATGATATTTATACAACCTGTTACATGACTCTGTAAACCGTTATGATGGCAAAACCAAATGTCAGTATACAAAACACACACACATTTAAAACTAATCAGAGAAAGTTCTTTTTTACTCAACGCACAATTAAACTCTGGAATTTGTTGCCAGAGGATGTGGGTAGTGCAGTTAGTATAGCTGTGTTTAAAAAAGGATTGGATAAGTTCTTGGAGGAGAATTACCTGCTATTAAGTTCACTTAGAGAATAGCCATTGCCATTAGCAATGGTAACATGGAATAGACTTAGTTTTTGGGTACTTGCCAGGTTCTTATGGCCTGGATTGGCCACTGTTGGAAACAGGATGCTGGGCTTGATGGACCCTTGGTCTGACCCAGTATGGCATTTTCATATGTTCTTACGTTAAATAAATAAATAAATAAATAAATAAATAAATAAATAGATAAATAACCTATGCATATATGATATACGCAGGTTATAAAATATGTACAAATGTACCCTGCAATATGTGTGCGCATGTAAAAAAAAAATAAATGTGTGAATAGATATTGCACTTACCCTGATAAGTTTCATCCTATCCAGCTAAGTAGTGACACTAATCCAGATAAGTTCTGATTTAAAACACTACTGATCCTGCTAAGTCAGATAGCTGGATAAGTCTAAAAAGTGCTACTTATGTTGCACTTCCTGGCCGCGTTCAATCTGCAGCCGGGCCTGCTCACCTCTCTGTTCCGTCTACCAGGACCGGACTCCCTTCAGCCACAGCTGCAGCCAGCTCACGGCGTCCCAGGCTCCCCCACTCACCATCTCCGAGGTCGGTGTCACAGCAGAGCTCCCACCAGGGCTCCACGTCCTCCTGCTCCTCAGTCCCGCCCCTAGGCACACACGCAGCCAACATCGCCAGACTTAAAGGGCCAAGCTCTGGAAACCTGAACCTGATGCCTCTTGATGACATCACGCTCCCTGGGTATATAAGGCAAGGCCCATTCCCTTGAATGGTGCCTTGGTAATCAGGTCGTACACTACGGTGTCTCTAGTTTGCCTGTTCCTGAGTCTCTCATTCCAGCGTCTCCTGTTCCAGCGTCTCCTGTGTCTCCTGTTCCAGCATCTCCTGTGTCTCCTGTTCCAGCGTCTTCTGTTCCTTCGTCTCTCCATCCCTGGTAGTACCCTTCAGACTGATCTCATGGTATTGACCTTTGCTTGTTCACTGACTACTCCTGCTTGCTGCCTGGACCTGACCTCTGCCTGTTCACCGACACCGACTACACTTGATCACTACCTGGAACCGACCTCTGCCTGACCACTGACTACTCTTGATCGCTGCCTGAAACCGACCTCTGCCTGACCACTGACTACTCTTGATCGCTGCCTGAAACCAACCTCTGCCTGACCACTGACTACTCTTGATCGCTGCCTGAAACCGACCTCTGCCTGACCACTGACTACTCTTGATCGCTGCCTGAAACCGACCTCTGCCTGACCACTGACTACTCTTGATCGCTGCCTGGAACTGACCTCTGCCTGACCACTGACTACTCTTGATCGCTGCCTGGAACCTGACCTCTGCCTGACTCGACTACTCCGGATTGACTACAGGTACTGACCCCTGCTTCGGCTGACCACTCTGAACTGTTACTCTGGCCTTGATCCTCACTATCCACTCAGACACTCTCTTCTGGCCTCCTGTGACCTCTGGACATTCCTACTCTGACTGAGACCGTGCACCCTTGTTCATGGTGGGCACTCCTCTACGCTTCCTCTCTAGGAGACCCTGCGAGGTCCACCTAAGACCAGGCGGCCCGGGTAACCAAGGGCTCAACCTGAGGGAACTCCAGGTTGCTATTTGTGAAGCTCCAGCTAGCCTCTGTCTCCTCCTGTGCTCTGCCTCCTGGTGGCAGGCGCTCTCCGGGTCCGACTGGAGGGCCGTACCAATCCTGCAACAGGCCAAGGGTCCACCTCTAGCACAACAACTTATTCGACTAAGCCAGATAGCCAGATCAGTAGCGTTTTAAGACATCAAACTAAGTAAAGGATTTGCTGCTACTAAGCCAGATAAATCACACTTTATCTGGATAAATGCTGCTACTTAGCCAGCTAGGTGGGAACTTATGAAGATAAGTGCTGCTTTCAAGTCTTAGCTGGCTAAATCAGAATTTTTCTGGATAAATAGCACACAAATGCTATATGTGCACATTTTTATGTCTAACTTTAAAAATATGTACCTAGAGATTTTACCTGTATAATTTACAAGCATTTAGCTTCCCCCACCCCCGTAAGTCGAGTTTTACAGGTGTAAGTCAGGGGATTTTCTAACATGTGCACAGCAATGAAATTACTGGTTTTACCAAATAGTCTACCAGTTCATTTACATTTTACATTTATTAAAATGTTTTAAATGTCTAAGTGATATACAGCAAAGCATACAAATTCAAGGTGAACAATACAAACACATCAAATAAGATAAAAACAAACATTTTTTAAACATAATGGGGTCCCTAATGAGTCATTACACTTTAAATACACATGATAGAGGACCTGCAACACTTAGATGTAACAAATGCTAAATAGTTCTTGACAGGCATTTGCTAATAAGCAAGTATAGGGTTATTTGTAGGCCTGCCTAAATAGAACATCTTTAAAAGCCTTCTGAAAGTCTTCAGGTAGTCACACAGTCAAAGGTGTAGTGGAAAGGAGTTCCACAGGACAGGATCCGTGACTGAAAATGCTCCTTCTCGAGTTGCATAGCAATGAGCTGATTTCACCGAATCAGCAAACCTGTTTGTGAGGATCTGAGCTGTCTAGAAGGTTGATAAAGTTTAAGGAGAGCACTGGGCCATGGACAGGAATTATCGTTGATCAGTTTAAATGTGATCATTCCAATCTTGTATTTAATTCACTGGTGAATGGGAAACCAATGGAGATTCATCAACATAGGAGTGATATAGTTATGATGTTTAGAGCCAGTGATAAGACGTGCAGCAGAATTAAGTAATAATCACCCAGTCCATCTGTAGGTCATTGAGGCCCTCCTGGTTCTTCAGCCTGAACTCCCCCCTTTTCACCCAGAACGTCTAACCAGTCAGTAATTTACTTTTAAGATGTTTACTATCACTTACTCCAGATATAGAGCAGGTATAAATATATACAAGTAAGCTGCCAAAGTTACGCTAACAAATTGCATATAAAAAGCAACTTTCTTGCATAAATGTTGGCCCTGCCCTGAAATGCCCCTGACCTGCCCCTTGTTTACACGTGCTAACTTACTTGCAGACCCTTGCTTATACATTTTATTTATTTATTTATTTATTGTTTTATATACCGCCGTTCAGTTTCGCCATCACAACGGTTTATATGTACTTTGAGGTAATTTGAAGTACTTTGAGGTTTATAGATATATATATATATATATATATAGATATATATCAAATAGCACATGCACGTATACATGTGTATATGCTGATTTTTACGTACACAACTTCTGAAAATTCACCTATAAGTGAGCACATGCTAAATAATGGATGGAGAGTATATCACGCTACCTTTCTGCATACAATTAAGCCTCATTTGCCCGGGATGTCCTTTCATTTGCATGCATGTGCTGGCTAATTATACCTAGCGCATACTAACATTTTCTGACCTGGTTTAGCATGCATGATAACCTGTGATTGCATAGTAAACTGATTTTAGCATGCACTAAATGGTCTTAATGTGCCCACTAACCTTTATTGCATAGGTTCAGGGCAAATTTGAAACCGAAGTATCTAGGATCCTAAATCCATGGGTAGGTGCCTCCATGTCCCTGAAATTGCCCTTAAATTGTATTCAGATTGGATGCTGGTTTTTTTAAACAAATATTATCTCCCTGTTTTAAAACTCCCCAGTGAAGTATCAAGTGTGCATATGCATTGTCTGGTGCAACAGTGAAGCAGTCCTATCATTTATCAACCTCTTCCTGCAAATCTCTCCTCCCCTAACTCCAAATACATGTTGCAACTACTCCTGCTCTCAGTACAAGGAGGACAAGCTGTCACATCACTCACTATTAGACTGCAGCATTAAGATGTTCAAAGTAAGACATTCAGGGTAAAAAAAAAAATACAAAAGATATTGTAAAAAAGAAAAATAGTATCTTCTCAGGTATATATTTTACATCTGGCTTGACACAGTGGTAGGATTAATTTTGTTGTCAAAGTTTTCTTTTAATGAACTCATAACAGAAATTAAAAAGTTCCCAGTACTCTGTATTAGCACTTTTAGTCAGACCTCCAGTCCAGGCTTGCCACTAATGAAGGCTAGGGATGTGAATCGTTTTAGGACGATTAAAATTATCGTCCGATAATTTTAATATCGTCTTAAACCGTTATGGAACACAATACAATAGAGATTCTAACGATTTATCGTTATAAATCGTTAGAATCGTGAGCCGGCACACTAAAACCCCCTAAAACCCACCCCCGACCCTTTAAATTAAATCCCCCACCCTCCCGAACCCCCCCCCCAAATGACTTAAATAACCTGCGGGTCCAGCGGCGGTCCGGAACGGCAGCGGTCCGGAACGGGCTCCTGCTCCTGAATCTTGTTGTCTTCAGCCGGCGCCATTTTCCAAAATGGCGCCGAAAAATGGCGGCGGCCATAGACGAACACGATTGGACGGCAGGAGGTCCTTCCGGACCCCCGCTGGACTTTTGGCAAGTCTCGTGGGGGTCAGGAGGCCCCCCACAAGCTGGCCAAAAGTTCCTGGAGGTCCAGCGGGGGTCAGGGAGCGATTTCCCGCCGCGAATCGTTTTCGTACGGAAAATGGCGCCGGCAGGAGATCGACTGCAGGAGGTTGTTCAGCGAGGCGCCGGAACCCTCGCTGAACGACCTCCTGCAGTTGATCTCCTGCCGGCGCCATTTTCCATACGAAAACGATTCGCGGCGGGAAATCGCTCCCTGACCCCCGCTGGACCTCCAGGAACTTTTGGCCAGCTTGTGGGGGGCCTCCTGACCCCCACGAGACTTGCCAAAAGTCCAGCGGGGGTCCGGAAGGACCTCCTGCCGTCCAATCATGTTCGTCTATGGCCGCCGCCATTTTTCGGCTCCATTTTGGAAAATGGCGCCGGCTGAAGACAACAAGATTCAGGAGCAGGAGCCCGTTCCGGACCGCTGCCGTTCCGGACCGCCGCTGGACCCGCAGGTTATTTAAGTCATTTGGGGGGGGTTCGGGAGGGTGGGGGATTTAATTTAAAGGGTCGGGGGTGGGTTTTAGGGGGTTTTAATGTGCCGGTTTTGCGATTTTTTGATTTTTCGATTTTTCACGATTTTTCACGATATTTTACCCCCCCAAACGGCAACAATACGATTCCCTCCCCCTCCCAGCCGAAATCGATCGTTAAGACGATCGAGGACACGATTCACATCCCTAATGAAGGCTAAACCAGTTTCAGATCAGATGCAGCTCTTGCCTGTGATCACTGCCAGGATGACTAATAGAAGCAATTCTATGGCTACTCATGATTTTAAAAATCTGGGAAAAACATCTTTATTTATTGTATTTACTTGTAATTAAATATATATATTCTTTTTACAGAAACAAATGATTTTCATGTTGAAGTGCATTCAGATTTTCTTTTTCACTGGCACCAAGAACAAATGGGTGCACATGTCCAGATACTGTTTCAATCTCATCCATTTTATCTGTTTCAGGACTAGCTCTGCTAATGTTATTTCCAGAGTTTAGTTGTGATCCTGCATGTCCAGTGCCTCCAATTCTCCTGTCCTCAGCATTCCCTTGCCTGCTTTGAGGATGTCTAGAGCTGCAGATATGGCAGTAACTAATAGAGTTAATAACGGAGGTTCCCGTTATTCTTCAGGTAGAAGACAGCCTGTTGGGAAAGGTTATGGTACTGAAGGCATAGATCTGAGCTCTGCAGCAGCAGCAGAGATCCCACTTATGGCTAGACTCTGCTGACCCTCGCGGGCCCTGTAGGAATCCATCCTGTCATTACCAGAATTGTTTAATGGAACTCAATGTTATGGTTGTGGATCCTTGGGCCAGAGTGAGTGGTGGTGTGACTACTGAGGGATTGCCCCCAATGGATCTCGTCTCCGGTAGGTGGAGCTGGTGAGGACAACCCAGCTGGACCTTCACCTATACCAGCCCTCGTTCCACGCAGGTTGAGCCCTTGGGTGCTGGGGTCGGCAGGACATAGGTGAGGGTGCCTCGAGAAAGAAGATGAAGCTGAGGATGAAGACAGAGTCAGAGGTCCGGGTCTGGGCTGGCAGCAAAGGAGCAGAACGGAGTCCAAGCTGAAGATCAGGGGCAGGCAGCAGAGGAGGACGGCATTCGCAGCCATGAGGTAGGCCGCGGTCATCCTGCCGCGGAGCTGGTCGCGCTGGGCTGCAGCGGAGGAGCAGGTAGGAGGGATCGGCCAAGGCCTGCCATGGCTGGGAGCCTTAACACTCAAGGGTGGTTTAATGATCAGGGTTGTATCGAAGTGGTCACATGAGAAGTGCAGGTTGGCTTTCATGTTCAGCTTGCTTACTGGAAAGGCCCTAGAATGGGCTTGCTCTGTTGGAACAAAGCAGCCCACTCGTGAATAATTTCACAAATTTTAAATGGTTTATAACTGATATGACTTGAATTTCTAGGGAGTCTGACAGAATGATTGTGTTTAAACCTTTACCCACTTAGGATGCTTGTCAGTATCTGTCTCAAGTAAAGGACTCAGCTTCTGTCTGCACTGTATAACTGATCCTATTGAAACCCATGCTGGAATTTGCAGCTAAAGGGGTGCTCATGCTCACTACATGTCTTCGGTGGAATGGTCAAATTCTGTCTTTGTGGTTCTAGAATCTGTGCCTTAACCTGTGCCTCAGGGGGTACTCTCCTGTTCTTGTCTCCATTTAAAGACCCTGCTCCTGCCTCTGTTTTGGAAACCAAGCTTGAATTGGTGCCTATAGAAAATGCCCACCAGCAGGTTTCTCCAGTCAAAGAATCAATTTCAGTCTCGGTGGCTATGAAAACCACACCTGAACCTGTTCCCAAACAGGGTATACTCCAGCGTCTATTTCCAGTTATAGATTCTGTTCCTGCCTCTGCTTTGAAAATCATATCTGAACCTGCTCCCACAAGGTGTGCCCACCAGCACCCGTCTTCTGTCAAAGAATCAGCCCCTGTTTTCAATGCCTTGGACCTTAGTGAAATGCATTTGTTTAAAAATGAGAAGCAATCCAAACCAAAGGGCGCATTTTTGTTATAGTTCATTTTACCATGAAACAAATACCCAATCCCTCCAACAATCTCAAAAAAATTTGGGTGATTCATTTTCCGGAAATAGTGCTATTTCAAGTAGTGGGTGCTATTTCTGGAAAATGAAAAACACACACACACACACACAAAAAGTGCCCATGATATAAAAAAAACTATTTTAAAATGTTCCAAAAACAAAAAAAGAAAGAAAACTATTTTCTTGCAAATCTCTAGTGAACATTATGCCTGAATTGGCACCTACAGAGGCACTCTCAGGGGTAGATTTTTAAAAAATGCGCGTTCGCGTACTTTTGTTGGCGCACCAGTCGCAAACAAAAGTACGCTGGATTTTAGTAGATACGCGCGTAGCCACGCGTATCTTCTAAAATCCAGGATCGGCGCGTGCAAGGCTGCCGATTTTGGGCAGCCGGCGCGCGCCGAGCCGCGCAGCCTGTCTCCGTTCCCTCTGAGACAGGAACATCCAGAGATGTTCCTGTTCTTCATGCCTGCTTTGACTTTCTGCCTTCTAGTTTGGACTGGGTCCTGTGCACCAGAGAGACTTTCCTGATTTCCGACTATCTTGTACTTCTGACCTCAACCACACTGGAGCACAAAAGACATTGTATTTCATGGACAATGACTCTTGGTGCCAGAGTGTGGATCCCAGGGCCCTGAGGTCATTCGTAGGGAGCAGGATAGTGTCAAAATACAACCCTGGTGGGGCTTGAAGTACTGAGCTTCCAGGGTCTCTGCATTTCCAGAGGGAGCTGGCTGTCATTTTCAAACTGACCCTTTGCTGCAAAGTCTGCAGGAACTTTTCACCCACAGGCTTTGCACCAAAGCATAAAGGGAACATTTGCATGTGTTTTCCCTTTCAAAATTGCTATGGGTACAAAGTCGCTATGGAATTTTGTAGTTGATTTTTGGGCATGTAGATTTTTCATTGAAAATAACATGCATAGATTTGAAAATACAATCTACATGCATTATTTTCTAATCCTGCATAAAACACACCTCTGGGAATGCTTCTCCGAAGTGCAGCTGACAGTATGCATGTTGTGGAATAACAAACAGGCTTTTAGGTGGATTGGGAAAAGGCAATGTTCAGACAGACAGTTTGTATGGGTAAATTGCTATTTATCCATATTAATGGCTTTAAAATTGCCCTCATAGCAGTAGATATTCAAAAAGAAATGTTTGAGTTAGCTGGATAAGACTTTTCCAGTTAACTCACATGGGATATTGAGCAGCACATCTATGCTGCACAATATCCCCAAATAATTTGCTAGTTAGCTGGATAAATCTTATCGAAAATAAGATAAATAAGATAAATAAGATAAAATAAGATAAATCTTATCGAAATCGAATCCATGCTCAAAAAGATGAAACCATCTACCCACCCTATTGACTCTATTCCCTCTAAATTACTGCTCACCATTCCTGAAATTATCTCCAAGCCTCTAGCAGGGATTATCAACTGTTCTCTAACTCAAGGATCTGTACCGGACACACTGAAATTATCCACCCTCAAGCCTCTTCTCAAGAAACCCAACTTGAACCCAATAGACCCGGCTAATTTTCGCCCCATTGCCAATTTGCCATTTGTAGCCAAAATTATGGAGAAAATAGTGAACAGACAACTATCAGAATACCTTGAGGAAAATAAGATTCTTGCTCCAGCGCAATATGGTTTCCGTAAATCCCTCAACACGGAATCCCTTCTTATTTCACTGATGGATAGAATCTACACAGGCCTTGAAAAAAAGACCCCTTATTTGCTGGCTCTACTTGACATATCCGCGGCCTTTGACACAGTGAAGCACTCCATCCTCATCAAACGTCTATCAGACATTGGTTTATCAGGAACAGCCTTAGACTGGTTCAAGTCCTTTCTCGATAATAGAATATTCAAGGTTAGAGTAAATAATATAGATTCACACCCTGTCAAAGCCACTCTTGGAGTCCCTCAAGGATCCTCGTTATCTCCAACTTTATTTAATATCTATCTTCTACCCCTCTGCCAACTCCTTACTAACTTAAAGGTTACATATTACATTTACGCTGACGATGTACAAATATTGATACCAATCTCAGAATCATTAGAAAAAACATTCAATTTTTGGAACTACTGCTTACAATCCATAAACTCACTCCTCACCAGCCTTAATTTAGTACTTAACACTGCAAAAACAGAACTACTTCTCATCACCCAGGATGAAAACCCACTTTCAACTCAACTGAACTCGACCCCACATGTAAGAGACCTAGGAGTAACCATAGACAATCGGCTAAATTTAAAAAAGTTCGTCAATAATACTACAAAGGAATGTTTTTACAAATTACATATATTAAAAAATTTGAAACCTCTTCTCCACTTCCAGGACTTCCGTACAGTCCTCCAAGCTATCCTTTTTGCAAAAATTGACTACTGCAACTCCATTCTAATCGGCCTTCCAGCAATCACGACAAAACCATTACAAATGCTACAGAACTCTGCAGCCAGGATCCTTACCAATACCAGCAGAGCGGAACACATCACTCCTATACTTAAGAGTCTTCACTGGCTCCCCGTTAAGTTCAGAATTATATACAAAGTGCTAACCATAATACACAAAACCTTCCACTCACAAACCACACTTGAATTAACCTGCCCTCTCCGATCTCAATCTACCTCCAGACCAACTAGAACAATGTATTTAGGCACCCTTTATATACCCCCTGCTAAGTCCTCAATGAAGAAACGTGCCTTCTTGATTGCAGGTCCCTATCACTGGAACAATCTGCCTTTGGACTTGCGCCTAGAACCATGCCTGCGGACATTCAAGAAGAATCTGAAAACCTGGCTCTTCACCAAAGCCTTCACTTAAATTCCCATGCTAATTATAAAGTACCAGACTACCTATAATACACCATAAACATTAATGTTTCACTTGTATATTACTTCATGTTCAATGCATACCCATTCATTTATTGCTCTCTGTAAAAATTCCAATGCCTAATTCATAATATTTCCATGTTTAATGTATAACTTTGTTTAATTAACTGTGCACTGTTGATTGTTTACTGTTATATGTACACCATGTATATGGTAATTCTAATGTTGGTTATCTGTAAACCGAAGCGATATGTACGAATACATGATCTTCGGTATATAAAAAGTCTTTAAATAAATAAATAAATAAATAAATAAATAAATAAATAATTTTAGACCTGCTATTCAGTAGGTCCAACTTATCTGTATAACTTAACTGGATGTCTGAATATCAGCATTTATTCAGCTAAGGCCTGGATTTAACAAAATGCGATAAGTATCATATGTGATAGCAAAAGGGGTGTGGTTTATGCTAATAGACAGTTTATTACAATTTGTGTTAATTACCTATGCAAAGAGCTAAGTTAGTGCAAATTGCTATAACATTTTTAGAGTTTGTGATAAGTGTCAGACCTGTTGTATTTCCTACATACAACCACTGAGAAAGAGAGAAACTACCCAGGATGGCCTCTCCCTAGATAGGTATTTGTAGGCCCACCTAGTAACTCGAGGTGAGGTTTAGGTATTAGTGTAGGGGGTTAGGGGCCACTTTGACATTCAAAGTGAGACATACAAACAGAACAGTGGTCTCTTGTGAAGATTTGATGACCTTCAGAATGAGGAAACTCACTCCAAGATGAGATTTGTGCAAGGTTCTCTCAACCTAGCTTGATGGACACTCTACCTGGGTAACATCAAGCTAGGTGGAGAGAACATTGCACAAATCTCATCTTTGGCTGAGTTTCCTCACTCCGTAGGTCATCAAATCTTCACAAGAGACCACTGTTCTGTTCTGTTCGTATGTCTCACGTTGAATGTCAAAGTGGCTCCTAACCCCCTACACTAATACCTAAACCTCACCTCGAGTTACTAGGTGGGCCTCCCATAGGGATACAAATACCTATCTATGGAGAGGACATTACAGCTCATCAGTCTCTCTCTCTCTTTCCCCTTCCCCCCACCCAGATGGCTAGGCAGGAGCTTCGCACCTACTAAAACAGCTTTTTAGGAGACATCACAAAATGCACTAACACCTTACCACCCTGTAACACAAGCTATCGCACAGCTTAACACTACTGAAAAAGGTATAGTTAAAATCAGAAAGTCTGTGCAATAGCACATTGTAGACTGGCAAGCCCACCCCTAACTCCTCCTCTTTTTCAGATTTGCATCGCACCATACAATATGGTGCTATTGCATGCATTAAAGGCATTGTCGCATGCGTTAACGGGGCTTTTCGCATGCGATAAGCCCTTAACGCATGCGAAAACGCCTTAGCGCATTTTGATAAATGGCCCCCTAAGTTAGCCAGATTTGTAACTCCTCCCAGAAATATCCATTTCCTGCTCACCACTTAGCCTGATAAGTACTTCTCCACCTAAATACTTTTCCAGATAACTGGTGGTTGCTAATTTCATCCACATATTCAGCTGCCAACATTTAGCCTGATAAAACTTTATTTTATTTATTTCATTAATATTCCGCTTTTAAGGACTTCAAAGCGGATTACATTCAGATACTGTAGGTATTTCCCTATCTCTAGAGGGTGGTACTGAATATTGACCTCCCAGTGATGAATGTCTGTTAGGACAAAAAAATCTCTAGGCAGGTTTCAACTGGCAGATTGCTAGAACAAGAAACTAGAGATCTACCCTAAGCCACAGAGTAGCTCTGATCAAATTGCAAATGAGCAATCCTGGGGGCTTGCTGGTAATTTGAAACCCAGTCTTGCACTCCTTCCCTTGAAAATGGGATTAGTTCTCAGGTTTTCTGAAGGAATGTTGGGACAGAGGAAAGCATATGGATCAGGTTGAATAGTGAGTTGTCTTTTGAATCAGTGTACCTTGTTAAACAGACTTGTAAGTGTGAACCCAGATGTTCTTGTGCTGTCTGCTAAAAGGTGTACTAACAATAAAGCTTGGTTGCTGAATCCTACTCTAAAATGACTTGCTTGCTAGAAGCTAGGGGTGTGCATTCGTATTGAACATAAATGTAAAACGCTACTTTTTTTTTTTTTTTAACTTAAAAAAGTGATGAGACATAAACGATCGGATTTCCAACTTATTCAACATAGCTATGTTGAATAAGTGTGGCGCCGACGTCACGTGATTCCCCGCGGGGTCGCTTCCGGGATCCTCGTTCGGCCCAAAAGGAACTTTTGGCCAGCTTGGGGGTGTCAGGAGGCCCCCCCAAGCTGGCCAAAAGTTCCTTTTGGGCCAAACGAGGATCCCGGAAGCGACCCCGCAGGGAATCACGTGACGCCGCGTCACACCGACGTGACGCCGACGTCACGTGCTCCTTGCAAAGTTGGTCAGAAATGGCGTCCTGACCCCGCTGGACCACCAGGGAGTTGTGGTAAGTCTTGGGGGGGGGGGATTAAGGAGGGTGAGGGGTTTAAATTTTTATTTGCACATATGGACATATACTCAACTCATTGAATTCTGTTTATGTCCATATTGACCGCAAATGGGACCCCCTTTGGACATATGGACATATGAACTTAAACTTTTGCTCTGCACATCCCTACTAGAAGCTCTAACATGACAATGCCTTTCAGCTAGCTAACCTAGCTAGCTGTGTATACAGTACCTGCACTCATGTTCTGTACTGTTCCCTGATTGGTCCTAGGTAGTTGTGTTCTCATACTCCGTCATGTCTCCTGTTTCCAGATTAGTCCAGTGGAAGCCAAGCCCCTATCACTCAAAGCACTTAAGCCCTTCTCCTACCTCAGTGTAATTCTGTTCTCGAGTACTGTGCCAGCTTCTATTTTGGTGTAACCTGTCTTGAAGCCTTACCTTGCCTTGTTGTGGTACTTGTGCCTGTGTTAGCCATCCTGGATCATGCCTTGTCTATTCCTATTAAATGCCTTTCTGTGACTTTCTGATGTAATTGGCTTCATTTCGCTGTTTTTCCCTGACAGATTCACTCCTTGCATCTGAACACAAACTCTTCCAACTGGACTTCTCCCATCTAGAGTGCTCAGCTTGCTTTATTTAAAACTAGACACCAATTGTGCTTTTCAAAGAAGTTTTATTCTGTGTCATCTGAAATGAAACAACTACAGAGAATAAACTTGCTGGTCAAGTTAATTATCACAAAATACAGCAGAGAGTATAAAAAATGGAGGAGGGACTTCATGACCAACACAAATCCTAAGTTTCCCTGAATGCAGGGCACTGTAGAGAAATTACCAATTGGGATGAAACTATTAAAATATTAAAGCACAAATTAGTATGATTATACAAAGGGGTTTTTTTTAAGAACAAAAGAACATGGCATACTGGGTCAGACCAAGAGTCCATCAAGCCCAGCATCCTGTTTCCACAGTGGCCAATCCAGGCCATAGCAACCTGGCAAGTACCCAAAAACTAAGTCTATCCCATGCTACTGATGCTAGTAATAGCAGTGGCTATTTTCTAAGTCAACTTAATTAATAGCAGGTAATGGACTTCTCTTCCAAGAACTTATCCAATCCTTTTTTAAACCCAGCTACACTAACTGCACTGAACACATCCCCTGGCAACAAATTCCAGAGTTTAATTGTGCGTTGAGTGAAAAAGAACTTTCTCTGATTAGTTTTAAATGTGCTACATGCTAACTTCATGGAGTGCACCCTAGTCCTTCTATTATTTGAAAGAGTAAATAACTGATTCACATTTACTCATTCTAGACCTCTCATGATCTTAAAGACCTCTATCATATCCCTCCTCAGCCATCTCTTCTCCAAACAGAACAGTCCTAACCGCTTTAGTCTTTCCTCATAGGGGAGCTGTTCCATTCCCCTTATCATTTTGGTTGCACTTCTCTGTACCTTCTCCATCACAACTATATCTTTTTTGAGATGCAGCGACCAGAATTGTACACAGTATTCAAGGTGCGGTCTCACCATGGGGCGATACAGAGGCATTATGACATTTTCTGTTTTATTCACCATTCCCTTTCTAATAATTCCCAACATTCTGTTTGCTTTTTTGACTGCCGCAGCGCACTGAACCGACAATTTCAATATGTTATCCACTATGACACCTAGATCTCTTTCTTGAATGGTAACTCTTAATATGGAACCTAACATTGTGTAACTAACTATAGCATGGGTTATTTTTCCTTATATGCATCACCTTGCACTTATCCACATTAAATTTCATCTGCCATTTCGATGCCCAATTTTCCAGTCTCACAAGGTCTTCCTGCAATTGCTGTTATATTAGCTTTAGTGGTTTTGCCTATCCTTGCCCTTGTTTATGCCTCACCTTGCCTTGTCTGCTAAAGGTACTATGATAGCCTGCTTAGCAATAATCAGCACTTGCAAACACCTTTAGATTTCTTTCCATTTCCTGCTAGTTGCTGATGCCCCAGCCATGAGCCCCAACTCACTGACCTGAAACCTATTAGAACGTTCTTCTTTTTCCCTGTTGCAGCTGGAAATAGGAGGTGAAGTCTGCTGCTGGCCCTGACCATGTACACTGTTCTTTTGTTTATTTCAGAAAATTACCACTGCCTTGGCTGTCCATGCCCCAGCCAGAGGGCTCTGCCAGAAAGTAGTAAGGAAGCTGGTATGAGGTAAGCTAGAAAGGTCATTTTTGGGAAGGGATGGCACCAGTTTGAGAGCGTTGAGGAATGAAGAGAGAGGCAGCCTAACAATGAAGGTGGGGAGGGAAAAAAAGGGGTTGAAATGAGACAAAAAGCGAAAATGCTGAAGGGAAAATGGGGGCGGGATTATGGACACAGAGGTCACTTCAAAGTGTGTGGCACCGTTGTTTGAAGCTTTATAAAAGCTGAGTGAAAAGCGTAATACAAGGGAAAAAGGAGGGCTGAAATATAAAGGAGAGAAACATGTTGAGAAGGAGGAAGAGATTTAAGGAATCAAGAAAGGGATGGAAAGAAACTGGAGCAGCAAAAGCAACTGATAGGACTGAATGGAGATAGAACTGAGGCGCACACATGTCCTGGTCTAAACATTAAAGATGTACTTCTTCATTTAAGCTGAATTGGTTTTGTTTCATGGACTCTTTTAAAGCATTCTGACAACTATCTCAGATCAGACATGTTACTTTACATCTTTACTCATTATCCTGCTGAGATATTCAATAAACTGAATGTCTGCAGTACAAGAAAACATCATTGCAAAATCTTTCATTAGTTCACTACATTTTGGAACTTGTGAGCTCTTAACTTCCCAGCAGGTTATGTTTCATCTCTTTAGTCTTCATCGCTCTCCATTCTGGGGTTACTTTCTTTCTTCTCTTGAAATGCCCTTGACTGTGTCTATTTCTGCTTCTTATCTTTCCAAGGCTACCCTTCTAATTGACAGGGGGTTTTTTTCAGCAGGTAGTCATGTCATTTGTGCCTTTTAGAAAATTACTCACGATAGCAGAATCTTTCAAAACTATTATAGGCCACCATAGAGACAGTTCATTATGAGCTCCTGGGTATATAATGTCATTGCAGATGTGCCAGCACTCTAATCATGAAATGTGGGAGTATTTAAACTTTATAATAAACTGGGAAAGTTGTGGTATAGAACTGATTTTGTGGCTAGTCCTCAGATCATTTTTATTACAGTATTATACCGTATTTCTTCCTGTTTTCGATTCTTTTCTAACTTTACCTTTATTCTGCACAGATTGTTTCCACCTGAGTTTGTACCTTACATTGTGTAAAGCAATTCTTCAAGGTCTTGACTTTGTAAAAGTCTGGCACTTCATAATTGGGAGAATACCTCAGGATACTTGGCTCTGGTGATTATTTTCATATGCTGCAAAAATATATTTGACTTTAATTTTCTGCTTTCCCCATTATCAATGTTATGCAATATTAAGTAACCAAGGAGATAATATAATTTTCCTTTGCATACATTTGTCTCTTTATTTCTAATACTACTTTGGACTTTACTAAAACAGAACTCTCCTATTACAATATATGAATCAAAGAGCACAGGGCAACACTAACATGGGAAGTAATGTTAATTAAAATACACTGCACAGTGTAGCAATAATAATTTACTGGGAAACTTTAGCAAAATGAGGAGGAAACTATGATGTGAAAAAGAGAACTGCATTCTTGGAAAGACAAAGGTTCTGGGAAGCAATAAAGAATAAGCAAAACAGCTGCATGTGAAGTAGGCATGTGCATTAGTTTAAAGCACAATAGAAAAATTAAACAAATAACGGTCAATGTGTTTCTTTCGTGGGGCCCTGAAACAAATTGAGTGACCTCATGAATTAAATTAATCCAATTTGTTTCATTTATTTAGTCTTCCTCCAACCTTTCTAATGCATGAAATACATTTTATCTGAGCTTCCATGATAGTAATTGTAAGCAATATCCATGCCTCAAGCAAACTTTTAACCTTTGAAACTGCTCGTTTTAGTTTTTTTCCTACTTTTTTCTTGTATCATAATCTCCTTTTTTAAAGTTATGTTACTGCAGTAGTTACAGTGATTATGTCAAATCTGATTGCATTGTGATCATTAGCACTTAGCATCGCTACCACAGTACCACCTTGTATGAGATGTTGTGTTCCACTTAGGACTAAATCTGGAACCAACTGACTATGATACAGTTATTTATGGCATCTATAAACTTAACCACTTTAGTATATCCTGATGAGACACTGACCCAATCAATATTGTGGTAATTGAAATTTCTCATTATTATTGTACTGCCAAATGTATTTATCTTTCTAATTTTTGCTAGCATATTGCACTCTGACTTAAGGTTAAGGTTTATTGTTTTTCTATACCGTCACATCAGCAAGGCCTTCACAATGGTTTACAATCAATTAAAAGAGAAATACACTGATACATTAAAGTGATAACAGCTAAAATAATTAAAAAGAAAAAGCACAGAAAAATTGTATTTTCATCTTGGCCAGCTGGGTGGTATTATACACCCACTGCTATACCTTTAGCTGTCACACATGGAATTTCTATCTGTAAGGATTGCAAAGTGCATTTTGTTTCCTGCAAGATTTTTATCCTGCTTGAAATCTGTGCTATCCATTACATATATCAATGTGCACAGTTAAAATTTTCATTTTGGTTCATTCACATGTCACAGGTCACCAAAATTCATTTGCTTCATTTCAAATGAAAAAAAACTGTTTATTTGTTTCCCAGTAAAGCCAATGGAGGAAGCAATACAGCCTGTGGAAGGGACATAGCAAGCAAAGGAAAGAGTACTCCAAGACACCATTACTATGTTAAAGAGGCATCAAAAGTGGCATGAACAGCCCAAAGCACTGTGAGAGGATCAAAGCAGAACCCAGAGTGACAAGAATACCCCAAGGTTATAAAACAGGGGCAAAGGGCATCAACAATAGTAACACGATCATCCCAAAGCAAAATGAGAGGAGCAAAGTGGCACTAAGAGTAGCATGAACAACCCAAGGTACTATGAAGGGTAAACAAAGCAACAAAGATGACAGACAAAATGAAAAGGTACAGATAGATGGTCAAAGCAGCATAAACAGTTCCATGAAGAACCCAAAGAACCAAGAGAGGAGCAAATCAGCCACCCACAATGACAGGAACACCCCAAGGCTCCCAATGAGGTCAAAGTGCGCCAACAAAATTGGTAGAAAGCCATGGCCATAGGCAAGTCAGAGGAAATCCCTGAAAGAAACATGCAGTGCTCTTGATGTGCAATTCGAATGTTAGACTTGCATGTATATAGGGAAAAGACTAATCAAACAATCTAGAAGCTGGAAGATGGAAGATGGAAAACTTACTATCCCTGGGCAGGGAGATGACAGAGGAAATTCCCAGAGCAGGCCTATACTGGTCTTGATTTGCAAATTTCGAATTAATTTTTAACCTGAAACTTAATAGGGATGTGCAGAGAAAAACTTTTCATTTTCATTATTTGGTTTGTTTTCAGGAGGTTTTTTTCCATGAATTTAGGTTCATGGATTGTTTGATTCAATTTCATTCTTGAGAAAAAAACGAATCAAGCAATTAAAAAAAAAATGGCGAAAAACGAAAACAAAGTCTCCCAGGGCCTCCCACCTTAAAAAATGCCGGAGCCAGGACCTCCTCCGGACCCCACTTACCCGTTCTGGTGAGAATCCACTGGCTTCGGCCTAAGCCCAGGCTAAAGCCTCGGCCTTGCGTAGGTTGAGAACATTGTAGCTCACTGCCACTTCAGCTTACTCAAAGCTGAGGCTTCAGCCTGACCCGGAAGCTGGGTCCTAGAGCCAGGGCCTCAGCCTGGACCCAGTCTCAAAGCCGCAACATGATCCGGAGGCCATGTTCTGATGCCAGAGCCTGGCCCAGCTCACGCCCAATGCCATGACCTGACCCAGAGGCCAGGTCCTGACACTGTGACCTGACCCAGAGGCTGGGTCGCAATGCTGGGGCCTCGGTATGGATCCAGGCCCAATCTCGGAGCCTTGGCAGGAGGCCGTGTCCTGACATCTGAGCCTCGGCCCACGGTCAGGTCCAGGACTTTGTGCCCAGGACTGGGAGCTCCCCTGTGTCACATCATCTTTCTTCAGCTCTTCACTGACAAATGACAGCATCTGCTGGGGTTGCACCAAAGTGAATTAACTCTGACGTATTAATCCCTATGGATGATGCCATTTTGATGTACATCAATGCTGTACACATGCCATACATCAACATGGCACCATCCACGAGGGTGAATATGCTGGAGTTAATTCACTCCAGCACAACTCCAGCAGATGCCATCATTTGGCAGTGAAGAACTGAAGAAAGAAGGCATCAGATGAAGTAGCTCCCAGACCTGGACACCAAGGCCTGGACCTGACCCTTGAATGAGGCCCAGGTGTCGGGACCTGGCCTCTTGGCCAATGCCCTGGTATTGGGTCTGGATTCAGGCCTAGTCCCTGGTGTATGGACCAGCCTCTGGGCCAAGTTAAAGCATCGGGCCTGGGTCCAGGACTCAGCCTACTCCAAGGCCCTGGCTTTGGGACTCGGCCTCCGGGTTGGGTCACGGCATTGATCCCAGGCCTAGGCCAAGGCCCAGCCATCAGAACCCAACCTCCGGGTTGGGTTGCAGCATCGGGCCTGGGTCCAGGTCAAGGTCCCGGCGCTGGGACCCAGTCTCCAGGTCAGGTTGCAGCATCGGAGCTGGGTTTAGGCCAAGGCTCCAGCTCCAGGACCCAGCCTCCAGGTCAGATCATGGCATCAGGCATGGACCTAGGGACCCAGCCTACATAGGAACCTGATGGATCAGGTAAGTTCTTATTTTTGTTTTTAATTTTTGGGGGCCTCGATCGAAACCCTGACATCATGGTTGGCGTAGGCCATGGTCCCTGCTTTGGTCTTCAGCCTCTGCCCAAACGTGATGACAGCATCTCAGCCTAGGCCAGAAGCCAGAGCCTTGCCTAGGGCACAGGCCATGGCCCCTGCTTTGGGGCTTGGCCTATGCCCTATGCGAGGCCTTGGCTTTGGGCCTAGAACTAGGCCAAATACATTTGTTTTAAATGAAACAAACAAAGTTAATTTCATTCAGGGTCCCCCAATTCAGTTTGGGCCCCCCCCCCCCCAAATGAAACAAATTAGCCTTATTTGTCATGTTTTTCAGTTTCATTTTAAATGAATGCACATCCCTAATACAAGAATAATTCAAGCTCTCAGACTACTTACCAGAACGCACAGATACTAGGGTTACCAACTGGCTCCAGATTTTCAGGAAAGGTTGATCCAGTACTAGTTTTTCCCCATTGCATACTGGGACTTATTCTGATTTCCCTAATGCAATCCTTAAGAAAAGCAAGACTATAAATACCTGCATTCAATGGAGTAAAACCAGGACTGGATCAACCTGTCCCTAAAATCTGGAGCCAGTTAGCAACCTTAACATATGCACAGACAATAATAGTTTAACCCTCCATCAAATTTCTTTGTAGGATTTAAGAACTCTTTTCCAGCAAGTCCAACTCACTCACTGGCAGATGTAGCTCCTTCTGTCAGCATTTCCTCAGCTACAAAATGCACAGGACAAATTATCTTTCTGCTGCACTTTTTTGAAGGGGTTAATAAACATGTGGATAAAGGTGAACCGGTAGTTGTGGTAAATTTGGATTTTCAGAAGGCTTTTGGCAAAGTTCCTCATGAGAGGCTTCTAGGAAAAGTGAAGCGTCATGGGATAGATGGCAATGTCCTTTCCTGGATTACAAACTGGCTAAAAGACAGGAAACAGAGAGTAGGATTAAATGGACAATTTTCTCAGTGGAAGGGAGTGGGCAGAGGAGTGCCTCAGGGATCTGTATTGGGACCCTTACTTTTCAATATATTTATAAATGATCTGGAAAGAAATACGACGAGTGAGGTAATCAAATTTGAAGATGATACAAAATTGTTCAGAGTAGTTAAATCACAAGCAGATTGTGATGAATTGCAGGAAGACCTTCTGAGACTGGAAAATTGGGCATCCAAATAGCAGATTAAATTTAATGTGGATAAGTGCAAGGTGATGCATATAGGGAAAAATAATCCATGCTATAGTTATACAATGTTGGGTTCCATATTAGGAGCTACCACCCAAGAAAGAGATCTGGGCATCATAGTGGATAACACATTGAAATCATTGGTTCAGTGTGCTGCGGCAGTCAAAAAAGCAAACAGAATGTTGGGAATTATTAGAAAGGGAATGGTTAATAAAATGGAAAATATCATAATGCCTCTGTATTGCTCCATGGTGAGACCGCACCTCGAATACTGTGTACAATTCTGGTCGCCGCATCTCAAAAAAGATATAATTGCGATGGAAAAGGTACAGAGAAGGGCGACCAAAATGATAAAGGGGATGGAACAGCTGCCCTATGAGGAAAGACTAAAGAGGTTAGGACTATTCAGCTTGGAGAAGAGACAGCTAAGTGGGGATATGATAGAGGTGTTTAAAATCATGAGAGGTCTAGAACGTGTAAATGTGAATCAGTTATTTACTCTATCAAATAATAGAAGGAATGGGGGGCACTCCATGAAGTTAGCATGTGACGCATTTAAAACGTATCAGAGAAAGTTCTTTTTCACTCACACACAATTAAATTCTGGAATTTGTTGCCAGAGGATGTGGTTAGTGCAGTTAGTGTAGCTGTGTTTAAAAAAGGATTGGATAAGTTCTTGGAGGAGAAGTCCATTACCTGCTATTAAGTTCACTTAGAAAATAGCCATTGCTATTACTAGCAACAATAGCATGGAATAGACTTAGTTTTTGGGTACTTGCCAGGTTCTTGTGGCCTGGTTTTGGCCTCTGTTGGAAACAGGATGCTGGGCTTGATGGACCCTTGGTCTCACCCAGTATGGCATGTTTTTATGTTCTTATGCTCTACACATGAGCCCTGACTCCTGATTGGCTCTTCTTCAGATCCTGATTGGCTTCCACTAGCCTTAAGATTAATTTTGTAAATCCCTACAAAATGCATTAATAGACCACCAGGATCTAGCATTGATAAAGAAAATCATTAACACTTCAGGTAGAAGAGAGATGGTTGGAGGAAAACACTTTCTGCAGGGCAGAGCTACAGAAGGAAGAGGGAAAGACCAAGGCAAATAAGAGAGAAGAAAAAACAGGAAGACAGAAATTGCTACAGAAAGAGACGGGAAAGGGAAGGATGGGATACAGGGGAAATGGGGAAAGGAGGGAAAGAACAAATAGGTGAATAAAAAGAGGGAGGAGAGAAGCACGAAAGGGCACAGGGGAGGGAGGGAGTACAGAAATGGAAGGACAGAGGGTCACCAGGAGTGAGATATTAGAGGATGGCAGGAAGGGATAGAGAGGTCAGAAAAGAAAATTCAGGGCCCTGCACATAGGATGCAGCAGGATAGTTTAAGAAGACCTGTGAAGTAATCACGTCTGAATGGAAGATCAAACTGCAGAAAAACGGTGGACACAACTAGTGGAATGCTGAGTTGCATAGAGTAGAGGAATAGCAAAAAAAAAAAAATAAGAGGTCACTAGTGATGCTTCTGTATGAATCATTGATTAGGCTTCATCTGGATTATTTTATTGAGTTTTGGAAGCTGCATCTCTGGAGGAACATAGAATAGAGGCAGCTCAAAAGTGGGCTTCTAAAATGCTGCATAGTCTGCACCTTTAAACTTTAAGTGGTGAGACTTAAGGACCTAAATATATTTACTCTGGAAGCAGTAGCATTCAAATAATACAAAATGTATGAAGCAAGGAGTTTTTGGTATAAAAGTGGTTCTACATCAAGGAATCCTGTTAGGAGGCTGGATAAGTATGGTTTCAGGCCTAATGCTTATGTTGGAAGTGTTTCTTCAAAAAAGATATGGAAGAGGCAGGGAACAGCCTTCTATTAGAGGTGATGTGCTGGCAGCCTTCACATTTCTCTGAAATTAAAGGAATACTCCACATGCACTCACAGCGTCTTTTTCAATTATGGTACTGCTGCCTTCAATCTCATAACAATTTCTCCATAACAAATACTGGGTTATGCTTTATCAATGTGCTTGCATTTGCCCCTGAGGAAGGGAGGAATGATCCTTCCAAAACATTGCAATGTTGGGTTAATTAAGAAGGTTTTTTAACATCTGGTAAAGAAGGTTATTTTGTAACATCTGGAACATTTAATCAGATACACATTTATTTTTTTTCTTTTGAAAATTTATGTTTGAGACGTGTTCCTTATCCCGATGCAAAAATTAGCATGCAGACAAGTTTATGTTACACAAAACTGGTCAAAGAATCTTTTGATATTTTATTTGCAGTTTAAAAAAATCTTGAAAAATAAGCAAAAGGTATGGGCACACCTATGTCCAAATCATGAATGATTGATGATTAAAACTCCCAGCACAAAGTTGAGGTTATAAAGCATCCCTTAGTGTGTTTATACCTGTGCTATATGATGGTCATTCATATTCTTTGATATATATGAGCCTTTGATCGTACATCCTTATTTTCAAAGTGAAATCATTATTTGTGTTTGTTTGTGTTCTTACACTTTGGGGTTTCTTAGGCCTCATTTTCTAAAGTATCACAGGCCTGCGATACTTTAGAAGATGAGGGGCGGGAGGCCAAAACGGGGGGGCGGGCCTGCGCTAGCCGGCAGCAATCGCACCATCGTGGTGTTATCGCTGCCAGTTTCGCACCCAATAGCGCCACCATAGGAGGTGTAGCTATTGGGAGCGAAATAGGCAGCGAAAAGGCACTTACCTTTTCGCTATGCGCGCCATTGTCGCGGAGTCGGCCCCGGTGACGCCCCAACTCCTCCTCTTCCAGGGCCGACTCCGCCCCCATTTTGGTATCGCATGCGAAAAGGGACATATCGTGTGCGAAACGTCCCTTACTGCGTGCGATATGTTTGGAAAATGAGGCCCTTAGTGTTGAGTCGTGTAATGGTGGCAAGACAGTCATAAAGAAGAACAGGACTCAAGACGGGCAACTTTATTGAAAAATCTTACATGTTTGAAGTGCTGCACCATATTCCCAGGCAAGAAATGTTCACAAATGATTAAGAAGTAACATATTCAACGCTCCACATTAATTCTGCTGTCAAATCTTTCAAATTACTGTTGATGCCAATTATGAAAATGTTTGTTCAAAGCATTTTAGGAAAAATCGCAGTTTAGTGTTAATGTCACAAGCCAGTGAAGTATGATGATGGAATGTGTGCAGTACATAGAACTGCAGGAACAAGCAACTCCAAGAAACTGCTTACTTTCTTCAAGTATTTCTGACAGCATTCTTTCTTTCACAAGTTCATTCCACACTTCCACATCATCACCACCACACAAACCTCACAAAAATATACAGTCTACCCGCTAAACACTTTTAAGAAAATGAAGTATAGGTAGTAAGTTAAAAGCAAATATATTTTTAGAGCCGGAAGGAGGAAGAATGTGCTAAAGGTCCTTCCAATTAACAACATCTATTCTATTGTAGTTCTCTGGATAAGACTGGCCTTCCAAAATAAGCAAACAAAAAGAGAAGCATTTTCATTCAAAGTACTATAAAACTGTAGTTGATTTAGAGAGGGCTCAGAGCTCTATAGTAAACACTGAATAAAAAAGCAAGTCAGATTCCCTCCAGGATTAAAAAGAGAAACTCATCAAGATGTCAGTAAGTCACCGTACGGAGCTGTCACCCTAACCTCATTGGATGATTACATTTGATTTCAGAAGGGCCATTCCATAAATCTGATTCTGCTTTCCAGTACCATAAAGCATCAGATACAATTACTTTTGTTGTTGTTTTTGCCAAGTACAGAATTCCACTGAGAAGATGTAAAGGGAGATGAATGAGGACTGAGATATTTCAGTCTATGCATCACATCAGAAAAGGATATGCTAATAACCCTGGAAAAAAGACTTGGAGTCTTATTCAAAAAAAGCCTTTTATTTTTGTTGTTTCTGTTTTCCCAAATCTTTATTGAATAACACTCTTTTTAGTCTCATACATCGTGAATTAGTAAACATTCTTAAAATTCAAAAGGTAAAGTAGAAGTGACACTGCATCAAATATTAAAACAGGGTAAAATAAATGTGAAGGATCTAGGAATTTGCTGCCAGGCCACCATCAAATAGTCATATTCATGTTCTTTAGTATTACAGGAGCAATAAAGCTTTATACAGGAGTAAACATGTTTACCTGGGCAAAAATGCATTTTGAATCTTTTTGCCCCTCCTCCACCCTTGTACACTAATCATAGCATGTACACTTTTATTTGTATATAACAAGGGATAGGGACAAGTCAGGAGAGTGAAAGTATATGCAGATATTTTTTTTTTTAATCTGCGTACGAAGTTTGCATCTGACTTGCTTTCATGCAATTGCAAAGTAGAGATGTACTTTTATTTCCTTTGTTTTATTCAGCTGCATGCTAATACACTGAGTGAGAACGCACTAAATGATGTTAGAACAAGTTTAAAACAATTTTAATTTAAGCTAAATGTTTTGGCTTGCATACAAATGATTTAGCATGCGCTAAATGAAACGAAAAGCTAGACTGAACATTTTTCCCTGCACACTCTTACAGCAGAGTACTCAAGTACTTCTATATTTCTATTTTGTGCACCAGCTGCAATTTCATAGGAAAACTCCACGACAAGTGTCTCTCTCTGGAAACGAGCTTGCCTGTCTTCTTTGTACTCGTGGGAATGTAAGGATTGTGGGGAGAATGAAAATCACCCTCCCCATTGTAATAATCTACATTCAGATCCGGTTCTGATGAAAAGCATTTTATAAATATAAATCATTGATGCCATTACTATGTGTTGATTGTCACCAATAATGCATTAATGGAGTCATTTTTCAAAAGTGTGTAATATCTAAGAGTATTTTTAAGTGCAGATTCTGCACCAGTTCTCAAAAGGAATGTATGAACTTGCTTTCCTTTGAAAAACTGCCCAAGGAAAAAGTACCTGGAGAGATTTGTGTCTGTTTTCTGTGGATAGTTTTTTAAACTAAAGCAGTGCATGTGATTTCTGTGCACACAAGAGAAAATGGGGGTAAGAGTGGCATTCTCTTTTACCTGAGTATTTCTCCTAAGATGTGTTAACACATAGGGATGTGCAGAGTCAAACAATTTGTCTAGGTTTGTTGATTTGTTTCGTAAGTCACAGTCATTTGTTAGATTCATTTCAAACAAAATTAGTTCATTTTATTCATTAATTTATTTACCATTATAGTTAATGGGGAAAGCAATGCCAGCTATTTTATACTGGGATTTTCTTACCATTTCTAATGTATCTGGTTGGTTGACATCATCAAAATGGTGAAGACATGTGAATGCATCAAAACTATGTCATCATGGCACTAAAAGTGGAATTAAGAGACCAAGGAGTAGAGGAATAGCCTAGTGGTTAGAACAGTGGGTTATGAACCAGGAAGTCAGGGTTCAAATTCAAATTCACTGCTGCTTCTTGTGCCCTTGCACATGTCACATTACCCTCCAATACCTCAGGCACAAACTTAGGGGGTTATTTTCTAAACCCTTATCGCGTGCGTTAGGGCCTTTTCGCATGCGATATGATGCAAATTAGGGGGAGAGCCAGAGTCGGCGGTGTTTTCGCTGCCGGTGATAATGTTACTAACATTATCATCGACAGTAGCGCGCTGAATAACTACACCTTTTATGGTGTTGCTATTCGGTGCAAAAGCCAGAAGCCGGCGCATCACAGTGGTGCGAAGGCTGTGGGCTTTCACCGGCCCGCCCCCGCCCCCCATTTTCACAGGATTCACCATTCTGCGAAAGAATGGTGAATCCAGGCCTTAGACTATAAGCCCTCTTGGGGCTAGGGAAATACTAGAGTACCTGAATATAGTTGCTTTACAAGTGCTGAAAGGCAGTGATAGATGGTGAAAGCAACTGAAAGAGTAGCATAAAGACCACAAAACATCATGAGAGGTGTAAATCAGCCACTCAGAGTAAAAAGAACACCACCAGGCTCCAAATGAGGGGTAACGGGCACCAAATTGGTAAGAAGCCAGCAGAAATCCTTGGAGGAGTCCTGATGTTATTATTATTTTTATTGAGTTTTATGATTTTATTTACTTTGTGTTTTTTTTATATTATCGCTGTTAATGTTATATTTCTTGTACATTGCTGTAAACCGATGTGATAGTAATTCCAAACACCAGTATAAAAAAACCCAATAAATAAAATAAGTAAATAAATAAATAAATGTTATTTCTGTACAGCATGATTAGGTGAAGGAGCTGGCTGTTTGGATTTGCAGTTGGTCTTTCACTTGAGGTAAAGCTGCTGTTACATGCTATCTCACAGAGCCCATTGAGGACATGGACACAGATGCCATGGCATATTGGGCTCACAAGTCAACAGTCTGGCTAGGCCCTGTCAAGATTGCTCAGCATAAGAACATAAAAACATAAGAACTTGCCATGTTGGGTAAAACCAAGGGTCCATTAAGCCCAGCATCCTGTTTCCAACAGAGGCCAAACCAGGCCACAAGAACCTGGCAATTACCCAAACACTAAGAAGATCCCATGCTACTGATGCAATTAATAGCAGTGGCTATTCCCTAAGTAAAATTGATTAATAGCAGTTAATGGACTTCTCCTCCAAGAACTTGTCCAAACATTTTTTGAACCCAGCTACACCAACTGCACTAACCACATTCTCTAGCAACAAATTCCAGAGCTTAATTGTGGGTTGAGTGAAAAAGAATTTTCTCTGATTAGTCTTAATTGTGCTACTTGCTAACTTCATGGAATGCCCCCTAGTCCTTCTATTATTTGAAAGTGTAAATAACCGATTCACATCTACTCATTCAAGACCTCTCATGATCTTAAAGACCTCTATCATATCCCCCCTCAGCCGTCTCTTCTCCAAGCTGAACAGCCCTAACCTCTTCAGTCTTTCCTCATAAGGGAGCTGTTCAATCCCCTTTATCATTTTGGTTGCCCTTCTCTGTATCTTCTTCATTACAACTATATCTTTTTTGAGATGCGGCGACCAGAACTGTACGCAGTTTTCAAGGTGCGGTCTCACCATGGAGCGATACAGAGGCATTATGACATTTTCCATTTTATTAACCATTCCCTTCCTAATAATTCCTAACATTATGTTTGAAATTCCTAATATTCTGTTTGCAACCAGTGTACTGTTACTCCTGTCAGTTGCAGACAGCTGTGACCTCTCATGCTCACCTCTTTCTTCCCCACTCCATCAAGTCTGGGAAGAATGGCGGTCTCTGCCAGTATACGCCGACCACTCTGGTGTTCCCAAGACAGAGTGGGCGCTGCCGGCCACCATCTTGGACCCGGAGTTACCTAAGGCGAGTGCGCAAAAACCTTATTTGAATACATCATGGCTGGAACCTCGGGGGCGTCCCCACTCGATTAGGTCTACCCACTAGCATATTTAATCAAACCAGTCCTTTCCGTCATCGAGTTAGCAAGGAGCTCCGTCTTGCTGTACTCTGCACATTCAAGGACTTCCTGCTCCCAACGCAGCCTTGGCTATTGGACGCTCTGTGTACCCGCTCCTCGGGGGCTCCCCTGCGATCTCGGCTATCCACTCCTCGGAGGGCCTTCCTGCCTGTCTGTTGCTGGATCTGCTTCTCAGATCTTACCTTGCCCCAGGAACCATCTACTGTGAGTACCTTCTGACATCTTCAGTTCTGACTACACTGAGGACTCTACACGGCGTACCCCGATTCTCGGGCTACTACCGCCTTTCTTCAGTAAGAGCATTTTATCTTTCCTACTCTACAGTAATCCTGCTCATCATCTACACAGATCCACTTCCGGGTCTCAGCATCGCTACCAACATCTACTGTACAGACTTCCTCGGCGTACCCCGCTCCGGATCTGTATCCTAAGGTGCCTACACTCATCAGAGGGCATCCATGGTGTATCCCGCTCCATGGGCCACTACCAGATCTTCTCCACTGTGTTTCATCCTGGGTGATTCTCATTGCCCAGGACTGTACTACCATATTACTAATATTGTGAACATTACTTTTCCTTCCTCATAATAAAGTCTCCACTTCTAGCTGTGTGCCACGCCACTGAGACTCCGCCTGCTGACGTTGAGGCTCACAGGACTCCTCCCTGAGGGCAGAGACATCGATCATCTCAGCCCAGGGGTTCACATCCTTCCCTAAACATAACATGTACCAAGCGAATGTGCTTCTCAATGGCTCTTTTCACTCAAGGGTGGCACCAGAGTGGAAAAGCTGGTCTTTTTGAAAACCAATCTGCCTTTAATAGGCTTTGCAGAATTTCTATGTGAGTGGCAAGACAACTAAAAGCACTTTGAAGGTCTTGCTGCCACTCTGCTTACCTGCCATGTCTCTAATACACCACCATAGAGGACTTACTGCTAATTTGTCTACTGTCATGCCCCAGATGTACCTCCTTAGGGGTCTGTACCTCAGATATACCACCTTTCAGGTCTTGCTACCACTCTGCCTATCTGCCATGCCCCTGATTTATCAACCTTAGGGGTTTTACTGCTACTGTGCCTACTTGCCACTCCCCAGATAATATACCACTTTAGGGGTCATGCTGTTAATATACTAACCTGATATGCCTATGATGAACCAGCATGAGAATTTTGGTGCCTTTGTGTTTGGTGTTTGAATCTCAGCCTAGTTCTCCCATCTTGTTTCTTTGTTGGTTATATTGTGGTGTTTGTTCCTAGAAAGAAAAATTTAAAAGAGAAAAAAAATGACATGTATCTCCTCCCACCCTACCTGTTTTCTGGTTCTTCGTTGTATTCTACCCCTCTGCAATCCCAGCCTAGTTCTCCCACCCTGTTTCTTTGTTGGTAATAGTGGGTGTTTTTTCCCAAGAAAAGTAATTTGAAAAAAAAAGTTTCTGCTTCCACCCCACTTCTTTTCTTGTTCTGTGCTATGTTCTATTCCTTTGCAATTCCAGCCTATTTCTCCCACCCAGCTTCTTTTGTTGGATATACTAGAGTGTTTTTTTCCTCAGAAAAATAATTTGAAAAAAGAAAATAAATACAAGTTTCTCTTTCTACTCCACCTGTTACAGTGCTGCTCACGGGCCCCAGCCATGAACAGCCTCTCACATAGAAACATAGAAACATTGAAATGATGGCAGAAGAAGACCAAACGGCCCATCCAGTCTGCCCAGCAAGTTTTCACACTTATTTTTTTCTCATACTATCTGTTACTCTTGGCCCTTAGTAACTTTTTGGTTCTATTTCATTTCCACCCCTGCCATTGCTGTAGAGAGCAGTGCTGGAGCTGCATCTAAGTGAAATATCTAGCTTAATTGGTTAGGGGTAGTAACTGCCTCAATAAGCAAGCTACACCCATGCTTATTTGTTTACCCAGCCTGTGCAATTCAGTCCTTGTTGGTTGCCTAAGTATAATTCCACTTTACTTCATTCTACCCTGCCGTTAAAGCAGTGAGCTGCGCTGGATATGTATTCCATGTGAAGTATCATGCTTAATTGATTCGGGGTAGTAACCACCGTAACAAGCAAGCTACACCATGCTTATTTGCTTATCCAGACTATGTAATTCAGTCCTTGTTGGTTGTTGTCTGAATATAAATAATCTTTTCTTCATTCCCCCCTGCCGTTGAAGCAGTGAGCTATCCTGGATATGCAGTAAAAGTGAAGTATCAGGCATTATTTGGTTTGGGGTAGTAACTGCTGTAACAAGAAAGCTACTCCCCTCTTTTTTGTGAATGCAAATCCTATTTTCCACATTTCCTCTTGCCGTTGAAGCATAGAGCAATGTTGGAGTTGCATTAACCATGTGTATGTTTATTGAATAAAGGTATTATTTCCAGGTAGTAGCCGTCATTCCCTCAAGTCACCCCGATGCCTCTTCTCTTCATTCACATCATCTATAATTTATGGATCCACTGTGTTTATCCCTTCCTCCGGAAGGACATTCCAGGCATCCACCACCCTGTCCATGAAGAAATACTTCCTGACATTGGTTCTGAGTCTTCCTCCCTGGAGCTTCAAATCGTGACCCCTAGTTCTGCTGATTTTTTTGCAACGGAAAAGGTTTGTCATTAACTTTGGATCATTAAAACCTTTCAAGTATCTGAAGGTCTGTATTATATCCCCCTTGCTCCTCCTTTCCTCCAGGGTATACATATTTAGATTCTTCAATCTCTCTTCATAAGGCATTCGATGAAGACCATACACCTTTTTGGTCACCCTTCTCTGGACCGCCTCCATCCTGTCTCTGTCCCTTCGGAGATACGGTCTCCAGAACTGAGCACAGTACTCCAGGTGAGGCCTCACCAAGGACCTGTACAAGGGGATAATCACTTCATTTTTCTTACTCGATATTCCTCTCTCTATGCAGCCCAGCATTCTTCTGGTTTTAGCTATCGCCTTGTCGCATTGTTTCGCCAACTTTAGATCGTTAGACACTATCACCCCAAGGTCTCTCTCCTGCTCCATGCACATCAGCCCTTCACCACCCATCGAATACATTTATTTTGGATTTCCACACCCCATATGCATGACTCTGCACTTCTTGGCATTGAATCTCAGCTGCCATATCTTCGACCAGTCTTCTAGCTTCCTTAAATCCCATCTCATTCTCTCCACTCCTTCCGACGTGTCCACTCTGTTGCAAATCTTAGTATCATCCACAAATAGACAAACCTTACCTTCTATCCCATCCACTAGGTCCCTCACGAAGATATTAAACACCGACCCTTGCGGCACTCCGCTCATCACCGCTTTCTCTTCCGAGTAAGTTCAATTTACCATCACACATTGTCTTCTGTCCTTCAACCAGTTTGCTAACCAGGCCACCACCTTGGCACTTACTCCAAGCTTCTCATTTTAGTCACTAGCCTCCTATGCGGGACCGTATCAAAAGCTTTGCTAAAATCCAAGTAGATGACATCTAGTGCTCTTCCACGATCCAATTCCTTAGTCACCCGGCCCTGCAGCCCCAATACTGCGGTCTCACTGTAACCTGACACTGAGGCCTTCCACGTCCGCCACATGGCAGAAGCCGCTCTTGTTCCCCACACCCGTGCGGCTCGGAGGCTGCCACTGCTGCCATCCCTCATGCAGAGAAGCACCACCACTCTCTTCACTTCGCAGTGGGCGGAGCCACCACCAATGTTGCCTTCTTTCATGGAGTGGAGCCACTGACCTCGCCTTGCAGTCAGGATGCCACACAGACTGACCCTCTCTCATGGCAGGAGAGCCACCACCAGCTCCCTCTTCATGACTAGGATGCCGCCATCACTGTTCCCGGTCCTGGCTTCCCCTAGGCACGTGGCCACACTCCTGCATAATACTTAAAGGACCCGTGGTGGGAAAAGCCCCGCTGCCCTGTTTGGTGATGTCTCCTGGTACCTCTTCTGCAGCCCTGTAAAAGAGCTCCTTAACAGTCCCTCGTTGCCTTTGCAAGGGAGCCTGTCTGCTCCTGGATTCCTCATCTCATCTCATCTCATCATTCAAAGAGGCTTCTGAAGTCCATTGTCTCTCCTTCAAGTTCCTTGTTCTTTGTAGGAGCTCCCTTGTCTTCGTCCGTTGTTCCTGGTCTCTAGTCGGATCCTGCGTCTTTGTCTGTCCCGTGTCTCAACATTCCAGTTCTCTAGTTCCTGTCTCCAGATGTTCCTGTCTTCAGATGTTCCAGTTCTTCGGTCCCTGTCTCCAGTTGTCCCTGATCCTCTAGTTCCTGGCTCCAGGTTCCCGACCTAATCTCACCTACCGGATTCCACCACCAGATGACCATCCTGTGAGTAAATCCGTATCTGATCCAGTGTCCTGTTCCCAGTCATTGGAGCCCTGTTCTGGCTGAATCCTTCTTCAAGCACTGCCCGGATTCCTCTTTCATCCTAAGCTTCAGGCCTGTGCTTGTCCTACTCTCCGCGTGGTCCACAACCAGCCTCTTCAGGTTGTGTATGGCATGCAGTGGGACAGGGTGGTCCATGACCAGCCTGGGGGGGGGGGGGGCTGTGTAGGGTGCCCTGAGGGATAGTGCCTGCCTGAGTCTCCAAGTGCCTCGTCTTGTCCAAGTCCCCAAATGCCTCGTCCTAGCTCCAAGTGCCTACATCTTGGCCAAGTCTCCAAGTACCTACGTCTCGCCCTTGTTCCAGAGTCGTTGCCTGTCCTTGACCTCTGTCCATACTGCTGCACCTGCTGTTCCCAGGCAGCAGGTCCAAAAGGGCTATCGAGTGGCCGGAGGGCTACCCCAGAGACCAGCATTGCATTGCTGGGTCTCTGCTGGTGAGTTCAGGCTTGGAAGAGGTCAGAACACTCCGAGTCTTCAGCCTGTCTGACCATGCTTGGATATGCCTCGCCTGCCTCAGCACTTCTCTGGAGTTCTCCTCTGGGGTTGAGCTGTGGTCCAAGGGCACACACTCTTTCCTGGATAGGGACCATTCCCTAGCGCTCCCCAACACCACATCTTTTCTAGTTTTCTGCTTGCTATTGAAGCCTGTCTAGGCCTTTGTGCTGTTTTCAATTGATCATACGTTATGCTTTGGGGATTATAACATCTTATGTGCTGTTTGAGATGGATCTCATTCCATGCATTAAAGGTTTAGATACCTTTGTTCTGTTTGCAATGGACTATATTCTAAGCCTTCAAAATTTAGATATGCTGTTTGCAACTGATCATAATCTAAGCCTTGGGGATTTAAACACCTTTGTACTGTTTGCGATGAATTGCACGCTATACCTTGGGCATTTAGATATATTTATGCTGTTTGTGATGGTCTATACTCTAAGCCTTGGGCTTTTTATACCATTGTTCTGTTTCCAATTGACCACACTCCATGTCTTGGGAATTTAAACAACTTTGTGTTGTTTCCAATTGACTGCATACCATGCCTTGGGGGTTTAGATACCTTTGTGCTATTTTAGATTCCCCACACTGTATACCTTGATGTTTTGATGACTTTGTACTGTTTGAAATTCCCTGACTATGTCTTGGGGTCAGAACTAATTGTCATGCATTAGCTCTACAACCACCACACTTATACAAGTAACAGAAGGAACCATAACTTAATTAATGAGCCATTCACTATTTCAATGTACCAGACATTTGTACATACATATGTATGGCTCAATCATTACAGTTTGAAATTAACATATGCTACTAATAGGATTACCACATTGCTCCTACTAATATAGGCATCCCCCACTCTGGCTGTCTTCAAGGCTTTTTGCAAATCTCCTTCCCCTATTGTACTTGCTGACTTTTGGTTTTCCCCTGGCTATTCATTGCTTTGCATGCTTGCTACACGATTCTTCAGATTTCATGCCACTCCAGGTACTGCTTTGGCCTTCCTTGTGCCTTTAGATTTTGATGCCATTCTTCTTCCTTCTACTTTAGCCCTTGAGCTTTATCTTAAAGGTTTCTTGGCTACTCTTCTTGCCTCTTTGCTCTACCCCTATCATTTCTGTTTTTAATTGCCAGCACTATTGCAAGCCAGCCTTGGTAGCTTGGGGTGCTTCCTTTGCTGTTCCAACTAGCTTCATGTTGTTTTCTAAATCTCCTTACCCTATGGTACTTGTCAGCTCTTAGTCTTACCCTGGTCATCCAATGCTTTACACAGGTCATACTCACCCAGTTATTTTTAATAGTTTCATGTGCTCTTTGACATATTCTTCACTCCATTCCCTTACAGTTCTTACATTTATTAGTGTTATCCAATATTTAGTCTTTGTGGATTATACCACAGAAAAATCCCCCATCTTCCCCTTGTCATATTTGCACCATTGCCTGAAAATGTCTGCCTCTCTGGTCTATCTGCCAATTCTGCAACGTCTTTCTTATGGCTGATATGATACTGCACAAGGTATACAACTATCCATCACCTGGATGTGCAGCACAACCCATCTACATACTAATTCTCGGTCCCCACTAGAGCTTCTGCCTACTCCTGTCTCAGGCAGGCCCCACCAGTGTGCCATCAGGGAGAGATAAGCATGTGTAATATTCTCATTTGTCCAGATGTCACTGGTGAAATGCATGTTACTTCCTCCTGCCTTAGCCTGTCATTGGTTTATTAAGGTAAGAATACCATCCCTAATAAATATAGTCCTGGAGGGGATTTTGTAAATGAAGGCTAACACATGTACCAAATGCTTAAAGCCCACATTCTCTAGTACTTGCAGGGTCTGGCCATTCAGGGTAATCATCTCACTGATACTCCTCAATACTACTTTATATGCTGCCTGCCTCTTGCCCTGGATTGCTACTATGGATACATGGCAGAGAGTTGCTGATCTGCCATTTGACTGCTGGAATGGGCATTGGGATCAACTTAGGGAAAAGTCTTCCCCTTTTCAACCCTTTCTTATGACTTTTACTTAGATTGGCAGAAGGGATCCCCAGGCTAGCATTGCCATCCTCCCCTGATACCAATACTAGAAGTTTCTGCTTCTGCAGATAGTTCTTCTTATGCTGCATTCCAGCATTTGTCAAATGCCCCACTTGTTTCCCCCAACTGATGTCCTTACTGCAGTGAGAAAAGCATTTGTCCTCACTCATTTTAAAGTACCTCCAGATCAAGGATGTCTTCTTCAATCTGTTCTCTACATCCTTGAGAGCAGATGCTGGCATTGGAGTTGATGTTAAAAGTGGACCCTGAAAAAAATTAATGGGGTATCACTCATGCTCTCTACCTAAACTGCCTGCTCTTCCTGGGGGTTACTTTCAATACCATCAATATAATCTATCTCCCCCATCACCACACTAGAGTCTAAGATGCTACTGACTAATCTACCTAAATTTTCTTTGGCTACTAACTCTTGAAATTCTGATTCAGAGAATCCCAGACAAGATTCTTCCTCAGAATCAGTTGGAGAAAATACTGCCTTCACTGCCTCAGAAGCAGTAGCCATAGAGACGTGCACTGCTGGCTTTGGGCATTGCACTTTGCTGCCCCTGCCTTGCTAACATCAGTATTGGATAACTCTTGCACTTTTTACCTCTGCCCCAAAACAGGAGGAAGAGAAAAATGCAACAGTGGCATATGCTGGCTAAATTATAATTGCTTCTATCTTCAGCTGCCTTTCTTTCCTGCTATTCTACAGCAAAGAAAATCTCTTTTCAATTTAGGGGCAAGACTATCTTTTTGATTTCTGCTCATATGATGGGCTGCCTCTGCAACACATCTTCTACCCATGCCAAGGCTGCCATTCACTTCTCTCCCTTTTCCTCTCAATGACATGATATTGAATTTGAAGTGCACTGTTACTGGGTTTTGGATATAACAAAGTAATGTATTTATTGATACTGTATCCCCACTCACAGTATCACTCTACTGTGTGGGGGATTATCTGTCTCTCTCACACACACTCTAACACATATATTTGTGTAATTCACCTACCTCTCTATTTGTTTTATTTGTTTAAAATACAATCTTGGAAGCCCAGACCAAATGTATTACATGCATTAGAAAAGGTGGAAGGAAGGCTAAACAACTACAGGCATGGTTAAAAAAAATGAGATAAGAGAGGCTATTATAGCTAAAAGAACATCTTTCAAAAAATGGAAAACAGGAACTAGCATAAGAACTGGCAATTTAGATGCAAAGCATTGATAAGAAAGGCAAAGAAAGAGTTTGAAAAAAAAGCTTGACATGGAAGCAAACCTCATAATAAAATGTTTTCCCAGACATTTGAAGCAAATGGCCTACAAGGGAGCCAATTGGCCATTAGATGATCAAGGGGTATAAAAGGAAAAATTAGGGAAGACAAGGACATAACAGAGAGGCTAAATGAATTCTTTCCTTCAATCTTTACTGAGTACAATATAAGGGAGATACCCATGCCAGAAAAGACATTTTAAGGTGATGATTCAGAAGTACTGAAATAAATCTCAGTGAACTTGGAAGATGTATAATGTAAATTAACAAACTAAAGAGTAGCAAATCACAATATACATCCCAGAATGTTGAAAAAACTGAAAAATGAAAATGAAGATATAGTATTAGTAATTTATAAACTATCTTTAGAATCATCTGTGGTACCTGAAGACTGAAGGTTGCCAACACAATGTCAATTTTTAAAAAGGGTTCTGTGGTGATCCAGGAAACTACAGGCCAATGAGCTTGATGTCATTGCTAGGCAAAATGGTAGAAACTATCATAAAAAATAAATTACTGAACATATGGATAGTCATAATTTATCATGGATTTAGCCTCAACAATCTGATACATTTTTTATGGTATAAATAAACATGTGGATAAAGGTGAGCCAGCTGATATAGTGTATTTGGATTTCCAGAAAGCATTTGACAAACACCCTCTAGAGAAATTTCTGAGAAACTTAAAAAGTCATGGGATAGGAGTCAATGACCTATTGTGGATTAGGATCTGACTTAAAAATAAACAACAATATTCTCAATGGCAAAAGGTGAATAGTGGAGTACCACAGGGATCTGTTCTGACACCACTGCTTTTTAATATAGTCATAAATGACCTGGAAATGGGAATAACAAGTGAGGTGATCAAATTTGCAAATGACACAAATTTATTCAAAGTTGTTAAATCATTACTATAATATGAGAAATTGCAAGAGGACCTTGCAAGATTGGGAGACTGGGCATACAAATGGCAGATGTCATTTAATGTGGACAAGTACAAAATGATACCCTTGGGGAAGAGCAATTTAAATTATAGCTACACAAATTATCGTTTCACATTAAGAGGCACTACTCAGCAAAGGATCTAGGCATTATGTTGGTTAATATGTTGAAATCTGCTCAATATCTGGTGGCAGCCAAGAAAGCAATTATAATGCTAGGAATTATTAGGAAAGGAATGGAGAATAAAACAGAGAATATTATAATACTTCTGTATCACTCCATGGTGTGACCATATCTCAAGTACTATGTGCAATTCTGGTCACCATATCTTTAGCAGAATTAGAAAAGATACAGAAAAGGGTGACCAAAATGGCCATGTTGAAAGAGATGGAATGATTCCCTATGAGGATAGGCTAAAGAATTTAGAGTTTTTCAGCTTGGAGAAGAGATTACTAAAGGGAGATATGATAGAGGTCTATAAAATGATGAGTGGAGAAGAACAGGTAAATGCAAATTAGTTGTTTTACTCTTTCAAAAAGTACAAAGACTAGGGGGTATGGAGTGAAGTTGCCAAGTAGTACATTTAAAACAAATAAGAGAAAATATTTTTTTACCTAATGTACAATTTAGCTCTGGAATTTGTTGCCAGATGATGTGGTGAAAGCTTTTAATACAGTTGCATTTAAGAAAGGTTTAGACAAGTTCCTGCTGTGAAAGCCCATAAACCATTATTAAGGTGGATTTGGGGAAATCCACTGCTTATCCCTGGCATAACTAGCATGGAATCCAGCTGTTTGGATCTTGCCAGATACTTGTCACTTGGATTGGCCACTGTTGGAAACAGGATACTGAGCTTGATGGGCCTTTGCTCTGAACCAGTATGGCAAATCTTATGTACTTATGTTCTAAGCCAAATATATACAGGTAATGCTGTCATTCATTGATATAAACTCTACTTCAGGACTACCAATGTGGGAGAATCTTGCTGCTTTTTTCACGCCTATGCAAGACAATCAGAAAGACTAAATCTTCAGTATAAGAGCACTAGGAGGGAGGTGACAATAGCCCATTGGCTTGCTAGTGACTATGAAAGCCAGTTAACTGTTTGCCAAGAATTAAGCAGAAAGATACTACCCATCATTGACAATGGCAGACCAACCATGAATGTTATTATCCTGCATGTCAAGTTCTGGTCAGACAAAGGCAGAGGGAGCAACAACTGTTTTCATTGTCAGAAGTTACGGGGCTAGATAAGGTGGTGGGGGGGATTTAGGTAGGGCTGGGGGGTGGGTTAGATAGGGGAAGGGAGGGAAAAGTGGGAGGAGCAAAAAAAAAAGTTCCCTCCAAACCCGCTCTGATTTTGGAGCGGCCTTGGAGGGAACAGGGAAAGCCATCGGGGCTCCCCTTGGACTCAGTATGCACAAGGTGCACAAGTGTGCAACCCTTGCACACGCCAACCCTGGATTTTATAAAACGCGCACGGCAGTGCACACATGTTATAAAATCGGGTATACATTTGTGCGCGCACAAATGTACCCTGCGCGCTTAAAATTTAAAATCGGCCCCTATGTGCGAAAATGGCTTTTGAAAATTGCTACAGTAGTATGTTACAGTTATGAGTGTAACTCCTTTGAAAATTCACCTGTAAGGTAGGGCAGTTTATTTATTGGAGAAGACAACTGTGATTACAACATTCCTTTTCTGCACTGATGCCTCAGTAGCCTGACTGAGTTTTAATTACCAGAGGAAATTTGCACAGCAGGGAAGCAAGCTACAGGTCTTTGATATACCAGCACAGACACAGAATTCTTTTTCATTTGGGCCTGACTCTGTTACTTTCAGAGAAATTATACTTTCATTCCTACTGTGCCATCTGGTGATTAGTTGTTGAATGGCACTTGATTATTCTAAATACCAGGAGATACATGTGGCAACAATTGGAAAAACAGCTGCCCTAGTAGTCTTTGGTTTTACATTGCAGCTGACCTCTAGTGATCAGAACAGAATATTGCAACGTACATTTGTTGTACTATATTAATGTTTTCTTACTGTTACATGTTTTTATGTTCGGTAATAAATATGCTGGGTTTTTTACATTGCATAATATATTTTCTTAGTCATCCGGTAACTTATCTGTCTAACTGTGCAAAGTGTTCAGGGGGTTGAGAATGTCATACATTTTGTTCCTCAAGCAGCACCCCCAGTATTCTTGCTGGGAAGGCATGAGAGGGATGGAAGCATCATTGAGGTTAATGGTAAAGAACAGCAAAGAAAGGCAGGCAATATCATCATCAGTTGCAGAAAAGAATCCAAAACCTACAGCACTGATGAAAGACTTGGTTAGGAGAAATAGATTGCCGGAATGCAGCAGGCCTACACTAATAAAATAATATTAGCACCATGGAAATCAGTAGCAACTTCTTCAGAAAACCAGTGAAAGAATGAGCTCTTGATAATAATTCCATCAGATAAAGCTTACTACAATAGCAATCAATGGAGTAAATATCAAGGTAGTTGTGAACTAATAATAAGCTACTTTGACTTATCTTTACAAATCAAGATGTCAGATCACTTTACAATAAAGCGACTTCATAGGCCTCTCTTGGATATAGATTTTATCCTTCATAAGAGACAAAATCCTGATGTCACTTTTAAAATGTATTATGTTATTAGCACCAACATGTTTTTAAGATGTTTTATAATCTAAAAACCTTTATTAAAAACAATTATTCTATGAAAAGAATATAACTCTAAATTAACTTATAATGACCTATTGTATATGAGATTGTGATTTTGGTAGCATCTCTCAAATATCAGTCCTCCCTCTTTTATATTTTTAACACTATGCCTTAAATTAATTCCAATAGTACTGCAATAGTGGAAACTGTGCAGCAGATGTTACTGCAGGGATTTCATGCTTTAGGGGTCTATTTGTCAAAGTGCATTAACAGTAACCTAGACATTAATACATGCTAAATACCTGTATTTGGTAGGGATGTGCATTCATTTGAAATGAATGGGTAATCTAAAATTAGAACCTAGTTGTTTCACTCGTAGATCCCCAAAATGAATAGAGGAGTCATCCTATTTGTTTCTGTTTCCCATTGATTTCTATGGCTCATTGAAGTCTATGGCTTTCTGCAACAGGTGCAAGTAACCTGTTGCGAGACCAGTCTACGCTCGGCCTGCATCCGGGCCTGCTCACCTCACTAAGCCCTCCACAGGTCCCGGGCCGTCCTCCCCAGCTGCAGCAGTGAGCCCAGCCAGGGCTCAGCGTCCTGCGGCGGGGGTCGCCGGGCCTTCCACCTCCAGCCAGACCTCACGACGGGGCTCGGCATCCTCCGTGGCGTTGGCCCTGCCCCTAGGTTCGCATGTGCGGACCGCCCGGCTCCTTAAAGGGACAGGGGCGGATCCCAGCTCCGCGGCGCATTCTGATTGAATGCTGTATAAGAAGAAGTGCCTGCCTACACTTCCTTGCCTTGGCAATCGGGTCGATCACACTGTGATTTCTAGTTTGCCTCTGCATTTCCAGTATTTGTTCCATTGATCGCCGCCTGGCTTTGACCTTTGCCTATTTCCTTGACCACGTCTGACTGCTGCCTGGAACCTGACCTCTGCTTTGCCTGACTACCCATGAACTGACCACTGGAATCTGACCCCTGCTTTGGCTGACTATCCAAAGACTGACCACTGGTATTGACCCCTGCTTTGGCTGACTATGTTACCTTGACTCTGGCCTTGATCCTTGCCGTTCATTCAGAGACTCTTTTCTGGCCTTCTCTGGCATCCTAGACTTCTAGCCTGAACATCAACTGCACACCCTTGATCGTGGTGGGCACACCTCTGAACTTTCTCGCAAGGAGATCCTGTGAGGCCCACCTAACCAAGGGCTCAACCTGAAGGAACCACGGGTTGCTAGTGGTGAAGCTCCAGCTAGCCTCTGTCTCCTCTTGTACTCTGCCTCCTGGTAGCAGGTACTCTCTGGGTCCGACCAGGGAGCCTATCAATCCTGCACTAGGCCAAGGGTCCACCTACTGGCACAGCAGGTTGCCAAGGCCATGGACTCGACGGAGTCTCCTGCTGCACGGACCTTCCAGGGTCTGGCCACAACTGTCCAAGAGCAACGATGAGCCACAGAGACTCTAGCTTCTTCTGTGGAAGAACTCCGCTCTCAAATACAGGATGCAGTAAAGGCTAACTCCACAGACCTGACTTCTACCCTGCTACCAAGAGCATCCCTGGCGCTGCCAGCTCCTCCTCTTTTCAATGGGGATCCACTCCTCTACTGAGAATTCCTCAACCAGTGCTTCATGCAATTTGCTCTTCAGCCATCCTTGTTCCTGAAGGAATCAACAAAAATCATGTTTATCTTTTCACATCTAGATGGGAAGGCCCTGGCATGGGCTTATACACTTGAGAGCGTTTTGACCCCATCCTCACCAACTGTCCCAGTTCATCGCTGACTTCAAGCGAACCTTTGAAGATCCTGGTCGTCAGGCAGTTGCGGGTCATCACCTTCTCCACCTCCATCAAGGCTCAAGATCCCTCTCTGAGTTTCCGGTGGAGTTCCGGACACTGGCCACAGAACTGGGATGGCAAGAGGATTTCCTTTGGGCACTATATCTAGAAGGTCTATCTCCCGCTCTCAAAGACGAACTCGCTGTCCATGAGATTCCTATGTCTCTAGAGGACCTGATTTCCCTCACTGGGAAAATTGATCATCGCCTCCGGCAACAGCACCATGAAGTGAATGCATCCCGGCCTCCTGCTCAATGTCCAGCACGTGCCCCAAGCCCTCAGTTGAAGGCTCCACTGGCACCACCTCCTTCTACCAAGGAACCTATGCAAGTCAACTGTGGGCGGTTGTCTCCTAGGGCTGTACATTCGTTTTCGACGTATTGGCAATCCACAACGTATATGTCCCTATTCGTTGTATTTGTGGGGAAGCGAAACACATTGCGACTCCCCACGAATATAACGTATCATCCGTTTCATCCGTTTGACAGTGCGCACTTTTCTTTGCTGCCATTTGCAATCGGAGGATGCCATTTGGGTGTATCCAGAGCCAAAAAACAGCCCTTTCCTGTGAGTCATCAGTGACCTCACAGCCCTGTCAGAGTGGGTCAGACAGGTTGGCACGGATACTAGAATGCAGCATATCAGTGATAACACTTTGTGAAATGCACTGAATGCAGCCAATTGCACTGTCATTCAGTGCTCAGTGACGATTTTCCTGATGACCCAGCACTATATATACTTAAGCACGCAGCGTGCCATGCACTTTCTTTGCAGGGGTGGTGTGGGGAGGTGGTCTCTGTGGAAGGAGGCTGCACTCAGAGCTAGTCTGAGTTCAGAAATCTGGATTGAATTGCTAGCTAGGCTAGTTACTCAATAGAAAAAGATATTTATTCTTTATTTGGCTGCAGTGCCTGTGCCAGCTAGCCCTGTTTGTTTTTTAATCAGTTTATTTAGGTGATCTGAGACGGTCTCTCTGTGCCAGGGAGAGAAGCTGCTAGCTGTGCCATTTTGTTGAATTCATCCTCTGGGCTAGGCTGCAAGCAAGCACTATTTGGGTGTTGTGGCTGGGAGAGATATATTCAATTTTTAGCTAATTTGCTAGAATTTCCATTGGAAAATATATTTCATCGATTTTCCTGCTGTGCCAACAATTTCAGCTTTTTTAAACTGAGTTTGTTTAATTCAACTCACTCAGTCTCTCTGTGCACTGGGCTTCAGTGGGCTGGCAGTTTAGCAGACTGAACTTTATTATTGGGACAGTCTGTGCAGTGAAATCCCCAGTCTGCCTCTTTTGTGCTTACAAGCAAGTTGTGCACACCACACACAGAACATTAGAGCATAGCAAGGCACGGTGACAGTGGGCAGTGGGTAGTTTAACAGACTGAACTTTATTATTGGGACAGTCTGTGCATTGAAATCCCCAGTCTGCCTCTTTTGTGCTTACAAACAAGCTGTGTTTGGGAGCACACCACACACATTACATTAGTGCATAGCAAGGCACTGTGACAGTGGGCAGTTTAGCAGACTGAATTTTAATATTGGGACAGTCTGTGCAATGAAACTCCCAGTCTGCCTCTTTTGTGCTTACAAGCAAGCTGTGTGTGTGCACACCACACACGTTACATTAGTGCATAGCAAGGAACTGTGACAGTGGGCAGCCAGTAGGCACTAGGCAGTGACATTAATCCATAATGTCAGGGAAAGCTAGATGTGGTCGAGTGATTGGGACTGGCAGAGGAGGCACTTCAAAAGGCACTAGTGCCAGTCCCCCATTAAAGTTAAAAAGGGACCTGTTGCAATCTAAACTCTTTGGAGGGGCAGGCAATTCCATCCAGAAAAAAATGAAATCTGACCATGATGCATCGCCATCGCCAGCTGTTTCTGACCCTGTAGTTTTGGAGGTGAGGGAAGGGGAGGCTGAGTCATGCCAGACAAAATGTTGACACCCAAAATCAGCAGGGGGACAGACGTCTCAACTAAGACTTAGCGTTGACAATATAGCGCAGTCACTGTTTGCTTCTGATTCAGATGAAGAATCATCTCATGTGGGATTATCATCAGAAACGGAAGAAGTAATAGCTGATGAAGCTTTAGGAGGATCAGTTAGTCCTGTCTTAACAGCCACTTCAGTGCAGCAGGGGAGAGATGAAACTGATGAGGAGGAGGAAGAGCAGTTAGCGCAGGCACAGAGGGTGACTGAGGCCCCTGGCATTGCTTCTCAGGGTGCACCCACTACTTCAGCTCCAGTGCCAGCATCCACCCCCAAGGCTTTAGAGAAGGGAGGATCATGAAAGACATCTGCGATCTGGAGCCACTTTAAAGTGACGGATGACCCGCATTTTGCTCGGTTTAATTACTGTGGCAGGGCTATTAGCAGAGGCAAGCAAATGGGTCCTCTATCTAATTTTGGCTTGTCGCATCATATGAAGAGGCAACACCCAACAACAGTACTGCCATCTGGGGATGGTGGCAGTACCAGTCAGGGGACCCCTTCCAAGCAGCGTAAAGTGGTTCAAAAGCAGCAGAGTCAGCCCATGCCCTCATCACCTTCTAGCAGTCAGGTGGCAGGCCAGCAACCCCCTGACATGTGACAGAAGCGACAACCCACCATGGAGGAAATGGGGTGGAGTGCGGTAACACTATCCTGGGGTAGGAGGCAGGCAGCCTCAAAAGCTGTAACCAGGAGCATTTTGGAAATGATTGCCCTTGATGACCAGCCCTTGCAGTTAGTGGAGAAGGTGGGTTTCAAGCATTTTCTGAAGGTCGTAGTTCCAAATTACAAAGTCCCCTCCAGAACCACATTTATCAGAAAGGTCATCCTCAGCGTATACAAGTAGTGTCGCAGTCGCAAGCAAGCGCTGCTAGCTAAGGCAGAGGGGAGAGTGCATTTCACCTGCGATATCTGGACCGCCATGAATGCTGCACACTCTTACCTCTCCGTGACAGCACACTGGTGGGACCTGGCTGAGGCAGGGGCAGGAAGCAGCTCTTTTACTGAACAGGTATCAGGGTAGAGGTGGGCTTTACTGTACACCCACCTGACGGACCAGGCCCATACCACAGCCAATATTCTAGCATACATCAGACAGATGCTGGAGGGATGGCAACTACACCAGTGAGACAGGAATCCTCAGGCAGGGTTCTTTGTCACAAACATGGTTAAGGCAATAAACGACGGGTGCTTTAAGAACATCCGATGTTTTGCACACACTCTGCACCTGGTAGCGAAGTCAGCTCTGGGGTTAGATTCCAATAACAAAGAGAATGAATACCTGCATAGGTTAATACAGAAGTGCAGGAACATAGCAGCGCACTTCCACAGAAGTGTGAAGGCGGGGCAGGTTCTCCGACAAAAGCAGACTGATTTGGAAATGCCTCACAAGCGTCTCATTCAAGACATTGCCACCCGGTGGAATTCCACCTTTATGTTGCTTGAGAGGTTAGAGGAGCTGCATACACCCCTTCATAAACTTTATGGTACAATGGACATAGGTGAGCAGAATCCCCTAGGGCATCATGATTGGTTAGTCATGAGTCAGCTGGTAAAAATCCTGCAGCCCTTCAAGGATGTCACGGAGGAGCTGAGTTCCAGAAGTGCCACCTTGGCTGACATCATCCCTATAGTTAATTTCCTGGATGAACATTTGGAGGCCTTTAAACAAGAAGAGGGAATGACAGTTGAGGTACTGCATTATCTGGACGATTTGCAGCAGCAGGTGGAAGAGAGATTAAGGCCTTTAACAGAACAGAACACATATATGCTTGCCACAGTCTGTGATCCCTGTGTGAAAGGGAAACTCGCCCTACAGTATGATTGTCTCTTATTGGTGAAGGACCTGCTGTTAGCGAAAGACCATGAACAGAAGTGCCATAGGCAGAGACAGATTAGGCATGAAGCAGAGGTGGAAACAGCGGGCACTTCAGAGAGTTGTGCTAGCCCAAGCAGAAGCAGCACTCTGTCAGCGACAGATAGTACCTCCTCCTCCTCCTCCACTTCAGAATGCCAAAGGTATGTTGCCCATAAAGATTCATCAGTTGTGTGACGGGCGAGAGAGAAAGCAGCTGGCATGAGAGCCCACCCAAGCAAAGGAGACCAGCACAGCAGTCAGTGACACGGGATCTCTCAGAGCCGACAGAGAACATGCAGATAGATCTTCTGGCATATTGGGCTCACAAGTCCACTGTCTAGCCACACCTAGCCAAAGTGGCTCAGCAATATCTGTCATGTCCACCAACCAGTATGCCCAGTGAACGTGTCTTTTCAATGACAGGGGATATCATGAGCCCTCACCGCTCAAGGCTGTCACCAGAGTTGATGGAAATGCTAGTGTTTTTGAAAGTAAACCTGCCTTTGCTTGGATTTCCAAATTTTCCTGTGAATGACAAGATGAATAAAAGCAATTGAAAGTCTTGCAGCAGCTTAAATTGCCTCCTATGCTCCAGATAATATAAGCACTGCAGCACACGTACCTGACCTGAAACGCTGTGCCTGTCCATCCACTGTCCAGGCCGTACGTCCCTACAAGGGCCTGACCTCAAACACTGTACCTGACTGTCCACTGTCCAGGCCATACATCCCTACAAGGGCCTGACTTCAAATTCTGTGTCTGTCCGTCCACATTTGGAATATAAGAACATAAAAAGCTGACTTAAGATGTTTGGACCTTGCATATTTCATATGCTCAATATTTTTCATGACCTTGCCAACAGTAATGTTTCAAGTACTATTGAAAACTGGTGGTAGTTGCACTCTAGTTCATCCTCCGTGTTCCCATTGTTTACAGAGACACTATGTAAACCACAAAGCCAACATAGGTTGATATTGTAGATTTTGACTTGAGTAGCAGTTTTCTTATTTCTGAGAGCTCTTCATGTTCCCTTGTCATCAGCTGAAGTGCATAAGTACAGTTAATAGCTTCTGGGTATTCAAAAATAATCTCCAGCTCAGTTCTTGCTTCACAAATGGCAGTCTCTATTGATCTAAAAGCATCCTCTGTTGAATTATCTTTCAGAAATGAAAAAGATGCCATTTTCTTCTGGCAGTGAACCAGTTCAGGAAGAAATGACAGGTCAAACAACAACATTGCTGCACAAAGGAAATCCTCTATTGCTGTGCCTGTCCGTCCAGGCCTTATGTCCCTAGGTGGGATTGACTCTGTCCTGTATTACTGTGCCTGTTCGTCCAGGCCTTATGACCAATACATGGGCTTGACCTCTGTCCTCTATTGCTGTGCCTGTCCGCCCAGGCCTTAAGTCCCTATGTGGGATTGACTCTGTCCTGTATTGCTGTGCATGTTCGTCCAGGCCTTATGTCACTAGGTGGGCTTGACCTCTTCCTCTATTACTGTGTCTGTCCATCCAGGCCTTATGTCCCTACCTGGGATTGACTCTGTACTCGATTGCTGTGCCTGTCATTCAGACCTCATGTCCATACGTGGGCTTGACCTCTGTTCCCGATTGCTGTGCCTGTCCATCCAGGCCTTATGTCCCTAGGTGGGATTGACTCTGTCCTGTATTGCTGTGCCTGTTCGTCCAGGCCTTATGTCCCTACAAGGGTTGGACCTTGATTGCTGTGCCTGTTCGTCCAGGCCTTATGTCCCTACAAGGGTTTGACCTCGATTGCTGTGCCTGTTGGCCAGGCCTTATGTACCTACAAGGGTATGACCTCAAATGCTATGCCTGTTCGTCCAGGCCTTATGTCCATATGTGGGCTTGACCTCTGTCCTCGACTGCTGTGCCTGTTTGTCTAGGCCTTATGCCCCTACAAGTGTTTGACCTCTGTCCTCGATTGCTGTGCCTGTTCATCCGGGCCTTATGTCCTTAGGTGGGATTGACTCTGTCCTTGTCTGCTGTGCCTGTTCGTCCAGTCCTGACAGCTGAACTCTCGTTGCAAATGGAAACCTCAGTCTCTGGCAATTAAAACTAGTAATCCTTCATAGCATGGATCCTTAAATAAAACAGTTTTCTTTAGTTTCAGGGCAGAGAAGAGAACTTCCTCCATCTTGCTTATGAAGTCATGATCTGTTTGCAAATGCTTAAATCCTAACAATTTGTACCATTATACACTCTAGGGGCGAACCCATTCCAAGGAAGCCCTTTCCTGCTCAAATAAGGGAACTCTCCCTGGTGTTGCAGCTTCTCTCTTAGTACCTGTTGACCCATGTTGAACTGCTGTTCACATGGCACCCTGCTCCATGTCGCCACGCTTTGAAGGCTCGTGCCCCACTCTAGGGGCCAACCCATTCCAAGGAAGCCCTTTCCTGCTCAAAGAAAGGGAACTCTCCCAGTGTTGCAGCCTATCTCTTAGTACCTGTTGACCCATGTTGAACCACTGTTCACGTGGCACCCTGCTCCAGGTCGCCACACTTTGAAGGCTCGTGCCCCACTCTAGGGGCCAACCCATTCCAAGGAAGCCCTTTCCTGCTCAAAGAAAGGGAACTCTCCCCGGTGTTGCAGCCTATCTCTTAGTACCTGTTGACCCATGTTGAACCGCTGTTCACATGGCACCCTGCTCCATGTCACCACGCTTTGAAGGCTCGTGCCCCACTCTAGGGGCCAACCCATTCCAAGGAAGCCCTTTCCTGCTCAAAGAAAGGGAACTCTCCCCGGTGTTACAGCCTATCTCTTAGTACCTGTTGACCCATGTTGAACCGCTGTTCACATAGCACCCTGCTCCACGTTGCCACGCTTTGAAGGCTCGTGCTCCACTCTAGGGGCCAACCCATTCTGGGGAGCCCTTCCCGGCTCAAAGGAAAGGGAACTCTCCCCAGGTGTAGCCAGCCTGTATCTACCCTCTGACCCATGTTGAACCGCTGTTCACATGCACCCTCCTCTGACTCGGCCTTGAAAACTCTCGTTTGTATATCAGCTACGTCCACCAGATTTTAAAAGACCAACAAAAGCTCACTAGACGCCAATGGAAACACCCCACTCTAGGGGTGAACCCATTCAAGGGAGCCCTTTCCTGCGCAAAGGAAAGGGAACTCTCCCCGGGTGTAGCCAGCCTGTATCTACCCTCTGACCCATGTTGAACCACTGTTTACATGGAAACCTACTCTGCCTCGGCCTTGAAAGTTCTTGTTTGTATATCTGCTAACTCCACCAGATTTTAAAAGACCAGCAAGAGCTCACTAGACGCCAACAGAAACACCCCACTGTAGGGGCGAACCCATTCTAGGGAGCCCTTTCCTGCACAAAGGAAAGGAAACTCTCCCTGTGGCTCTTCTTTGAATATTTGCTACTACCACCAAAATCTGCACCCGCAGATGCTCCACCCCACCCAGGCATAGTTCATCATGTTTCAGGTCTTAGCACTCATGTTAGACTCCCTGGTCCCTGTTTCAAGATGGGTTGGGTGCACAGTACGCCCAGTTGACAGTCCCGCCACATGCTGAGCCTCGTCTTGTCTTGCCTCCTTGTCTTTCCCTTATCAATACCACAGCGACCTGACTACCTCAGCTCTGCCAGCCTGTCTTGCCCCTATCAACTTTCTGCCACTCTGCCTTGCTGCCATACACCAGATGACTTACTCAACTCCTTGTGGTGTTCTTGCCACTATCATGGTTCCTCAGTGTGTTGGTGCTAGTCTTTCTGCTTGCTATGTTCCCCCTTCATTGTGCTGTAGGATGTTGATGCCACTTGTCTTGCCGCTTTGCCTGTTGTGCTGCCTTTGAGGGTTCATGCATCTCTTATTGGTACTCTCTTTTGAAGCTGTAGTGTGTTTTTGACACTCTCGCTGCTGCTTTGTGCCTCTGTTAAAGCACTCTTGCCACTTCTGGTACCCCTTTGCTCCTTTACAGTGCCTTGGGCTATTCATGCCACTTTGGTGCCACTTTGCCACAGTCTAAGTACCTTGGAGCTCTTTTGTTGTTCTGATAATTGCTCCCCATAAGTTTCATCAAAATTGATAAGAAAACCCCAATTCTGCAGCCAAAAATAGGCTGCAAATACTTCCCCCCATTAACTTTAATGAGAACCGGAAAACGAATGCATGCATCAACGTATAGGGGGCGCCATTGGACGAATGCAATGAGTTTGCTTGCCGACGAATACGAATACCGAATCAGATGAATCTGCACCCTCTGCACATCCCATCTCCTGAAGAGCATCTTCGGCGCAAGAAGCAGTACCTCTGTCTTTACTGCGGTGCCTCTGGACACCTGAAGCAGTCCTGTCCGGTCTGTCCGGAAAACTTCAAGGCCTAAGCCTGGCGGGGGTCCTGAGCTTGGATGCTACTGTCACTGGCCCCCAACTGTTACTTCCAGTTTCCCTCTCCATGGAGTCCCGTTCCTTCGCCACCACTGATCTTATTGACACTGGAGCAAGTGGCAGCTTCATCATGGACTATATCATCAACCTCCTGAAAATCCCCGTGCAACTCCTAGAGGGGCCTCTCCGCATCGCATCTATCCGAGGGGAACATCTCCCTGGACGCATCACGCATTGCACGGTGACCTTCTGTCTCACCGTGGGAACCCTCCACGAGGAAGAAATATCCTTGTACATCTACTGTGTACAATTCTGGTCGCTGCATCTCAAAAAAGATATAATTGCGATGGAGAAGGTACAGAGAAGGGCTACCAAAATGATAAAGGGAATGGAACAGCTCCCCTATGAGGAAAGACTAAAGAGGTTAGGGCTGTTCAGCTTAGAGAAGAGACGGCTGAGGGGGGATATGATAGAGGTGTTTAAAATTATGAGAGGTCTAGAACGGGTAGATGTGAATCGGTTATTTACTCTTTCAGATAGTAGAAAGACTAGGGGGCACTCCATGAAGTTAGCATGGGGCACATTTAAAACTAATTGGAGAAAGTTCTTTTTTACTCAACGCGCAATTAAACTCTGGAATTTGTTGCCAGAGGATGTGGTTAGTGCAGTTAGTATAGCTGTGTTTAAAAAAGGATTGGATAAGTTCTTGGAGGAGAAATCCATTACCTGCTATTAAGTTCACTTAGAGAATAGCCACTGCCATTAGCAATGGTAACATGGAATAGACTTAGTTTTTGGGTACTTGCCAGGTTCTTATGGCCTGGATTGGCCACTGTTGGAAACAGGATGCTGGGCTTCATGGACCCTTGGTCTGACCCAGTATGGCATTTTCTTATGTTCTTATGTTCTTATCTTGAAACACTCCATGCACCAAGTCATACTGGGCCTTCTCTGGCTCCAAACACATGGACCCCAATTTGACTGGCAATCCCTCCAGCTGGTTCAATGGGGCCTGCAATGCCAGAAACAGTGCTTAACGCAAGTATCCCCAGCAGTGACCGTCCTGAAAACTATAACCCTCGCCGGTCTACCGGCTCAGTACTCAGACTTTGAGGACATGTTTTTGAAACAAAAGGCAGACACACTACCTCCACTCCAAAAGTATAATTGTCCTATCGAACTTCTACCTGGCACTACACCTCCCAAAGGTGGAACCTATCCACTTTCGCTTCCGGAGACCCAGGCGATGTCTGAGTTTATCAAAGAGAATCTCGAGAAAGGGTTCATCAGACCCTCTGACTCCCCAGCAGGAGCGGGCTTCTTCTTTGTCAAGAAGAAAGATGGAGGACTACGCCCGTGTATCAACTACCGAGGGCTGAATGCCATCACCCGCAAGGATTGCTACCCATTACTCCTCATAGCGAATTGTTTGACCGCCTGCAAGGGGTTCAGATATTCACAAAACTCGATCTACTAGGAGCGTGAAACCTCGTACGCATTCAGACTGAGGACATAAGGAAGACCGCTTTCAACACCAGGGATGGCCACTACGAGTACATAGTGATGCCTTTCGGCCTTTGCAATACCCCTGCGGTGTTCCAACGCCAAATGAATGAAATCCTCCGAGATCTACTTTATTTATTCGTAGTGGTATATCTAAATGACATCTTGATATTCTTAAAAAACCTGAAGTCCCATCACTCCCATGTCAGAACTGTTTTTAATGCCTCAGAGAGAATCACCTTTATGTGAAACTAGAGAAATGTATCTTTGAGCAATATTGTCTACCCTTCCTGGGATATATCATTTCCAATCAGGGATTTACAATGGACCCTGAAAAACTTCAAGGGATTCGTGACTGGCCCCGGCCATAGGCCTCCATTCCTTACAAAGATTCCTTGGATTCACGAATTACTATAGGAGCTTTATTGACAACTTTTCCACCTTAGCTGCTCCACTTACTGCAATGACCAAGAAAGGAACCAATCTCCGGGTTTGGTGTCCCAAGGCTCAAGTCACATTCCATGCGTTAAAAGAAGCCTTTTGTTCTGTTACCTGTTTACGACACCCTGACCCAAACTGCCCATTTGTCATTGAGGTTGACACATCCGCCATCGGAGCCGGGGCGGTTTTGAGTCAGTACTCCTCCAAAGGTACATTGGCACCGTGCTCTTTTTATTCCCATAAATTTTCATCGGCGGAGCAGAATTACACAATTAGAGGCCGTGAATTCCTAGCCATCAAACTAGCACTCCAGGAGTGGCGCCCATGGCTAGAAGGGGCCCAACACCGATTTCCTATATCACAGATCACAAGAATCTGGAGCACCTAAAAGAGGCGCAATTGTTAAATCCGAGACAAGCCCGATGGGCATTATTGTTCTAGCGTTTCAATTTTGAGCTGCGCTACTAACCAGCCTCAAAGAACCTACGCGCAGATGCACTCTCGTACTCCCTCAAGCCAGAGAACACACCAGACACCCCCAAGACACATCATTGATCTGACTTGTGTGTCCCTTGCGGTTACCACCACAGTACCCGCTGGAAAGACGGTCGTCCCACGCCGATTATGTGAACGAGTACTCCGGTGGACCCATGACTTAAAGCTAGCTGGACACCCTGGTCAAACCAGAACCCTAGAGATGTTAAGATGCTTCTACTGGTGGCCCAGTATGGTTACAGATGCTTGCAATTACGTTGGCTCATGTCCTGTATGTGCACAACAAAAGCCTCCTATGGGTTGGCCATGGGGACTTCTCCAACCATTTCCAGCACCCACCGAACCCTGGTCCAGCATATCAACCGATTTTATCACAGACCTGCCTCCATGCCAAGGTATCACCATCATCTGGGTCATCATCGACCACTTCTCCAAGATGGGACACTTTGTTCCCCTGCGGAGCCTCCCATCGGTTCCCGAACTCGCCAGACTATTCCTGAGGCATACCTTACTCCTGCATGGCTTGCCCAAAGAAATAGTGTTGGACCGAGGCCCACAGTTTGCCGCCAAATACTGGTGATCACTATGCCAGAAATTCGACATCAGCTTAAGTTTTTCCTCAGCCTACCACCCTCAGGCTAACAGCCAAGCCAAAAGAACTAATTGTACCCTGAAAACTTTCCTAAGGTCCTATGTAAATGACCCATAGGACAATTGGGCTGACTTGCTACCATGGGCCGAGTTGTCACACAACACACACATTGCTGCTGCCACGGACATCTCCCCATTCCTAGTGGTCTTCGGATGACAACTACGATTACCCTTGCCTGTACCACTTTCTGTGCCTTCACCAGCAGCGCAGTTCACTGCACAGACCATCCGCAATGTTTGGAATCAAGTAAAGGTACATCTGACCCAAGCTGCTGAACTTGCTAAAAAAGTTGCTGACACTCATCGGTCAGCCCCACTCTTCCGACCCGGTCAAAAAGTGAGGTTAAGTTCCAAGCACATCAGACTGCCTTCTCACCGCCTAGCACCAAAGTATATTGGGCCATTCCCAATCTCCGTCGTGTCAGAGAGGTGACTTATCAACTCCAATTGCCGCGATCCATGGGTATCCACAATACCTTCCACATCTCCTTGTTAAAGCCACTCGTACTCACCTGGCCCTCTCGCAGAGATCTTCCTCCTTCACAAGTCTCCACGGAACCTGACAACACCCTCCAGGTAAGAGATCTCCTCGATGACTATTGGCATCAAGCCTGCTGGGTAAATCTTCTCTCCTGGAAAGGGTATGGGGCTGAAGAAAACTCCTGGGAGCCCTCACAGAACATCCTTGACAAGGACCTCCTAAGGGCCTTCCATAGGGCACAACCAGAGAAGCCTCGCCTGAGGAGGGGGAGGCCTAGAAGGGGGTACTGTTGAGCATCCTGTCCGTGCTCGGCCCGCATCCAGGCCTGTTCACCTCACTAAGTCCTCCACGGGTTCCGGGCCATCCTCCCAAGCTGCAACAGCGAGCACAGCCAGGCCTCGGTGTCCCGCGACGACGGTCTCTGGGCCTTCCACTTCCAGCCAGGCCTCACGGTGGGGCTCGGCGTCCTCCGTGGCATCAGCCCTGCCCCTAGGCACGTGCACATGGACCGCCCAGCTCCTTAAAGGGCCAGGGCAGATCCCAACTCCGTGGCGCATCCTGATTGAATGTTGTATAAGAGGAAGTGCCTGCCTACACAATCGGGTCGATCACACTGTGATTTCTAGTTTGCCTCTTCGTTTCCAGTATTTGTTCCAGTCTCGTTCCAGCCTTGTTCCAGTCTTGTTCCAGTCCTGTTCCAGTCTCATTCCAGTCCTGTTCCAGCGTGTGTTCTTCTGTTCCAGTGTTCTTCTATTCCAGTGTCCTACTGTTCCAGCGTCCTTCCATTCCTGTGTTCTCTAGTTCCTTCGTCTCCCCAGGTAGTACCTCTTGGACTGTCTTCTCGGTACTGACCTCTGCCTGTTCTTGACTACGTTGATCACCGACTGGATTTGACCTTTGCCTGTTTCCTCGACCACGTCTGACTGCTGCCTGGAACCTGACCTCTGCTTTGCCTGACTAACCACAGACTGACCACTGGAACCTGACCCCTGCTTTGGCTGACTATCCATGGACTGACCACTGGTATTGACCCTTGCTTCGGCCCACTATGTTACCTTGACTTTGGCCTTGATCCTTGCCATTCATTCAGAGACTCTTTTCTGGCCTTCTCTGGAACCCTGAACATCTAGCCTGAACATCGACCGCGCACCCTTGATCGTGGTGGGCACACCTCTGAACTTTCTCTCAAGGAGATCCTGCGAGGCCTACCTAAGACCAGGTGGCCCGGGTAACCAAGGGCTCGCACCTCACTTCGCCCCCACACCCCGTTACTGCCAGATTCTCTAAGATCTGCGACCTTAGAGAATCCTGGCCTTAGCCAGCTGTCATTCTGAGTTAGCCGGCTAAATGCTTTTGAATATGGACATCACAGTGCCCAGTACCTCCAATTCCATTTTCATGTGCCTTCAATGTCCTCAACACTTAGAATCCCTTTTTAAAAAAATGATAGGAAAATAGACAGTAAAGATCTCAGGGAGGTCAGAACACAATGTGATGTCAATTAGCATTTTGAAATCTGCCCTGTCATTGGTTAGTGCTGGTGATTAAAGAAGAAACTAGGCATCATCAAATGTTCACCTCTCCCCCCTTGTTTTTAATAGATGTTGTTTCCTAAATTACAGTTTCACATGATTATTACAGTGTTATTTACAGCGGTATTCATTAAAAAATGTGATCCTCTTTTAAGAGATGAAAGATGTGAAAGGCAATTGTGAACAAATGGACTGGAAGAGAGGCACAAGATAGATCAAATACAATAAAGGAAAAGAGGAGATAAAAAGGATATTGAATTAAGAGCAATAGAAAGTGAAAGGTGCAATATTTGTGCAGGACGTGTCCTAAAAGATCCTAAAATGACCCAGGTAGTTTCTCTTCGAAAATTTACTTCAAGGCATAACATTCTAAGGTGTGCACTTACTTTGCACCTAGATAGGTTACTCAAAATTGACTCCTAAATGTTTTAAGCCTCTTTAGGCTAAGGCAAGCCACACGCCCTATTCAGTCCAGATACGTTTGCAAGGTGCCTGGCAAATATCTCCAATTTTCAAGTGACCGTCTTATTTTGTTTTAGATCAGTTGATATATGGAAATAAACAGAAAATCTCCTTCTATTTTCTTCCTTCAGGCAAATAATAATTTGGGTGAACCGAACACCTGGTGTTTCAGGCACAGATGGCGATAACATTACAAGAGCTCATTGTCAGCACAAACCTATTGCTTACCAATTAATGGTAGAAGCTAAAAATAACAATAACATTGAAAACCTCACCATGAAGCAAAAGGAAATCACTTCAAGAAATTATTTATTTCCCTTATTACAAATGACCCAGGCACTGGCTCAGAGGTCTGCTTTGGATACTCCTGAGTAATGCAGTCATCATGAACTCATGAATTGAGTCAGGTATATCACTCACTGAAATTGTATAAGCATGAACACTTAACATTAACAAGGTCATCAGTCATCCAGAGAATGTACTTCTTTGACCTCACAATCTCACTATTTATATTGAAAAAGATAGTCATCTAATTTAACATGCCTTTTTAGAATATTATATTTTACAGGCTCTTCATGTTTGGGTAAGAGCAACTTTCGGTAAAAGAATAATACACGTGTTGTATATGAAGCTGAATCACTGCTTGTCTTGGGTGTTACATTGTGTGAAGTGAATTGCCTTCAGCATTTAGTAATTGGGGCTTATTTTTCTTATTACTCATCCTATTGAGCTTTTGTATTTCTAGAATAAATATTTGAATGAACAGTCAAAATAGATGCATTTGTTCACAAAAAAGTAACATTTTTTCTCATTTTGAGTACCCAACAGCATCAATGTGATGTAAACCACTAGCTTTTTTTAAACTCTTTATTTAACAAGTTTTTAGGCATATATGATTAAAAGACATAATCAACTTACAAGTCCAGCAAAGGTACACAGCTTTTCTTACAATATCAGACAACCACAACAAAAGGTTCAAGATTCAGGTAGTTACAGGTATGGAGTGACCATAATATTGAAGATATACAGTCCATATACTGACATATTTAAAAGACTGCTCCTTTAAACCATAGTGAAGCCTCTCAAGATTAGCCACATTATGCACCTGTGCCCTCCAGTGATCTATGTTTGGGCTAAAATTCCAAAAAGTGGCAATAGTGAACCTTGCAGCCAACAACATTTGAGCCACTAAGCTTCGATATTTTTGAGGTATCGGTGAGCCAGTCCATCTTCCCAAAAGACCCAACAAGGGTTTAATATGCAAAGGGATACCCAATATATCTGCAATCTCCTGTGTTATCTGTGACCAAAACTGACTCACAACTGGAGAGAACCATCACATATGTTTATAAGATCCCTGTTCACCACATCCCCTCCAAGAAAAAAAATTAGCTCCAGGGATAAATCTAGAGTAATATATTGGTGTACAATATGTCCTATGCAATAGCTTATTCCACCGCAACGAGTGCAGAAGTAAGTCACTTAGTCCAAATTATCAATGTTCAAAAACGACTTTTTATTTTTTACTTTCGGCAACTCCACTGTTATCATAAAGGTACTTCAAAGGGTCCACTCGTTGCGGTGGAACTGTTAATATTGAGTGCAGCTTCTGCTCTGTTTGTGATTTGGCTATGCAATAGCTTAACCATAAGCTCCTTTTGTTTTGTACAGATTGTAACATGTTGTGCTAATTGCCAGATGTTTCTCCAAATTAACATCCAATTGACCCGTAGATCCGTGTTCTCAATCAATGTGGTTTCAGTCATTGTACCATATTTCCTGGCAAGAATACCTCTATTAATATAGCAATCTCTTTTGATTTTGCCCTCGGATCACTCAGATATTTATCTATACCATTTAACTGTCTCAGGGACCCAGCTAAGTCAAAGTGTTGTTCAAGAGCTTTCTATAGCTGAAAAAAGGAAGCTCGTGAACCAGGGTCAAGCTCAAACTGACTTTCAAGTTCAGAAAATCCCAGGAAAATATCATCTTCCCAAAACGGAGAAATAGGAACCAATTCCTTATCCCTCCAACCCTTAAAACTGGCGAGAAAGTACAACTGGCCAGAATAGGATTTTCAAATTTCGGTGCTATAGGTGATAGGACCTCCCCATCCATCTTCAAAAATGTTTGAACCTGATTCCAGTCCAGTAAGGTATATGCAAATATTGGACTAGTTCTACCAATTTTCCTCCTCAAAGGAGAGTCACACTTGAGAAAGGGGAGCACAATTAAATTAACTAACTCAGCCTGCTCTCTCTCTAGACCCAACTACAGAATATCCCCACCATGTAACTGGTCATGCAGACAAACTAGTCTAGCTGCCTAATAATATAGTTGTATATTAGGGAGTGCTATACCTCCTTGAGTTTTAGGAAGCCACAATTTGCCTACTGTCATGTGCACCTTTTGTTTTTTTCCAAATAAATTTAGTCATTAACCAATGCAAGTCAACAAAGATCTGAGTGAGTACAGTACAGGGAAGATACTGGAACAAATACTGCAACTTAGGCAGGACATTCATTTTAAGTAAGTTAATCCTTCCAGGCCATGAAACTGTCAGATGCTCCCAGGTAGTTAAATTTTGTCACATACGACACGACATAGGGCCTTAGTTCTTGGAGTATAAATCCTTGGAATTATTAGTGATGTGAATACCAAGATATTGGAAGCCATTTTCCATCTTTTAAAATATAAACAAACATTCCGGTAATGGCAATTTATTACCAAAAAAATATAATTCAGACTTATCAAAATTAATCTTGTATCCCAAGAGGTGCCCAAATTTTTGTAAGAGCACCAACAATGCAAATCCTGATACCCATGGTGCTATAAGGTAAACTAACATGTCATCAGCATATAAAGATATTTTATGCACCCTCTCTCCCAAACAAACACCCTGAATGTTAGGATTCAATCAAATCACCTGGGCTAAAATCTCAATGGCCAGTGCAAAAAGTAATGGGGATAGCGGGCATCCCTGCCTAGTTCCCCTCCCGATACTAAAAAATGGGGAAAAGTTCCCATTAATCAGTAGCCTTACCCTGAGTGCTTGATACATAGCAAAAATCTATGCTATAAATCTGCCTGGGATATCTACATGAAATAGTACCTCAAAAAGGATGGGCCAGGACTTTTCTGCATCCAGAGATAAGATGGCCCGTGCCATTTTTAAAGATGGCGCCGGCCATCCAGTGCTCCTACCATGTGACAGGGGCCGGCCAATGGCACGGATACCCTGTCACATGGTAAGGGCAAAGGGCCATTGGCACCATTTTTATTAGCGCAGCCGATGGCCTGAGAGCGGGAGATTGCTCCCCGCGCCCCCACTTGAACACCAGGCAATTTTAAAACGTTTTTGGGGGACAGGAGAGTGGGGAAGGCTAAGGGGTCAGTTTTAAAGGGTCAGGGTGGGTTTTTTGTTTATCAGATCGAGCGCAGCCAATAAACAAAAAACCAATCGAGCCGGATGATAAAAATTATAAGATTTGAATCGGAACCGGAACCGAACCGATTCCGGTTCCGATTCACATCTCTAACAGATATTGCCTTTCTACAAGAGACACATCTCTCAGACTTAGAGCATGGGAAACTGCTTCAGGGCTGGGTGGATGCTGTGCATTACGCCTCCGGGACCATGAGGTCAGCAGGAGTAGCCATTCTGATACGTAAGCAGGTGCCACTAACCATTCAGCAGGAATGGAAGGACCCTCAAGGGCATTATAACATTCTACTGGCAGACCTCCAACGCACCCCAGTAGTCCTCTGTAACATTTACGCCACTAATGTATACAATCCCACCTTTTTTCGGGAAATTCATAGCAGACTCCTACCATACATGGACCAGACTTTAATTGTAGGGGGTGACTTTAATGCAGTACGGGATCCAAACTCTGACTCCTCCCGAGGATCGAACATTATTCATCCCCCTAGCAAAGGTAGTACCCTTCTGGAGAACTCCATGCAACTAGCAGATGTTTGGCGAACCTTACACCCCCCAGAGATTGACTTTACTCACCTGTCCCGTGCGCATGCCTCATATTCCAGGCTTGATTATATATTCCTTAGTGCTCACGCGTTTACTATGGTGGGGAATTCCCAAACAGAGGAGATTAGTATATCGGACCATGCCCCCATTTGGCTGGAACTCACGTGGGACCAACAATCCCCCATCCCAAGTTATGGCAGTACCCCTATTATGTAGCGGACGACATTAATTTTCAAGAATTCCTACGCACTAAATGGCGGGACTACTCTCAGCTAAACAAAGAACACACGGGAGACCCACTCCTTTTTTGGTATGCGGGGAAAGCAGTCATTTGTGGAGACATAGTATCCTACCTGTCACACCGCAGGAAAACACTAGACAAACGTCTGATTTCCCTGACAAGAGACTTTCATAAAGCTAAGCGAATATACATACAGGCTCCAATGCCCACCAGCTGGGTTAAATTGCTAGCCATACAAGCTGCGCTTAAAACCCTGTTGCATCAACGGGGGAAAAAAGTTTAATGTATTATCAATGTCGACTCTTCCAACATGAGAATAAGGCAGAGAAAATGATGGCCAATTTAATACGAGCTGCACATCACTCTAAACAGATTACCGCTATCCGCAACCCGGCAGGGCAAATAGTAACTGAGTCTCAGGATATTTTGGCTGCCTTTCAGTGGTTCTATGCCCACCTTTACTCGGCAGAGGGAGACCAGTCGTACGCTATAACCAGTTTTTTGTCCTCCTTGGCTCTCCCATGACTCATGGCAGAGCAGACTGCCCTTCTTAACAGATCCATCACGGCAGCAGAAGTAGCTCAAGCCATTTGTGTCGCACCGCATCTCAAGGCGCCGGGATCAGATGGTTACAAAGCGGAATTTTACAAAACCCTGTCCACTGAGCTGGTAGATGTGCTCTCCCTGACATATAATACACTGGTGCAACGAGGGTCCTATCCGGCCCATACCAATCATGCACAAATCACCCTAATACCCAAACCAGGCAGGGATCCTATGTCCCCGTGTCTTACAGGTCGATCTCACTTTTGAATTTCGACCAAAAACTTTTTAGCCAAAATTTTAGTGGAAAGATTGGCGGTCATATTACCCGAATTGATCCTGCCGGGACAGGTGGGCTTTGTCCGGGGGCACTATGCTCTCTACAGTATTCGCTTGGCGACAGTGGCGATGGCACTTTGTAGGCGAGTAGATGAACCTTTCCTGGTCATCGGCCTAGACGCTGAAAAAGCGTTTATAAGAACATAAGAAATTGCCGATCGAGTAGATTGGAATTATATGTTTTCTCTTTTGTGTCATTTGGGCTTTGATGGTTTTTTCCTACAGAGCATACATTTGCTATATCAGGACCCCACTGCAACTATCCTTGCAAATAACATACAATCGCTACCACTTCCGATCGCGAGGGGAACGCGACAGGGGTGTCCCCTTTTCCCGCTGTTATTTTTGCTGACCCTGGAACCTCTGCTGCGCTTCACCCAGGCTGTGCCTGCGATTCGAGGTATTATATTACAGAACCAAATTTTTAAGTATGCCGCCTTTGCTGATGACCTCTTGTTGTTTCTTACCAGGCCTGCCAAGTCCCTCCCTGCCCTTCTACAGTCAGTTCAGGCCTACTGGACCCTCTCAGGGTTCAAGATCAATTGGGACAAGTCTGAGGCTCTTAACTTCCCTTCTACAGTTAGGGATAATTGGGTAGGGCCTTTCCCCTTGAAGTGGGCGGAGGGCCATTTTAGATATTTGGGGATTTTAATGTCAGCTGATCCCAGCGCACTGTACTCTCTTAATATCCCCCCCTTGTTGCAACGCACGAGAGATAGACTCCACACATGGCGAGCCCTTCCACTTTCGCTGGGAGGGCGCATAAATCTTTTCAAGATGGTGGTTCTCCCACAATGGTTATATCTTCTTCAGAATATGCCCCTTCTCCTTCTCCAACGGGATTTGAAAATACTTGACTCCATTCTCTGTAAGTTCCTTTGGCAGGGAAAGTGACCGTGAATTGCCCTGGCCACCCTCAGGGCGCCACGGGGAAGCAGCGGGATGGGAGTCCCTGATTTAGCACTCTACAATGTAGCAAGCAACCTCTGTATAGTCCGAGAGTGGTTGCTGGGCTCCTCTAATTATTCTCATATGCTGGCGGACCAGGCGTTGGTGGCACCATTGGATTTAAGATTTCTTGTCCAAGCTGCAACCCCCTTATTACCAGAATCACTGAGGAATCATGACTTATTGGAACCACTATGGAGGGTGTGGAATAGATTATGCCGCTTCCTTCAAGTCCCCCCGATATGCGCTTATCTACTCCCTCTGAAAGGTAATGCACAGTTCACACCGGGCTCTCAGACAGCAGGGTTTCAGGTTTGGAACAGGAAAGGTATTACCCAATTAGGGCATGTTCTGAACAGGGAGGGGGGCCCTCCTTTGTTTTTCTGAATTATGTGTTTTATATACTCTCAGCCCTAAGCAGGTTTTTACCTACTTACAATTACAACATTATGTTGGCTCTTTGCCAGCTGAATGCAAGGCGCCAACGGTATTTGAGGCAGTGAATGGGGTGTTGTGGTGGGAAGGAAATGCCAAACTAACCTTGGCCGAGGCACATAGAGGTCTGAAGAAACTGACCCACAAAACACAGGGAGGGCATTTGGCAGAGAGATGGAACATTGACGGCGTGTTTAAGGTTACACCCGGGGTGATCCAAACTAGTTTCAAGCAGATAACCAGGGTAACTGGCAACTCCTATTACCGGGAGATGCAATATAAATTTTTGTGGAAAGCCTACTCATCTCCCATACTTCTCTGTAAGCTTAGTCTGAGAGAAACAAGTCAGTGTGCGAAATGTCATGCCAGCTCCTGTACTCTATCCCACTCTTTTTGGGGATGTTCCAGAATCCGACACTTTTGGGTCTCCATCACAACATATTTGGAGAGATTGTTGGGCGTCTCTGTTCCTCTCTCGCACACAGCTCCTTTCTTTAGTTGTATAAGTTCAATGGTGGTAAGGGAGGTGGACGCTCGTCTGCTCATCCAGAAGGCCAGCCATGTTGGGAAAAAGCTGATCCTACTGCATTGGAAAACTTCGGTGGTGCCCACATATTGGATGTGGAGGAACGCTTTTCATAAGCTGATGCAGATGGACAATTTGACTTCCAGATCGTCGCCCTTGCATCGTCGCAAATTCTTATGGATTTGGAATGTCTACGTGCAATCGCTTCCCCATTGAGTGCGAGGTCTGATCCTCAATGCCTGAGGAGATAGCCTCCACGTTACATTGCTGATGTGTCCCTCATTGTAGCCTGGTCTGTGTGCCTAGCTTTCAACATGACAAGACTCTTTGGTGATTTCCCAAGCGGGGGGGAGGGGAAGGGGAGGGGGAAGGGGTAGGGAGGGGTGGGGGGTGGAGAGGGGTGACGGAGAAGCAGATCTTGAGGGGAGAAATTATAAAAGCGCCTTTTATATGCCAGCCAGTTTCATGCACCGGGCGTACTTGTGACTGTGAGTCCCCCCCTGGTAATTTGTTTCATTGTTTCTGCTCAATAAAAAATTGTTTGATCTAAATTGTTTGTTTTATCCTGTGTTCTGTTGATGTGGGATTTATGTAGGTTATTTTGTAAATCGCAGAGAACAAGAGTCAGGGAATGGGCAGTGTAGAAATCCCTGCAAATAAATAAATATTTGCTAAGCTATTTCTCTTTTTTCTCATCAATCTGCGCTCCTTTTCTTCCGAGTCCCCCAGTGCCACTTTTGCACTCCCTTCTATCATTAACGTGCCTAAAAAAAAGTCTTGTCCCCCATTTTACCGTATTTACTGTTTTATTTTCCATATTAATGTTTGCATACCTGACTACTTCCCTAGCTTCTTTTATCCCTTACCTTTTCAGCTACCTCTTTAAAAAAAACCATAGCAGCCTCATTTTTCTCTTTCCTTTATTTACTCTCTTAACAAAAAAGGTTAGTTGCCCTTATAATATCTCTTTTTAGTTTTACCCACTGCTCTTCTACTTCCCCTAATATTTTCCCATCCAGCTAACGATTGGATGGCAGCAAACAAAAAGCATTAAAGAACTAAACATGATGAGCCAGATATTCAAAATGGTACTTAGCCAGCTAAGTGTGCTGCTGAATATCTAGTTACAGTCAACGGGTGCCACTCTGTCAGATAAGCAACTTAGGCCTGGATTTTCCTACGGCGCATAGCTCTTTGAATTGCTCAGTAACGGGGAGCGGGGGGAGGCGGGCCTGCGAAAGCCAGCAGTGATTGCACCACCGCGGTGTTATCGCTGCCGGCTTGCGCACCCAATAGACCCTTTTCACGTGCGATAAGGTTAGAAAATGACACACTTAGCTGGCTAAGACATGGGCAGGGAATGGACGGATAGGGAAGGAGTCCAGTTAGCTGGATAAATTAACCAGCTAACTCAATATTCAGAGTTAGCCATTTGATTTATCCAGCCAGCTCTGGTAGGGTCAAAGGGCTGTCCTAAAGTTAGCCAGTTATACATAACTGGCTAACTTTATCAGAGACGAGTATATTCAGAGGTTCAGCCACACCACTGAATACACAACATTAGTAAGCCAGTTAAGTATAACCGGCTAACTAGCAGAATCGTGTGGTGGCTGAATAGCTGCTCCTAAGAAAGTTAATTGACAGGTATCCATTCTTTTGATTTCTTTTATTGACAGATCATTATGGAGGCTTCAAGTGAGGATTTTAGAAGGCTTGTAGAAGGATAGCCTTTCTCTCAGGTGCTTGGGTTCATTTTCTCTTACAGCTTTGAAAATCAGCACCAGAATTTTGAATTTGGTTCTATAGGGGACTGGTAGCCAGTTTAGTTTTTGTAGGATAGGTGTGATATGGTCCTATAGCTTGCATCACTCTGTCAATCGTGTAGCAGATTTTTGTATTAGTTGGAGTTAATGAAGGGCGTTATCAGTTAGTTCTTTATTCAGCATGTTACAGTAATTCAACATTAGAAATCAAGTCACAATGTCTGATGAATGTGTCTTCTGTGATTTTGGAGAGTAGACTGCAAAAGCAAAATCAAGAAATTATAAATTAAAAGAATGCCATTCTGCATTGGTTGAAGGTACTCTCTGAAATGAATGAAATGAATCTCTGGGATGAATCGGGATGTTTCCCCTTACTGCTCAGAATAGAAAATGAAATCAAATTGTGTTGCCACTTCAGTAACCTGACACAAAGTCCCTCCATGGCCAGATATTTTGAGGTCAATTTTCAGACTGCTCACATACCTGCAAATTCTGTAGTTACTTTTTACTGTTGACTTTGAAAATTAATGCAAAGTATGTACTTTCACTTTAAAAATTGTCTTAAAAATAATACCCATATGCATTTTCACCTGCTTTTTGTGTAGAAAATTTTTCTAATGAAAAAGTGTCCAGATAATTTCAAACCCCATCTCCAGTCCCATCTCATCCCTAGTGCAGGTAAAGGAATACTGCAGTAGAAGAATATGCACACTTCCACCTGCACATAGGATAGACAATTCTCAAAAAGCTTATTTCCGAGCATAAAGCATTGATTTACCTGTGAAAAAGGATTTGAAAAATTTCCCTCCCTGTGAAGTAACTCATAATCCTGTGAACAATACACTCAGACCCTATATGTTGCCTTCGGCAGACCACAGCTGCCTGCCGCGCCTGCCTCCAGACCCCCACTAACATCCCAACCTGGGCTGCATCCTGAACACGGCAGGTGGCCACTCCACAATGCTCCTACTGGCCGCCCTCTTTCTGTGTGGCAAGGTGCCGCTGAGATTACAGGGCCCCTGCCTTCCTTAGGGCACGTGAGCGCCGACTGCACCAGATTTAAAAGGCAAGTGGTGGGAGGATCTCAAAGGCGCCTCCTGATGACATCATCATCTCAGCCCTATAAAGGGCTGAGGCTGAGACCTCTTCAGTGCCTTGGCAATAAGTTGACTCCTCGGAGAAGTGCTTTGCCTGCATGTTCCTAGTTCCTGGTTCTTGTCTCCTGATTCCTGGTTCCTGATTCCTGCTCTGTGTTTTTCCTGAATTCCTGCCTTCTGTTCCTGGTTCTGTTTGGAAGCCTGGTCTGTGTTTGAGTTCTTTTCTTCATCATCAGTCTTCCCATAATCTGTTTGCAGCTTTTTGTCCTGCCTCAGTGGTTCCTCGTCCTTCATCCTCCCTATCATACCCCGTCTCCTCAGCTTGGACTTTAGGCTTGACCTCGGATTGGACTTCTGGCTTGACCTCAGATTGGATTTTGATGCTGCTTGACCCTCTGCCTGCCACTGACCATTGCTTGCTTCCAGCTTCTGATCAAACTCTGCCTGTCTTGACCACTGCCTGAACATTGACACTGAGAGGACTCTGACCACCTCTGACCACAGCCCGACCCAGACTCCGATTACTTGCCACATGCCCTGACCACTGCTCAACTCTGACTCTGCTATCATCTTGTACTGGCCTGTAATGTCTCCTACATTACGGATCTTCACGTCCACAGAGGCCCGCATTTAAGTCTAGCTGGCTCCAGCACCTGAGGGATCAGCATAAAGGGAACATTGAATGTTATTGGTGAAGCTCCAGTTGGACCTCTGCTTCAGCTAGCTCCACCTGCTGACAGTGGGGACCTGCAAGGCTCCTCCTTGCAGGTTGCGCCAATTCCAGCTCGTTCTAAGGGTCCATGCCCTCAATACTATATAGTAAACCTGCCATACCAAATCAGCACCAACTCCCAGAACTTGATCAGCAACAGCCCTATACGAGAGAAAAGTCAACACTATAAATATTTCACCAGTTTCTAAAACACCAATGCACCTCCTATTGAGAAAACAGAACAAGCCGAACTGCTACAGATCCCTACACAGAACCTACTTTCTAGCAGAATACTTTAGTCAAAAACGCAGAACACAAACCAGTCCCTCACCAAATACACAATAAGTGACCACAAATTAGAAATAGAAATATGCAAAAACTATGTTCTTTGTTCTGCTGTCCACGCACAGCTTCTCCCTCTCCACTTGCCCCCTCACCATGCCTGAAGACAGGAGAAGAGGGAGAAACAAGAGGAGAAGAGGGGCTGGATTAGGGAGCAGAGTGATTATTCTTCACTCTGCAGTGGCTTCTCTAGGCCCACCCCATCCCCTCCTGTCACTAAATGACTGATGGGGAGGAGTTGGATTAATGAGCAGAATGGTTCTTCTTGCTATGCTTTGTGTTATGTCCGTTGTAGGCTCACCCTGTTCCCTACATACAGATTCAAATGGAAGAGGCTGGAATAGGATGCAGAGGGTTATTCTCTGACCTCTAAGATTTGGGATACTGGCCAAAAACGTAATGGGGGCAGAGTCCTGTGTGATCATGCAGTGGGTCCCCTGCTATGCCCTTAGATAAAATCAGCCCTACTGATGATACCATCTTGATTGTGTTAACCAGGACAGCCATCCCACTTGGCCACACTCCCCTCCCAGTCTCTGCACTGCTGTATCCTTTGGGGATAAATTATGTTTGGAAATGTTGCAGAGGATGTGTGCTCAGGTCCTAAAAGGGTAGGAAGATGACTGCTGGTACAACAATTGGCACTTGAAGGTGACAATGCTCCAAACCCTGGGTCAGCAAAGGTTCTCAGAGTCATCTAGGCATAGCCTCAGAGAGAGGGGACCTAGAGATGGAGGGATACAAAAGAAGTAAAAGCAAGGTACAAAAAATAAGTATAGGTAGCACTGCTTAACTTCCTATTCTTTACTCTGTAGTGAAGTCAGATTTGGGGATTCTCCCTTTACTCAGTCATTCATGATATCATGGTATGAAGAATATTCTAAAGGGTAATAAGGAGTTGAGGCACTTAAGTAAGGGAAGGAGATATACCTGATAGCAAAGTCAGAACTTTTAGGTCATGTAAACTCCTGTTAAAGGTGCAGTATATGTGCACGCTTTTCAGTGTTTTGATTTTAATAAAAAACAAAACGAGTAGCTGGAAACAGCATTGCGGTGGGATTGTCTCTTGCACCTTGTCATTGAAGGATTTCTTTATTCATGTTCTAAATGATTTTGAATAAATCTTTTATTTTGTTTAGCACAGGCTTCTCTGCTTGCTGGATTCCATTGTGTGATGCATGGTGCTTTCAGACACGGGGGAGCAATTCTTTGTGCATATACATTCTGCTTCTCACAGCCACTTTTCTGTGGGAACACATATTTAAAATTTTAATCTGTTCACATCTTATCAGCTACAGTATATACAGTAGTACAGTTTTTGTGTCTTTCATTACAATGAAATATAGGAGCTTTTTTATGTTCCTCTGAAATTCAATGGTATCTATCATTATTATAATTTTTCAGACAATATATTCTGACCAAATATTTCCTTCATCTATAACCAAACAAATTTGAATTATGCAGTTTGCCCATATCAATTGTCTTACAATTAAAGGTAAACTTATACTATAGTTTTAGCATCAGTGAGAGAGATGTAGTTGCGATGGAGAAGGTACAGAGAAGGGCTACCAAAATGATAAGGGGAATGGAACAACTCCCCTATGAGGAAAGAGTAAAGAGGGTAGGACTTTTCAGCTTGGAGAAGAGATGACTGAGGGGGGATATGATAGAGGTGTTTAAAATCATGAGAGGTCTAGAACGGGTAGATGTGAATCGGTTTTTTACTCTTTCGGATAATAGAAAGACTAGGGGGCACTCCATGAAGTTAGCATGGGGCACATTTAAAACTAATCGGAGAAAGTTCTTTTTTACTCAACGCACAATTAAACTCTGGAATTTGTTGCCAGAGGATGTGGTTAGTGCAGTTAGTATAGCTGTGTTTAAAAAGGGATTGGATAAGTTCTTGGAGGAGAAGTCCATTACCTGCTATTAAGTTCACTTAGAGAATAGCCACTGCCATTAGCGATGGTGGCGTGGAATAGACTTAGTTTTTGGGTACTTGCCAGGTTCTTGTGGCCTGGATTGGCCACTGTTGGAAACAGGATGTTGGGCTTCATGGACCCTTGGTCTGACCCAGTATGGCATTTTCTTATGTTCTTATAGTGTGACTAAACATGATCATAAACTTGCTGTATATTTCTGATGAGTTTCTTTATATGAAACACAGTTCAATGTACCCTAAATATTTCCTATTACATATTTAATCATCTTTATCATTCTCGAGTTCTCAATTCTCATATAATCTTTCAAGATGATGCGTGCAGAAAATGAACCTTACAGTATAATTCTCTGTTTTATCTCAAGAATAATGATTTCTACATCTGCACATCTTATTCTCTCACTTTCTTTCTGTCATATAGGATTTCTTTGTCATTCCATGTGCTTCTGAGGCATGCAGCAGGTAAAATATTTTTGCTTTCTTCAGCTTCTGGCTCCTAGAACAGTTTATTGTAGTTTACTCAAGGTCATCCTTCACAGTCCTTTCATTCAGTCGTGACCTTTTCATTTTCATGCTGTTGATTCTCAAATCTACGGTAAACCCAGATATCTTATTATGGGTTTACCTTATATCCTCTTGTCTTGTGCCATAGAAACATTAGCTGTAAAATCCTTCCCCTCCTTGCAGCTTAGTGCTGATCCTCTGGACTCCGCTTCTCTCATTTGTATCATTATTTATTCATAGTGAGCTAACAGAGTGTGATAGAATTGTCAGTTTGTTCCATATTTTATATTGCATGTTATCTTGCAGTGCTTCTCCTATGAGATCGCTGAAGCTTTAGGGAAGATTGAGATAAAACTGAGGTTAAGATTCTGGAGAGATTTCCATCTAAGAACAAAACTCTCCTCTAGTTTTGAAGGCCGCCAGCTACCCATCATGTCACAGGTTAAGACCTGAGCCTGTCAATGACTGCCCAGGTTAAAGCCATTATTAGAGCGATGTGAATCGTGTCCTCGATCGTCTTAACGATCGATTTCGGCTGGGAGGGGGAGGGAATCGTATTGTTGCCGTTTGGGGGGGTAAAATATCGTGAAAAATCGTTAAAAATCGTTAAAAATCGAAAAATCGAAAAACCGGCACATTAAAACCCCCTAAAACCCACCCCCGACCCTTTAAATTAAATCCCCCACCCTCCCGAACCCCCCCCCCAAATAACTTAAATAACCTGCGGGTCCAGCGGCGGTCCGGAACGGCAGCGGTCCGGAACGGGCTCCTGCTCCTGAATCTTGTCGTCTTCAGCCGGCGCCATTTTCCAAAATGGCGGCGGCCATAGACGAAAAAGATTGGACGGCAGGAGGTCCTTCCGGACCCCCGCTGGACTTTTGGCAAGTCTCGTGGGGGTCAGGAGGCCCCCCACAAGCTGGCCAAAAGTTCCTGGAGGTCCAGCGGGGATCAGGGAGCGATTTCCCGCCGCGAATCGTTTTCGTACGGAAAATGGCGCCGGCAGGAGATCGACTGCAGGAGGTCGTTCAGCGAGGGTTCCGGCGCCTCGCTGAACGACCTCCTGCAGTCGATCTCCTGCCGGCGCCATTTTCCGTACGAAAACGATTCGCGGCGGGAAATCGCTCCCTGACCCCCGCTGGACCTCCAGGAACTTTTGGCCAGCTTGTGGGGGGCCTCCTGACCCCCACGAGACTTGCCAAAAGTCCAGCGGGGGTCCGGAAGGACCTCCTGCCGTCCAATCTTTTTCGTCTATGGCCGCCGCCATTTTTCGGCGCCATTTTGGAAAATGGCGCCGGCTGAAGACGACAAGATTCAGGAGCAGGAGCCCGTTCCGGACCGCTGCCGTTCCGGACCGCCGCTGGACCCGCAGGTTATTTAAGTTATTGGGGGGGGGTTCGGGAGGGTGGGGGATTTAATTTAAAGGGTCGGGGGTGGGTTTTAGGGGGTTTTAGTGTGCCGGCTCACGATTCTAACGATTTATAACGATAAATCGTTAGAATCTGTATTGTATTGTGTTCCATAACGGTTTAAGACGATATTAAAATTATCGGACGATAATTTTAATCGTCCTAAAACGATTCACATCCCTATGTTATGCCGATTAAGATCCCTTTTAGGAGGGTGTGAATTTCTTTCAGATCAGGCATTGTTAAATATTACTAGGCTCGACTACTGTAACTCTGTACACTGGGGTTCCAGCTAAAATCCTTAAAGATTTTATTCTGCTCATATTTTAACAGACATGGGACTCCTATTCTTTGTAAACTTCGAACATAAAACCATAAGAATTAGCATGCTGGGTCAGATAGAGAGTCCATCAAGCTTAATATCCTGTTTCTAACAGTGGCCAGTCCAGGTCACAAGTACTACCTGTCATGATCCCAAAGAGTAAATAGATCCTATGCCACTAGGACTAACCTTCATTGGCTACTGGTAGAATGGAGGATCAAAAATAGAGTAACTATGACAATACAAAAACCTAAAAAGCAGCAATGCATCTCTGTGGATAAATTCTATGCTATATAATTTAATTTAACAATTTGTACTCAGACTTTCAGAAAGTATCTTAAAATATATCTGTTTCAATAAGCTTTTACATCTAGCATACAGGTTGTGACTAACTCTCCATCTTTATCAGTGTACATGATGCTACTCATAGGGGCATCTTTTAGTGATATAAATGTGTTCTGTGTTATTTTCAGTAGGGATGTACAGAGGCAAAATTTTCATTTCAGTTTATTTATTGGTTTTGTAGGTTACCTCCATCCGTTCCATTAGTATAAAATGGGAAAAAAAATGCTTATTCATTTCATTCATTTTTTTCATTTCCTAATGGAGCCAACCAATGAAGATATAATATGGAGCAGAGTGAATTTCCTTAGAAGTGGTTATTCTACTACTATAAAATTAAAAAAAAAAAAGAAAAGAAAAGATGTCTGATGTAATAGTTAACACTCATTTTAAGTTTATCCATAGTAGTCTAAACTGAAAGTAATCTCATATTTCAAACCATCTTTCCCCTTTATAGCCTTGGAGTTCTGTCAGGCTGCAATAGCTGGGAATAGCTATATAGCAATGCCTTGCAAAATAATGAAACAGAAGGAATTATCTATAATTGGTTTCAGCACTCATGCAAGTTGGGCTATAATGCAGAAGGTGCAGCAGTTATGATTGCCTACCATTTAATAGCCAGTATGATTGTTTTTATGAAGCCTATAACATTCTTAACTGTACTGCCATGTTGATCATAGCTCTTGCCTCAGCAGAACAATATTAGAAGAATCAAGTCATTTCAGATTTGAAGAGAAACACTGTGATAATAGTGTGTGAGAAGAAATCAAACAGAAAGGTTTTTTTTTTTGTTTCAAACGACAGCGGCAGACAGGAAGATACAGAAGAGAATACAAGAAAAATGTCACATAATATAGCAAGATAAAGGATCAGAATAATTTTTTTCCTATACATACAGAATGGGAGAAGGGCTTTTGTAAATCAGACCCAAATCATAAAATAGCAAGAGAGACAGAAAGACAAATTTTAAAAAATTGTGAAGCCAGCAGCCAAAAAAGGAAAGCAACTGCAGGCAACCCTGGTCAACTGTCCAGTTCCTTCTACGAAGGATCAGAATTGTAAAAGTGGCACATCAAGCAAACCATATTTGACAGTCATGATAAAATTATTTAGCTGCTTAATATGTTCATTTAGGTTTAAGCTAAAGACATTCAAAGAATTGTAGGTAAAGAGCAGTTTAAAAGAGTACTTTTGCGAACACTGAATTCATAAAACAGAAACATCTGGTTAGGTTTATGAAGAATTAATAGACTTGTCTAGAGTCAGGGTAAATTGCACAACAGAAGGAAATATCAGGTGGGAAGGCGTGGAGTGTGCAGAAAACACAGAGCCTTTGCCAGACCGATCCATAGTGCTTCTTCAGGCATGCTACCACCACCTGCATAATTGCCAATATGATCCTCCAAGCTTACTGAGATTAACTCAAAATAAAATGGGTAATTTCCTCTTCCCTGAAATTTTGCATATTCAGAACTAAAAATAAATTGTGGGAAAAATTACAATTTAAAATGCTATGCATGGTGAAAAATGCAATGGAAAGAACTTGAGACATTTTTTGCTTTAATAATTGTAATTATGGGGTTTATTTTCAAAATATGGAACAAGTTAACTTTGGGAGTTAGCCAGTACACATCTGCTGCTTAAAAATGGTTTCTCTGACTAGCTAAATTTAACAGGCTAAATGCACAAGGCAGCTCCAGAGAAATTCTGGGGTGAGTTTACAACTTAGGCCTAGATTTTCTAACCTACCACTGCGTCGTGAATCGTGCGGTTCAAGGGGGGGGGCAAAGCGGGGGGCGGGCCTGCGATAGCCGGCAGTAATCACACCTCTGCAGTGTGATCGTTGCCAGCTTTCGCACCCAATAGCGCCATCATAAAAGGTGGTGCTATTGGGTGCGAAATAGGCAGCAAAAAGGCTCCTTGCCTTTTCGCCGTTCACGCTGTCTTTGTAGCATCCGCCCCGATGCCGCCCTGACTCCTCCTGTTCTGGTCTTGACGCTGCCCCTTTTCACTTGCGATCGCTTTGAAAAATGACCCCCTTAGTTAGCACTGATTTCTTTGAGGTCTCACTTCTGCAAGGATACAGACAGAGTGGAGGTGGTCCAGAGAAGGACCAAAATGGATCAGGGTCGGCACCAAAAATCCTGTGGGATGAGCATAAGGGGCCTAGAGAAGAGGAGACAGGAGAGAGATGATAGAGATTCTAAAATAGCTAAAAGGTCTTAATAATGCACAAGAAATAGATCTTTTCAATGGAAAGTAAGTTCTAGAACCATGAGTCATGTTATGTGATTCCAAGGAGGCAAAGGTGTAGACTCAAGAGCAATGTCAGAAAGTATTTTTTCAAGGAAAGGATGGTGGATCCATGGAATGCCCTGGCAAAGCAGATGGTGGAGGCTAAAACAGAAACCAAATTTAAGAATTTACAGTAGAAGCACAGAGAATCCTTAGCTGCAAAAAAAGTGAAGCTATAGCAGAAGCAAGACCCAACAACCAGCAGACTACAACTACCCAGAGACCAGCTGGATTGGTGCAGTGGGTGAGTGCAGCAGGGTGCTGGTGGCAGGGTACCATCCAGAAAGACCACAGGGACCTAGGTGGCCAGATGCTTCCCACAGAAGCAGTGTATAAGTGCCAGGAGCAGATAAGTGACTATCTCACTCCCAGCTGGAGGTTTTAGGGTCCTGAGGGTGGTCTGGGACATGTGGGTGAAAGGTGGGGGAGATTGCTCGATTTTGATTTTAATAAAAAAACGGGGAAGGGAGTGGGAGGCCCAACCTGAGAACCCTGCAACATTTTTATTATGTTTAGGAGGGGTATGAAATTTGGGTGGGAGGGGGTGAATGAAGCTGCAGGCTTGCTCTACATCTTTTAAAACCTAACCGATTATATTCAAACATAGTTGATTAGGTTTTAAAATTATCCAGCTATATATACTGCCAGAAAACCTTAGAAAAGTTTATTCTGCAGGACATTCATCTCACTGAATATCTGGGATAAGTTAGCTAAGTCAAAATTGTGTGCCAAAGGCTGTAATCTTTAGCCAACTTAAGAACTGCCCATGACCCTGAGGGAGGCCAAAACACTGATATAGTGACAAGGACAAGCACAGTTTCAAGAAATTCATCATGCCCTTTGATAACTGGGAGAACCCAGCCTATAGCCATTCAGGCTGGAGAAGTCAAGTCCATGCTAGTGCAGCCATCAGAGACCCCAGGCTCAGGCCCACAGGTGATCCAAAAAACAGCAAAGGCTTCATATTCCATCTGGTTTGAAAGGTTTTTCGCTTGCATATAAGGTTCTTCTCCTATTCCATTGTCAATCCCCCATGACTGATTGATTGGCTGCATTTCCTTTCATCCATCAAGGTGCTGAATGGACATGTAATTTCTTACAACTTCTTGAAGGAAAATACAATTCACTGAAAATAAATCATGCAAGCATAAACTTATCCAAATAGATTCTTAAATTTAGCATGTTGGGGCAAACGTCCCACAGCACTTCTTACAGATATTTTTTATTTGCATACATTTAAGGTTTTTTTGTGTGGATTGTTTTCCCTTTAACAAGAAAAGCATTACTTCAAAATTGTGCACTCACATCCACTTGTAGGTTTTTTTTGCACACTTACTCCTATTTTTGCCAGAAACTTAAACCTGAACCAAAAGTTATCTGTGAAAGCCACAACATAAGGGGAAACCATTTAGAAAAAGGCACCATTAAAGGAAAAAAAATGGTGAATTCTTGCAACTGTTCACATAGTTTATATATTAAATTGTTTTATGGCATAAGGCCATACTTCTAGTCAAAGAAAAATGTATTTTCCTTTGAAATAGTTCAAAGATTACACATGGGAATATTGTATGGTAAAAATAAAAAATCTGTTTTGCCTAGTTAATGTATTCTGTTTAGAGAACAGAGTATGGGAAAAAATAAGACTCTCCTATGACAGTATTTCCAAAACAGAAGAAATGATCAGTGCCAAAAAATCTCAGTATCCCATTACAGAACCTTGATTGTGGGATAATGCATTTTCTTCCCAGCATTAAAAATGGAAAATGAGTGATAATTTCAAGTACTTAATTGTTCAACAAAACAGAAGCAAAGAGAGTAGAGAGCAGCTAGACTGTTGAATAGATAGTTGAACTACAGTATAATTAATTTTCTGATGTGCTGAATATTTCTTGAAGTTCTGTTTCTTTCCAGTACTCATTCATGAATTGAAACATGAGTTTAAGGCTGGCCTGCTGACTCAGTGGCGGTGCTCAATTCAATTGTCCTCGCACCTCTTCCAATTTCAGAGCAGTTGCAGAGCAGCTTTACCGGCCCCTGGAAGAGAAGGAGTCGCACTCATTGCTTTTGCAACCTTGGACCTTTGGACTGGGGTGAGATTGGCTCAACCTGCGGGGAGGGGCCCCACAGGTTCTCACTACTAGCAGGTGGACCCTGGCGTGGCAGAGATCAGAGTGATGCTTCACCTATACCAGACCTCGCTTCCCTAGGTTGAGCCTTTGGGTGCTGGGGCCGGCAGGACTTAGGCAAGGGTCTCTGGGAGTAGGCAAGGTAGCATATTCCAGGGCTAAGCTAGAAACAAGGCAGACAGCTAACAGTCAAGATGAGGGTCCAGGCAGAGTTCAGAGGCAGGTCTCTAACAGTTGAGATGATAATCTAAGCAGAGATCAGAGGCAGGAGGCGATCAGGTGAATGAGGGACAAGCACGGGTCAGTACCAGGTATCCATCCAAGCAGCTGGGAAAGCGGAAGGCAGAGCAGGAACTGGGTCAGAATGGGCAAACGAGGTAGAATCAGACTGGGCAGATGAGGCAGGATCAGGCTGGCAACACACTCTGCTAGGTAGCTGGACCTGTTGCTGAGGTGATAGGAGGATGTCTGTGGCAGCCTTACATGGGGGCAAGCTGATGATGTCATCTAAGGGTACTGCAAGGGTTTTAATACTTCGGGTCTTTTAAGCCTTCAGCATTGGCATGTGCACACTGGAGAGAGCCAGCAGTGACCTGCCACGGCAGCCTGAGACAGCGGCGTTCTGCCAGAAAGACGCAGCATTGGAGTGAATAGCTCATGGGGGTCTCTCACGAGCCACAAATGCAACAGTACCTCCCTCTTAGGCCCTCTCCTTTAGGCCCGGGGTTTGGGTTTTGAGAGGTATTGTTGGTGGAACTCCTTCAGAAGACTAGAGTCCAGTATATTAGTAAAGGGTTCCCAGGAACTTTCCTCTGGGCCATAATATTGCCAGGAGATCAAGTATTCTATCTTGTTACTCCTCTTACAGGAATCCAAGATCTGTTGGACTTCATATATTATGTCTTCCTCAGAGATGATTTCTATGAGTTCTGGAACAGTGAGAATAGGCCATGAAACCACCAGAGGTTTAAGTAAAGTGACATGGAAGGAATTATGAATCTTTAGAATGGGAGGCAATTTCAATCAGTAGGTGATTGAAGTTAATTAATGTATCACTAAGAAAGGTCCTATGAAGCGGGGAGCCAAACGTAATGAGGGAGACATATATGTGTTTGATGCTCAGCCATACTTTGTCTCCAATTTTGAGATGAGGATCTGGTCTCCTTTTAATATCAGCAACTCTTTTAGCTCTTGTTCAGACTTATTGATCAGTAGATTGGTTTGTTCCATAGTTCTTCAGCCAAGAGTAGGGCTGCAGGTGAGGATACCATTAGCAGAAGTGGCAACGGGGTTTGAGGTTGTTTCCCATAAACAATTTGAAAAGGGAAGAACCTGTGGCAGCATTAATGTTACTATTGTGGGAAAATTCTTCCCACAGAAGGAGGGAGGTCCAGTCATCTTGGCGCTTGCTGACAGGAGTGTAGGAAAATTTTGAGTGTTTGATTAGTGCATTCTGTTAGTCCATTATCTTGGGGATGGTAGCTGGTATTATAATCTGATGTGGTTGTGGACCCTGGACCGTAGTGAGAGTTGGTTCCACTCACAAGGAGGAGCCCTGTGGAGACTCACTGCAGTAGGTGTGGCCTCAGAAGAGACGGACACAGATGAGATAGACTTTATTGTACTGGAATCGTGGGAAATACCCCCAGCATGGAGAGAAGACACTGTCCAAAGTAGTAAACAGCTCAATGCAGATATCCCTGGTAGTGGCCCGCAGAGTAGGGTACGCCAGGGAAGTCTTCTCCTGATGGTAATTCTCTGGAGGGATCCGGTAGTGGCCCACAGCGCGGGGCATGCCGAGGATCAGTAGGTAGAAGTCCAGAGAGGTGCAGAAGGTCAGCAGAGCAAAGTAGATGATGGTACTTACTCCGGAGTGTAGAGGGGTAGCTGGAATGAGTACAGTAGTGGCCCGAGGCTCCTTCAGCTAGGAGGTAGAAGCAGAAGTAGTATTCACTAGGCTGAATTCACAATGTCCTGAATCAAGGAAGATGGAAATCTCCAGACAGGAAGGCCCTCCGAGGAGCGGATAACCAGAACATAACAAGGACCCCGAGGAGCAGGTACCTAAGGCATTATAGTTCAGGATGTAGAGAAGCGAAGCATCTCTGAATGGATTGGAATAAGCAGAAAGGAAGTCCTTGCTAACTCATCGGAAGCTTAGGCTGGCTGGGTTAAATACATCAAGCGGGTGACATCCTGCGAAGGGGATGCCCCCGAGGTTAGCGCCATGACATCAATAAGAGAGGGCCTGGCATGTGCACGCATGCTCTAAGTAATCCCTGACTCAAGATGGCAGACGGGATCACCCATGCCATCCCGGGAACACCGAAGAAGGTGGCATTTTTCAGGCTGAGGCCGCCATGGCCTTGACAATTGCTGAAGCAGGCAAAAGAGAACTGAGCAGCAACGATCGCAGCCATCTGAAACCGATGGGCATAACAGTACCCCCTTCTGAGGGCCCCTCCCAGGGGGTTTTGGCTTCCTTGGGTGAGTTAGATGAAATTGTTGTATGAGATCCTTGTCAAGGATGTTTTTAGCAGGTTCCCAGCTGTTTTCTTCCGGCCCATATCCTTCCCAGGATAATAGGTATTCCCAATACTTTCCGCGTTTGCGTATGTCTAAGATCTCATCCACTTGGTATGTAATATCCTCTTCTGCAGACAAAGGCTGTGGATCTGGAGTCTTCTTTGAAAACTCTGAGAGGATGAGAGGCTTCAGAAGTGAATCGTGGAAGGCGTTGTGTATTTTCATGGAAGTGGGTAACCGCAGGCTGTAAGTTACGGGTCCCAGGTGGTGGAGAATAGTGAAAAGGCCAATGTAACATGGAGCAAATTGAACAGATGGCAGCTTGAGACGGATGAATTTGGTACTGAGCCATTGTCTCCTGGCTGGAACTCAGGTGCTGCTCTGTGATGAGTGTCATAATATTTCTTGGCCCATTGTCCAGCCTTATGCAAAAGGCCTTTGGTTTGGACCCAGAGCTGATGGAGTTCTTCAGCTGAAGCCTGGGCTTCTGGTGATGGAACAGACAAGGGTATTGGTAGCGGAGGTAGTGGCTGACAGCCATACACTATCTGGAATGGTGTTGATCCAGTTGCGGCAGAAGGGTGTGAATTCAGGGCGAACTCAGCCCATGAGAGCAGCTCTGCCCAGTCGCTTTGTCTGGAGTTGACATAGGAGCGAAGGAACTGTTTAAGTGTACGGTTTGTTCTTTCGGTTTGACCGTTTGACTGAGGGTGGAATGCAGACATCAGATGAAGAGAAATAGCAAACTTCTTGCAAAGAGCTCTCCAGGATTTTGCCGTGAATTGTATGCCTCTATCTGAAAGGATATGCTTCGGCATGCCGTGCAGGTGAAAGATATGCCGTATAAACACTTGGCCAATTCTGGAGCAGATGGGAGTCTGGGTAAAGCCACGAAGTGTGCCATTTTCGAGAAGCGATCTACAGTAACCCATTTGGTGTTGTTTCCGTTGGACACTGGTAGGTCAACAACAAATTCAGTCGCGATATGCATCCATGGTTCTTCTGGACTAAGTAGAGGCTGGAGAAGGCCCCAAGGGCGACCGGCCAGAGGCTTTTGCCTTGCACAGGTGACACAATATTCTACGTACGCTTGCATGTCCTTCTTCATTGAAGGCCACCAGTAGAATCTTTCTAGGGTGGATAGTGTACGGGCTTGCCCCGGGTGACCGGCTAGACGAGCATCATGAAACCATTTAAGAAGTTTCTTTCTTAAGGACCATGGCACTACAGTCTTCCCAGCTGGAACGGAATGGGTAGCAGCAAGAATGATCTTATCAGGGATGATTATATGGCGAGGTGCATCTGGAACATCCTCAACAGTAAAGGATCTTGAGAGAGCATCTGCGTGTATGTTTCTGTCTAAATACAATAATTGAAGAATCCACTAATGCCACTAATTTCCTGTCATTAGTGGATTCTTCAATTATTGTATTTATACGATAAATATCCCATTATAGATGGCAGCCTCAGATTGGAAGAACATTTTTAGCTATTCAGCAGACCATGTGGCTAATATAGCCCAGGAACAATTGTTGTTTTCCGACCTACCTCCACCTCCACCAAATACAGATGCCTTAGCAGACCTTACCAACCTTCATAAAAGGAACGTCCGTGCAGAAATGCACGGTATCACTCTTATTGAATATGTCAAACAGCAATACATCCCCAGGGGCCTCAGGATGAACAAGGAACCACTTATGTTCACGGAACGGCCAGAATTTCTTGCCAAGTGGGTCGCCATCCTGAACAAGTGTTCCTTGGACTTAATGCTGCTGATCATTGAATACACTAAAATAGTGACTGATGAGATTAAAGCCGAGATTATCGTGATAGAGGATGAATACAAGCAAAGCACGTCCGAGGAAGTTGTTAAGGCATCCATGGAGGAACTTCAACGATCTACAGACAAATTTAGAACGGATATCAAGCGGAGAAAAATCACCAAATTTAACCGTGACCAAAATGACTACAATGAAGACAATGTATATGTCTGGCTCAGCAAATATAAGGAGGGAACATCCCCACCCAAAATGGTAGCTTTCACAGACTCTGATGAGTCCTCAAATGGTACAGTGGTTCCAACTGATAATCGTAAAAAAACCTTTTTTAGACAAACGCAAGTTTCCTCCCAAACCAGGACGATCCCGAGGCAAAAAAACAACACAACAACAATCCCGAGACGAGGATGCGATGTGGCACAAGCCGTTCACTCGATCCCAAACCAATCATCAGTGATTAATCTGTCACACCACACTTTGACGTCTGATGAAGAATCGGTTCTAAATCGGGGATTATCATTTGTCCCCACCAACAAACATAACCCGTTTACAAGCAGGATTGCATTACATCGATTTTTTCAATCACTCATTATTAAGCTACATTTCTCTGCGGTCACCACCATTCAAGATATGTCTATAGTACGAACCAAGTCCCGTTGGCTTCCACCAGGCCCAGTTGATCCATTGATTAAAACTTTTCAAACTTTGGTCCTACAGGACATCGCTAACATTGAGACTCAACAACGACGTACCTTTTATAATTTATCAAAAGGCGAGAACCATGCATTAAAACAACTGGCACAAAATACAGATATCATTATAAAACCCGCTGATAAAGGAGGCGCCGCAGTCATCATGGATCATTCCACATACCAACAAGAAATTTACAGACAACTGGAGGATCACAAATATTACCGTAAATTGGCAGCGGACCCCACAATAGATCTTTCCTATCAAATTCAGGATCTATTACAAATAGCCTCTCAGGCGGGTTTCCTTACAACAAAAGAACATAGATTTTTGAATGTGGAGTCGCCCAGGGTTCCAGTGATATATGGAGTACCCAAAGTACACAAATCATTGGTTAACCCACCATGTCGTCCAATTGTATCTGCTAATGGGTCCCTTTTGGAACCCTTGGCGAAATTGTTGGATCACTTTCTTCAACCTGCAGTGAGTATGTCTAAATCATACATACAAGATACATCCCACATGTTGAGATTACTTCAGAACATACCTCAAGTTGCAGAAGAAGCCCTTCTCGTAAGTTTAGACGTGGAATCACTTTACACTAATATCCCTCAAGAGGATGCTTTTAGGTTGGGACAAGCTATTTTGAGTAAGCGTCCACGTCCACAACGTATACCAACAGAATTTTTGGCGTCCTTATTGGAATTGGTTCTCTTCAAAAATTATTTTTCTTACCAGCAAGAATATTTTTTGCAAATCCATGGGGTAGCAATGGGGTCCCCGGTAGCCCCCGATATTGCCAACCTATATGTCTCTCACTTTGAAGAAACAGTTTTATATCCATCGCCTTTCTTTAAATCCATTACTCAATGGTCAAGATACATCGACGACATATTCTTTATTTGGAATGACTCTGAACATCAATTATCTGAATTTCTGAAATGGTTAAATTCAGCAAATCCCCATTTGAAATTTACTATGTCAGTAGATAGCAACTATCGTTTTTAGACATTCTCATTTCCAAAAAAACAGGTATAATTCATACAACTCTTTTCAGGAAACCAACAGATCGCAATAACTTTTTAAAATTTGAAAGTCACCATCCATGAAGATTTAAGGAAGGTCTACCTGTGGGACAATTTTTCCGTATCCGCAGGATCTGTTCCGATCAACAAGATTTTTTACGTCAAAGTGCAATTCTGAGTAACAGGTTTCAAGAAAGGGGTTATCCCATTGCAACAATCAAAAGGGCTTTCAAAAGAGCGAAATTTTCTCCCCGAGATTCGCTTTTACAATATAAAAGTAGGAGACAGACGTCACAGACAGTATGTGTGCTGGAACATACGAATTTTACCCAACAAATCAGACAGTCTATACAACGCAATTGGCACGTCCTCAGTCCACATCAGATTTTTTCTACTCCACCCATGTTCGCATACAGCCGCGGTATGAACATCAGACAACAAGTAGTACGTGCCACCCAATATCTAGATTGTGTCCCAGGCCCTCCAGGTCAGACACAGTGTGGCAATTGCAGTTTTTGCACCCAAGCCATCACAGGCATCGAATGGCAGGATCCTAACACACAGGTTCGTATCATACGGTGACATGCAGTACACTGCAATTCTGATTTTGTGGTGTACGGACTCATATGCCCATGCCACAAGATATATGTGGGCAGAACGTCACATAAGATTAAAGTCCGCTTGATTGAGCATAGGAGCCGCATCAAGAACCTTGATGTAAAAGCCCCCGTGGTGCAACACTGCATTACATATCAACACAAATTTGAACAATTCCAGTGGCTAATTATCGAACAAGTTATACCATCTTGGAGAGAGGGAGACAGACTTTCAACTTTAAATCTGAAGGAACATCAATGGATTTATCGCCTACAATCAGTGGAACCACACGGTCTCAATGAGAAGATAGAGTGGTATACTCTCATCTAGACAGTTTTTAGTTCCTGCCCATATAGTCTGTGGACCCCTTTCATCCGTACACTGATCTCTTCTCTCACACAAGCAGTGGTTAGTGACGTCATTATCCTTATCAGGACAGTTTGAGATTTTCTGTCCCTGCTTCAACATTTCCAAAATGGCCCCCTGAAACGTCATTTCCCTTATATGGATAGCCCACACAAAGATTCTGATAAGGGCTTTTACAAGCCGAAGCATTTTCAAAATGGCCGCTGACGACATCACTTTCCTTTTATGGACAGTGTTAGAGTGCAGACCACGGTAGGGGTAAGCCCAACTCGGAGTAGTTTAAAAATGGCCGCCGTCAACGTCATTGTCCTAATAAGGACAGTTTTCTGTCCCAAAATGGCCCTCACAGTGACGTAGGTGCCCATATTAGGATACACCCACAAATTTCGGCACCTTTTTCTCCTATTAAAGGTCAGCGTTTTCAGATGTCGTGCTGCCGATAGTTTATTCACGGCACAGCGATTGACTCCAGCACCTCGACAAGGTAGTATACATGGACACAAGGTATGCACGTTATAAGTTATAAAGATTAAAGTGGGGTTCTTTATTATAAGTCGTTTGACTTGTAGAGTTTTACAGAGACGCCGTCCTGTGCAGCAATTTAAGTCAACGCATAGCACACAGTGAGTGTTCCTCCAACTTATACTGCCATCTCATTTTAATGGTGGGACCCGGCATGCACTTATTCTCTCTTGTGCTTATTTTATCCGCAGTAAAGCCAAGCATCCTCGGCAAGAGACAAAAGCAGGTATTAGTGGCACCCGACCCCCTGAGGAAGGAGGTTTCCTCCGAAACACGCCGTGTCGGAACAAAGTCGGCATTCTACCACTTTACCATCTTCATTACCAGCTTTTTCACAACTTCATGCCGGATATTAAAGTTGCAAGTTAAGTACAACTTTATAGCACAGTTTGAGACTTTAAGTGCATCGGGACAGCTTTTTTCCACAGCATCCCATAAAATTTAGCCCATTGAGACCGATGATTATAACATTGGAGAAGCTTGCGCCACTATAAGCTCTCATTAAGCCTAGACATGGCTATGTAACATATGAGGTCTCGGTGAGCTTCCCACCCTATACTTTCTTCAGGAATAGTTTATTAATTGTATGTTTCTGTCAGCAGGGCAGTATTTGAGTAGAAAGTCAAACTGATTAAAAAACAAAGACCATCAGGCTTGTCTATGATTAAGTCATTGCACATATTGCAGATATTCCAACTTTTTGTGATCTGTGTATACAGTTATCTAATGTTGTGCCCTCCTCTAACCAAGGGCGCCACTCTTCAAATGCTAGCTTAATAGCCAGCAGCTCTTTATCTCCTATGCCATAATTTCTCTCGGCAGGAAAAAACCGCCGGGAAAAAAAAGAGCAGGGGTGTAGAATATGGATATCACTGTTCTGGCTAAGAACGGCCCCTACACCGACATCGGAGGCATAAATCTCGACTATAAACGGATGTCGAGTGTCCAGGTGGCAAAGGCAAGGTTTTTTTTTAGAAAAGCCTCTTTGAGGGTTTGAAAAGCCGCAACAGCTTCTGGAGACCACTGTGAAGGGTTGGCTCCCTTCCTTGTCATGACGGTAAGTGGTGCTGTCAAGGTAAAGTAGTTTTGTTTGAATGTGCAATAATAATTAGTGAAGCCGAGGAAGCAGCAGAGTGCTTTGAGACCAGTGGGTTGAGGCCAGTCCTGTATACTTTTGGGGATCTATCTGGAACCCTCTACTGGACACCACGTAGCCCACAAAAGGAACGGACTCCTGATGGAAAGCGCATTTCTTGAACTTGGCGTAAAGACAGTAATCACGTAGTCTTTGCAGGACTCTGGCAACGTCAGTCTGATGGCTTTGCAAATCCTGGGAGAAAATTAGTATGCTGTCTAACACAACCACACATTGATAAAGCATATCTCGCAGAATCTCATTCATCATATTTTGAAATATGGCCAGGGCAATACACAGGCCAAAAGGCATGACCATGTACTCCAAGTGGCCATCGCAAGTATTATAGGCCGTCTTCCACTCGTCTCCTTGATGAATGTGGACCAGGTTGTATAGCCCTTTTAGGTCTAGTTTTGTGAAAATCTTGGCCCCCTGGAGTCTGTCGAATAACTCTGAAATCAGAGGTAAAGATAGCGATCCTTTATAGTAATTTCGTTGAATCCTCTGTAGTCTATACAAGGACGGCGCGATCCATCCTTTTTGCCAACAAAAAAGAATCCGGCTCCGGCTGGTGACTTGGAAGGTCGGATAAAACCTTTTCTCAAATTTTCTTGAATGTAGGCCGACGGCCTCAGTCTCTGAAAGAGAAAGTGGGTAGACCCTTCCTCTAGGGGGTTCTGAACCAGGCTTTAAATTAATCGCACAATCAAAGGATCTGTGTGGTGGCAATACATCTGCTGCTTGTTTTGAGAACACATCTTCAAATGATGAGTATTGTGACGGTAGACCAGGGCGAGAAGTAGAGGTAGACATGCAGGGTATAGGTGTTACTCTCTTCAGGCATCAGTTGTGACAGGCCGCCCCCCATTGTGAGAGTTCCAGGGTGCCGCAGTCAAATTGGGGTGTATGATCTTGCTAGACTAAGCACTATGGGATGAATGGCTTTGTCAAGAACCAGAAATGAGATGGTCTCAGTATGAAGAGAACCTGTGCGCAGGTTTATAGGTGTTGCGTCCGTCGGTCTCAGATGGCTTCGACCCTTGTGACTCACCTTTTTCTCTGCTCTCCCTGCTAGCCTTGGGAAGATGGCTACCACCGCGACTGCAAGCCACATTTCCGGCGTCACCGGAATGGCTATGGCAAAGCCTCACGCCATGTTCCTCCTAAGGGCCTCCTAGGGTGCATGCACGCATGCCACCCATGTCTTTATCCACGTCATGGCGGGAACCTCAGGGGCGTCCCCCCTCGAGTGATGTCACGCCATGCGGGTATTTAGCCTACACTTGTTTGCTAGCTCATCGAGTTAGCAAGGATTGGATTTGACTGGTCTAAGCTACTCTGCTGCTTCTGTGCTGCCGCTGGAAGCTCTCTCTGCCCTTCGGGGTATTTTCTAACCTGGGTACCTGCTCCTCGGGGACCTTCTGCTTTCTTTCAGGTGCCTTACTGGGATCAGGTAGTCGCTCCTCGAGGGCCTGCTCTCCCTGCCTCGGTGCCTGTAACCATTTACTTCAGCCTGGTGGAATCATCAACCTTACAGCTCATCTAGTGAGTAATATAATTCTCAGTCTGTCTCATCTACAGATTTGCTGTGCTGGGAAACCTACATCTGTATCACCTCACTACTGCCACCTCTGGTGGTATATATATCAGCTGTACAATAAAAGATCTAACTCTGTGTTTGTGCATCCTGAGTCTAGCCCAGTACTGTGGCTCCCCACAGGGCTCCTCCCCATGGGCGTGGTCATCTGTCACAGTACCCAAGAATCCACCCAAACACCACTAAACCATAACAATAGGTTGTGTGGTATAAGAAACTTCTCCTGGAAGAGGCTTGCCATGTATAGAAGAAAGGAGCAGTGGAGTTGGTGTTGGGACGATAGGAATTCACAGATGTTCTACCAGTCTCTTTAGAATAAAATTGCCACCTGTACCAGAATCAATGAGTGCTAGGGTCTGAAATTCGAGAGATCCGGAGATAATTGAGACTGGGAGAGTCAGTGAGGAGATGGTGAAGTAAGACCTAAGAAGAGTCCTCCCGCAGATCCTAGGTCTGCATGCTTCCTGGACAGATGGGGTATGATTGAACCGCATGGCCAGGTTGTCTGCAGTACATACAGAGACCTAAGCGTTTACGGTAGCGTCTCTCTTTGGCAGTGAGGTGGCTGTGACCTAGTTGCATGGGTTTGTCTTCTTCAGTGACGGGCGGAGGCAGAGTCTGCGGAGTAGGTGTAAGTCGTGAGTGTATACTCCCTAATGAATGTTTTTTACGACTCTTTACCTCAGCTGAACACTCATGCAGGCTATGATCAATTCTTCTAGCTAGGTCAATAAGTGAGTCCAAGATATCAGTCAAATCACATGCGGCCAATTCATCCTTGATACGGGAGTGAAGACACTCTAAGAAAATTGCACGTAGACACCCCAGGTCCCAATGAAGCTCTGAAGACAGGGTCTTATATTCAATAACATAGTCCGCAAGTGGCTTAGCCCCTTGATGGTACAGTCATAGGATCTGTGTGGAGGGAGTACGTCTGTGGCTTCTTTGGAAAATACATCTTGAAATGATGCTTGATGAGGCGGCAACCCAGGCATCAATGGGGTAGTTGGCATGCAGGGTATAGGAGAGGCCTCCATCAGACATTTGCCATGGCAATCTGGACCCTAACATGAAAGTTCCAGAATGGCCCAATTGAATTGAGGCATATGCTGCTGCAGCCACGGCAACCCCAATAATATAGGGTGCATGGCCTTCTCTAGGACAAAGAAGGAGATGGTCTCTGAATGGAGAGCACTGGTCCGTAAACTCACAGGTTCGGTGAGCTGGGTTATTTCGCCCGGTAAGGGCTCCCCGAGAATTGAAGACAGGAGTAGTGGAGTCGTCATGGCAGTGGTGGGGATCCGCAAGTGCTCCACCAATTGTTTCAAAATAAAATTGCCTCCTGCCCCTGAGTCCACTAGGGCAAGAGTCTGGTATTCTAAGGGTCCGCAGATCAAGGATACAGGAAGAGAGAGTGGAGGAGAGGGTGCAGTTAGACCTAAGAAGAGTCCTCCCGCAGGACTTAGGTCTGCCAGTTTCCCGAACATATAGTGCATGTTTGTACAGCATGGCCAGCTTGTCCACAATACATACATACGCCCAACCTCTTCCACGTTCTTCTCTCTTTTGACGTCAGGTAACTGCGGCCTAATTACATAGGTTCTTCTTCGCCAGCAATTGGACCTGAGAAAACAGGCCTGGGTGTAGTCTTAACTTGAGTTTCACCCAGAAGGTGTCTTCTGGGAGTCTTGGTCTCTTGAACCTTGTCACGAAGTCAGCGATCAGTCCTTGCTGCCAACTTCACCAGTTCAGACAAGGGCTCAGGCAATTCATGAGCTGCCAGCTCTTCTTTCAAACGAGAGTTCAATCCCTTAAAGAAGAGGGTCCTCAGGCATTTAGGGTCCCAGTGTCTTGAATTCTATGGCAAAGTCTGATAAAGGTTTACTACCTTGCTTCAGGTGAACCAACAAAGATCCTGCAGTAGTATGCTGGGCAGGCTCATCAAAAACTGATCTGAACAGTTCAAGGAACCCGGCAAGATCATATAGAATAGGATCATCGCACTCCCACAGCGAAGAGGACCAAGCCAACACTCTTCCGTCCAGATAAGACAAGATGTAGGTGTCATAGGCTGTAGGAAAATGATTAGGTTGCAGGGAAAAGTGCATGCAACATTGGTTGATAAATCCCCTACATTTCCAAACTTCCCCTGAGAAGCGAGTTGCAGCAGATAGAGGTATAATGGTCTTGACCATCACTTCTGGTGGTGTGACTTCTGGCGGTGTGACTTCTTTACCTGTGCTGGTTGGGGAATTCATCTCTGCATGCAGCTGGTTAAATGCAGCAGTCAAATTCTCCAGCGCGTTCTGCTGTTCATAGATTCGCTGGGCCAGGCCTGGAATGGCCTGCAATGCGGTGAGCTGAGCCGAATCCATGGAGTTAGCAATCTGTTATGGTTTCGAGGTGTTTGAGTGGATTCTTGGGTACTGTGGAAGATGACCACACCCACAGGGAGGAGCCCCGTGGGGAGCCACAGTACTGGGCTAGACTCAGGATGCACAAACACAGAGTTTTGTCTTTTATTATACAGATGTTGTATACCACCAGAGATGGCAGTAGTGAGTTGATCCAGAGGTAGCAGTCCAGGGACCCTCAGCAGAGTGAACCCGTCTCACCAAATGGTATAGGGATATCCAGATGTAGGTTTCCCATCACAGCAGAGCTGTAGATGAGACAGACTGAGAATTAGATTACTCACTAGATGGGAGCTGTAAGGTTGATGATTCCACCAGGCAGATGGTAACAAGCAACGAGGCAGGGAGAGCAGGCCCTCGAGGAGCGAGTACCTAATCCCAGTAAGGCACCTGAAAGAAAGCAGAGGGCCCCTAAGGAGCGGGTACCCAGGTTAGAATATACCCCGAAGGGCAGAGAGGGCTTCCAGCAGCAGCAAGGAAGCAGCAGAGTAGCTTAGACCGGATGAGTCCAATCCTTGCTAACTCAATGAGCTAGCAAATAAGCGTAGGCTAAATACCCGGATGGCATGACGTCACTCGAGAAGGTTGCCCCTGAGGTTCCCGCCATGACGTGGATAAAGACGTGGGGGGCATGTGCACGCGTATCCTAGGAGGCCCTTATGAGAAACATGGTGTGAGGCTTTGCCATAGCCATTCCAGGGATGCTGGAGGATGCGGCTTGCAGATGCGGCGGTAGCCATCTTCCCAAGGCTAGCGGGGAGAGCAGAGAAAAAGGTGAGGCACAAGGGTCGAAGCCGTCTGAGACCGATGGACGCAACAAGTATGTGCAAAATCGCTTCCATGCTTACATTTATGCTACAACCCCTTGAGTAATTTCCGAAAAGCCCATAGACATGGATAAATCTGCATTTTATGCACATAAATGCTTCTGGAAATTACAGCCATTACGTTTGAGGAAATAATAATCTAGTTTTGGGAAAATTAAACAGTTTCATACTCTTATTCCTTGCAGTGTTCTCCAGCTGTTCAAATTTATTATGGAGCACCAGATTATCTTTGTAATGTCCTCTTGACTGCTTACTTTGCAGTGCATTCCTAGGTTTGGGACTGACCTGACAGGAGCCCCCTTTAGGTCAGACTCCATCGGTCCTCGCATTCTTGGTTCCCCACCTAGAGAAGAAGGTGTCAGTGGGTGGGATTTATGTCCCTTCACCACATGAAAACAAATGGGGCTTTGAACAAGGCTGGCAATATATACAAATATATACAAATTATATACATTTCTACATGACTATGTACATCGCCAACAGAATATCAAACAACACGCTTATCTACTTGTGATTATTAGTTTCAGGCCGTGCAACTATATACATTTTTACAAGATAGCAAGAACATTTAAACATTTGGCTATTTGAAGTTGTGGTCCCCACAGTATACCACCACATAGAAAAGGAGGGACCTCTTGCATTCCCACTTAATCAAGTATTATTGTTATCCTACCTCTTTTATCCCAAGTCTCACCCATGTGAAAAGATGCAACTCGGCCAGAGGGCATTGCTGGTCGAAGGGAAAGGGTCCATTGTGTCTAAACTGCTGCCATCTCCTCTGTTCCACTTCCACTTCACTAACAGGTCCGTACCCTCCTTGGGGGACTTGTTTCCACCTCCTGGATCACCGCTGGGGCTCACACCCTCCTGGGGTACCTGACTCTGCCTCCTGATCTGCTGCTGGGGTCCAAGCATTCCTAAGGAACTTGACTCCATCTCCTGATCTGCCACTGGGGTCTACACCCTCTTGGGCAATCTGACTCCACCTCCTGCACTGCTGCTAGGGTCCATGTAATCCTGGGGACCCAAGGAATGCCACTGGGGTCCCTGTTTTCTTGGAGGACCAAATATCCTCTCCCAAGCTGCCATTGGGGTCCCTGTCATCCTGGGGAACCCAACTCCACCTTCAGATCCACCACTGTCCTTACACTTTTCTTCCTTGGTGGGAGAGCTTTCAGCTCCACAAGGCTCATGGCTTGCTTATTGTTCAGTGATTCAGGCTCTTAGCAATCTGAGCTTTTAGTGATTGCAGCTCATCTAAGCTCATGTCCACTCATTTGCTGTAATCCAGCAAGGAGGAATCACTTTCTCTCAGCCAAAAGGCTGAGACCCAGGTAGAACTAAAGAAAGAGAATATGTGCAATCCTTTCTATTCTGCTTGGCCCTTTCTTTCTGCTCTGAGAACTCAGCACCCAAGGGTTCTGACTCCCCTTGTTAGTCAAGGTGAGAGTCTATTTGTTTGATAGGACTGTTTTTTCAGTGCATTACTCTCACTTCTTTCTCCCTCTCTCTCAGTCAATCAATTTAAGACTTTTCAGTCAAAATTCTATAACTTAGGATTTTGCCATCCTCTATTTTAAAGTAATGTTTCACTGTAAGCTATCAGCAGTAGTCAAGAGGATTGTAAAATGGAAATCCCCTACATGAATCCCTGACTCATCTATTCAAAGGTCATTTAAGCACCTTCACAGTAAGAGGTCTGGCCAGCTTTTTAATCTTACTCTGGCTTTCCTGGGCTGGTGGCCCATGTCACTCAGCTGCATTGCCCTTTTTTCTCTGCTACAGTTAGCTTAACTGGTATCATGCTCTTTCTCCCCCATCTCCCTTGGAGGGGGGTTTCATCTTTGATAACAGTGCTACAATTTTCCAATGCGGCTGTTATATGATCACTAAATGCCCACATTTTACTTTCAAACACACCCAGTCTCTGCTCTTGGCTCTCAAACTTCTGCATTGATTCTAATGAATGCACAGAACGGGGGGATGAAACTTGAAAGCAAACCTTCAGTCCTCCTTGTTACAATTTCTGTTTCAGAGTGACATTCTTAGGTATTACCAACAGACACTCACCAGTATCTGCTGTAATTATAGAAACATAGAAACCTAGAAATGATGGCAGAAAAGGACAAAATGACCCGCCCAGTCTGCCCAGCAAGCTTATGCCAGTATCTGCTGCACTCTGCAGGTTACCCCCATGCTTATCAGTTTACCAAACCATAAAAGTCAGGGCCCTTGGATGCTGTTTGAATCCAATTTCCCTTAACCATTGCTGTGAAAGGAGAGAGCAATGTTGGAGTTGCATCAAACGTATCAGGCTTAGTGATTAAAGGTAGTAAGCGCCACATCAGCTAGTTACCCCCATGTTTATTTGTTCCCTAAACCAAAAAAGTCAGGGCCCTTGTTGGTTGCTTTCTGAATCCAATTCCCCTTTTCTCACTGCCATTGAAGCAGAGAGCAATGATGGAGTTGCATTAACAGTATCACGGCTTAATTGTTAAGGGTAGCAACTGCCCCAGCAGCAAGTTACCCACAGTTACCCACATGCACTCATTTTCTTTATTTCCAAACTCTAGTCTTTAGGGATCCACAGTGTTTATCCCAAGCCTCTTTGAATTCCCTGACTGCTTTCGTCTTCACCACCTTCTCCGCAAGGGCATTCCAGGCATCCACCACCCTCTCCATGAAGAAATAGTTCCTGACATTGGTTCTTATTCATCCTTCCTGTAGGTTCATTTCATGACCCCTAGTTCTATTGATTTCTTTACAACAGAAAAGGTTTGACAATTGTGCATCATTAAAACCTTTCAGATATCTGAAGGTTTGTATCATATCCCCTGCACCTCCTTTCTTCCAGGGTGTACATATTCAGATCCTTCAGCTTCTCCTCATAAGTCTTCCAGTGCTGAACCCTCATTATTTTGTTCATTCTTCTTTGGACTGCCTCTATCCGGTCTCAATCCTTTTTGAGGGCGCACTGGATGGCCGGCGCCATCTTTAAAAATGGCATGGGCCATCCAGTGCTCCTACCATGTGACAGGGGCCGGCCAATGGCACGGATACCCTGTCACATGGTAAGGGCAAAGGGCCATCGGCACCATTTTGATTAGTGGCAGCCGACGGCCCGGGAGCGGGAGATTGCTCCCGGGACCCCCACTGGACCACCAGGTACCTGTAAAACGTTTTTGGGGGGGTCGGGAGAGTGGGGGAAGCTAAGGGATTAGTTTTAACGGGTCGGGGTGGGTTTAGGGGTTATTTTTGTGTGCCGTTTTTCCTGCCCTCCCCCAAAACGATAAGAGAACCCCCACGAACAATATCGTGGGGTTTTCCTATCATTTTGGGGGAGCCCCCGATCTCTGACTATTTTGAAAATATTGATGATATTTTCAATTGTCCGAAGCCCAATTCACATCCCTAGAAATTATCTATATGGTAAAGCTTCTCATTTCCCTTTCCATGAACAGGTAATACTTCTGAAAAGGCATAGTCCTTGCTGTGTGTCTTATCATCTTTCCTAGATTTTGGAAATCTTTTTCTACTTCATTGATACCATTTCTATTGAGGTCATTGATCCCCAGATGATAACACTGACTTCAAAATTCCTACTTTCTTCTTCAATGACTTGGACTATCTGATTTGTATTTCTAATAGCTGAGGATCCTGGAAGGCATTTAACTGTTATGTCACTATCAAAATGTGCTCCCAAATTGGTTCCTCTGATGATTGAGTCTCCCAGCAGAAGCAGCTTTATTTTATGACATTTGTTTCTGTTGAAGGGCTTCTGGGTGCATTGGGTGACTGCACTTTTAGAAATCACTTCAAAATCTATTGCTGGGGTTTCTTCATTCTCCAATGCAGAAAAAGCATTAAGTAGGGGGTAACAGTGGGGAGAGGTGGGTGTCTCTTCAATCACAGGCCTTATTCTGACAGATTCCACTGTTAGCCAATTGTTCCTGGGTTTTTGAATCCTGGATGCCTGACATCCAGGTAGAGGGGAAATAATCACTGGCTTCCAAACTTCTACAGGACAACAACACTTTGTTCCTCCAGGCTTCCTCTGGAATCTTCCCTGGGTCTCTGACATTAGGCTCAACTCTGGCATTCATAATCTTCCACCATGTGCAAGCCCAACAAGTCCACAGAAATGATAACTTCTATTTGTTTTCCAGTCTCCCCACCTCCCATGGTGCTTTCATGCTCCACTCTTCAATCAAGGGATCGTGCCTTCTCAATTGCAGGTCCTTCACAATGGAACTCTTTGCCCACAAATCTCCACTTTGAACCTTGCACCTTCAAATTTAAAAAGAAATTAAAAACATGGCTTTTTAAACAGGCCTACCCTGACTAACTTCCTTGCTCACATCCATCTAAAATCAGCTATGTATATAGTACTGAACCCATGTATATAGTATTTGATTTTGTATGCTGTTACACATATGGTTAATTCTTGATAGTTATTTATGTTACTGACAGTTTCAATGACATGTTCTGTATTTTCCATCCTGGCCTCCTCATTCTCCTTGATCCCACCCCTAATCCCTGTTATATGTATTTTCATTCCTTTTTTGTTAGAATGTGAACCGGTATGATGTACCCACTAATGCCGGTATAAAAATGTTTCTAAATAAATAAGTAGGGAAACTGTAGCCTTGATAGGAGATGGGGGATCAGGCTGTGAACGAGGTATCTTACTCCTAGAATTGAAAGAGACTTCACCCTAAGAACATAAGAAATTGCCATACTGGGTCAGACCAAGAGTCCATCAAGTCCAGCATCCTATTTCCAACAGTGGTCAAACCAGGATACAAGTACCTGACATGTACCCAAACATTAAGAGATCCCATGCTACTGATGCCAGTAATAGCAGAGGCTATTCCCTAAGTCAACTTGATTAATAGCAGTTAATGGACTTCTCCAAGAACTTATCCAAACCTTTTTTAAACCCAGCTACACTAACTGCATTCAAAGACATTCAACCATGTGTCCTCCTGCTGCACATGCATACCAGATCCAGGCTACAACCTCGCCAAGGGACAAACAAAGCTGTCTGCTGGTCCCTGCATAGGTGTCATAAGCTTCACTTGGTGCACTCTCAAATTCCCCTTCCTCTTCCCCATCCTGAGGCCAAAGTAGGGAACTGGAACTGTCAAAAAATAGCGAAAATTGTAGGAGTTCAGGTCATAGCTAGCTTGTCTGGTTGTCTGGACTCTTCAGTCATCTTGGAATGCCCATCAGTAAAATAATTTTCATCATAAAGGATAGAAAAGTCAAGATAGAAAAGGTGGTTATGCACAGGACAGCTCATAGCAGGAACATAGCCAGAAATTAATTTTTGAGAGGGTCCAAGGTTAACATGGAGAATTACAGTATTAGCCCCCCATCCCTTACCCCATGGATCTTCATAGCAGTGGCTACAAAAATCTTTAATTTCTATTAACATTCTGTATTGTCTGTCTTTTCACTCTTTCTTTTCTCTCGCTGGTTATCTTATTCAAGTGTTAATCTCTCAGGCTGCGATAGAACAATTATATAAACAGGATCCCAACACAGCCAGGCCTGAAAGGACTTTAATGGCTTCAGATCATTACAAGACTAACCCAAGGGCAGCAATTCATTTAAGTTAGCCTTTTTAAAGGTGCAAAGGATCATAAATTGGCAGCAGCTGCAGCTTTAAGGGCTGATTCAGATGTGATATGATCCTGCTGCTAGGGGAGGGGGCCTGAGCCAAATATTAGGAGGCATAGGCCCCCTGAGACCTTCTCATATCTACGCCCCTAGCTCATAGTGATTTGATACTGATAGCTGCTCCTCACACACGCATTAATTACGTATATTTGTCCTCTCGCACTGAGGACAAGTCTCCCAGGGCTACTGCCCAGGAGGGATGGGTTAGGTTGACCATCATAGTTGGTGATTCAATTATTAGAAATGTAGATAGCAGTTGGGATGTGAATCGGGCTTCGGACGATTGAAAATATCGTCAATATTTTCAAAATCGTCAGAAATCGGGGACTCCCCTAAAACGATAGGAAAACCCCATGATATTGATCGTGGGGGTTCCCTTATCGTTTTGGGGGAGGGCGGGAAAAATGGCACACAAAAATAACCCCTTAGCTTCCCCCACCCTCCCGACCCCCCCCCCCCAAAAAACCTTTTACAGGTACCTGGTGGTCCAGTGGGGGTCCCAGGAGCGATCTCCCGTGATCTCCCGCTCCGGGCCGTCGGCTGCCACTAATCAAAATGGCGCCGATGGCCCTTTGCTCTTACCATGAGACAGGGTATCCATGCCATTGGCCGGATCCTGTCACATGGTAGGAGCACTGGATGGCCGGCGCCATCTTGTGCTCCTACCATGTGACAGGGGCTGACCAATGGCACCGGTAGCCCCTGTGACATAGTAAGGGCAAAGGCTATCGGCGCCATTTTGAATACTGGCAGCCGACGGTCCGAGTGCAGTAGGTCACTCCCAGACCCCCGCTGGACTTTTGGCAAGTCTTGTGGGGGTCAGGAGGGTCCCCCAAGACTTGCCAAAAGCCCTGGTGGTCCAGCGGGGGTCCGGGAGTGATCTCCTGCACTTGGGCCATCGGCTGCCAGTAATCAAAATGGCGCCGATGGCCTTTGCCCTTACCATGTGACAGGGTATCCGTGCCATTGGCCGTATCCTGTCACATGGTAGGAGCACTGGATGGCCGGCGCTATCTTGTGCTCCTACCATGTGACAGGGGCTGACCAATGGCACCGGTAGCCCCTGTGACATAGTAAGGGCAAAGGCTATCGGCACCATTTTGATTACTGGCAGCCGATGGCCCGAGTGCAGAAGATCGCTCCTGGACCCCCGCTGGACCACCAGGGCTTTTGGCAAGTCTTGGGGTACCCTCCTGACCCCCACAAGACTTGCCAAAAGTCCAGCGGGGGTCCGGGAGCGACCTCCTGCACTCGGACCGTCGGCTGCCAGTATTCAAAATGGCGCAGATAGCCTTTGCCCTTACTATGTCACAGGGGCTACCGGTGCCATTGGTCAGCCCCTGTCACATGGTAGGAGCACAAGATGGTGCCAGCCATCCAGTGCTCCTACCATGTGACAGGATCCGGCCAATGGCATGGATATCCTGTCACATGGTAAGGGCAAAGGGCTATCAGCGCCATTTTGATTAGTGGCAGCCGACGGCCCGGGAGCGGGAGGACGGCCCAGAGCGGGAGATCGTGGGAGATCGCTCCCGGGACCTCCACTGGACCACCAGTTACCTGTAAAAGGTTTTTGGGGGGGTTGGGAGGGTGGGGGAAGCTAAGGGGTTACTTTTAAAGGGTTGGGGTGGGTTTTTTGTTTATCAGATCGGCACAGCCGATAAACAAAACCGCGATCGGGCCCGATTGAAAAAAACCCACATGTGAATCGGAACCGGAATCCGAACCGATTCCGGTTCCGATTCCATCTCTAGATAGCAGGGTGGCTGGTGGACATGAGGACCATCTGATAACTTGCCTGCCTGGTGCGAAGGTGGCAGACCTCATGCGTCACCTAGATAGGATTATAGACATTGCTAGGGAGGAGCTGGCTGTCGTGGTACATGAGGGCACCAATGACATAGAAAAATGTGGGAGAGAGTTTCTGGAAGCCAAATTTAGGATTTTAGGTAGAAAGCTGAAATCTAGAACCTCCAGGGTGGCATTCTCTAAAATGCTTCCTGTTCCACGTGCAGGTCACCAGAGACAGGCAGAGCTCCAGAGTTTCAATGTGTGGATGAGATGATGGTGCAGGGAAGAGGGATTCAATTTTGTAAGGAACTGGGGAAATATTTGGGGAAGGGGGAGACTTTTCCGAAAGGATGGGCTCCACCTTAACCAGAGTGGAACCAAGCTGCTGGCACTAACTTTCAAAAAGGAGATAGAGAAGCTTTTAAACTAGAACAAGGAGGAAAGCCAACAGTCACTCAGCAGTGCATGGTTCAGAGAAATGTGTTCTTGAAGGATACTAATGAAACAAGTGAGTTAGGGCAACCCAACAGAGAGGTTCCAATAAAAGCAAACATAGTCCTTGTGCTTCTAAGAAAATTAAAAAGTCATGGGATAGGTGGTGATGTCCTTTTGTGGATTACAAACTGGTTAAAAGACAGGAAACAGAGTAGGATTAAATAGTCAATTTTCTCAGTGGAAAAGATAAACAGTGGAATGCCTCAGGGATTTGTACTTGGACTGGTGCTTTTCAATCTTACTAGATAAACGAAGCTTGACCGACGTGCCGCAAATGCGCAGTAGAGACCAGCTCTACCGCGCATGTGCGGGCGAGCACGTCGGTCTGAGCCAGCGTCAGAAAGAAAAAAAATGGCGGCGTCCAGTGGCAGCAGCGGGCGGCGGCGGCGGTACCGGCAGCGGGCGGCGACGGCGGTAGCGAGCGGCGGCGACAGCGGTAGCGGGTGGCGGCGGTAGCGACGGCGGTAGCGGGCGGCGGCGGCGGTAGCGAGCGGCGGCGACGGCGGCAGTGGGCGGCGGTAGCGGCCAGTAGCGAGGGAGGGAGGGAGGGACTGAGTGGGAGGGACGGAGAGAGAGAGTGGGAAGGAGTGACTGAGTGAGAGGGAGGGACTGAGTGGGAGGGGGGATTGAGTGAGGCGAGGGACTGAGGGGGGGGGACTGGGGGGGAGGGACTGAGTGAGAGGGAGGGAGTGGGGACTGAGTGAGAGGGGGGACTGAGTGAGAGGGAGTGGGACTGAGGGAGGGAGTGGGACTGGAGAGAGAGGGGAGGGAGTGGGACTGAGGGAGAGTGAGTGGGGACTGAGTGAGTGAGAGGGAGGGAGAGAGGGGGGAGGGAGTGACTGAGTGAGAGGGAGGGACTGAGTGAGAGGGAGGGACTGAGTGGGAGGAGGGATTGGGGGGGGAGGGACTGAGTGAGAGGGAGGGGGACTGAGTGAGAGGGAGTGAGTGGGACTGAGGGAGGGAGGGAGTGGGACTGAGGGAGAGGACAGAGGGAGTGGGACTGAGTGAGAGGGAGTGGGACTGAGTGAGTGAGAGGGGGGGAGAGAGGGGGGAGGGAGTGAGTGAGACTGAGTGGGAGGGAGGGACTGAGTGAGAGGAGAGGGAGGGTGGGGAGGAGTGGGTGAGGGAGGGAGGGAGGGTAGGGGTTTGGTGAAGAGGGAGGGGAGAGAGAATGAGGGGGAGGTGAGAGACAGAGGGATGTAGCCCGTTTTAACGGGCTTAACGGCTTGTATATATATAAATGATCTGGAAAGAAATACGACGAGTGAGGTTATCAAATTTGCGGATGATACAAAATTATTCAGAGTAGTTAAATCACAAGCTGATTGTGATACATTACAGGAGGACCTTGCAAAATTGGAAGATTGGGCATCCAAATGGCAGATGAAATTTAATGTGGACAAGTGCAAGGTGTTGCATATAGGGAAAAATAACCCTTGCTGTAGTTACACAATGTTAGGTTCCAAATTAGGAACTACCACCCAGGAAAAAGATCTAGGCATCATAGTGGATAATACTTTAAATCGCCAGCTCAGTGTGCTGCAGCAGTCAGAAAAACAAACAGAATGTTAGGAATTATTAGGAAGGGAATGATTAATAAAATGGAAAATGTCATAATGCCTCTGTATTGCTCCATGGTGAGACTGCACCTTGAATACTGTGTATAATTCTAGTCGCCGCATCTCAAAAAAGATATAGTTGCAATGGAGAAGGTACAGAGAAGGGCAACCAAAATGATAAAAGGGATGGAACAGCTCCCATATGAGGAAAGGCTGAAGAGATTAGGGCTGTTCAGCTTGGAGGAGAGACGGCTGAGGGGGGATATGATAGAGGTCTTTAAGATCAAGAGAGGTCTTGAACAAGTAGATGTGAATCGGTTATTTACACTTTCGGATAATAGAAGGACTAGGGGGTATTCCATGAAGGTAACAAGTAGCACAATTAAGACTTATTGGAGAAAATTATTTTTCACTGAACGCACAATTAATCTCTGGAATTTGTTGCCAGAGAATGTGGTTAGTGCAGTTAGTGTAGCTGGGTTCAAAAAAGGTTTGGATAAGTTCTTGGAGGAGAAGTCCATTAATGGCTATTAATCAATTATACTTAGGGAATAGCCACTGCTATTAATTGCATCAGTAGCATGGGTTCTTCTTAGTGTTTGGGTAATTGTCAGGTTCTTGTGGCCTGGTTTGGCCTCTGTTGGAAACAGGATGCTGGGCTTGATGGACCCTTGGTCTAACCCAGCATGGCAATTTCTTATGTTCTTATGTGCTTAGCATGAAGACTGTAAAATGGAACCATGTCCAAAACACAATAGAAACGAAAGCACAACAAATCACAAGGCTGTAGGACACGTTTCCTGGATGCCAAGCTGGGGGCATGCAGATGTCTTGGAGGTCAAGCTGGGGAATGCTGGCCTAGATGGGACACCATTCAGTGACATGACCATTTCCATATTCATTCAAGAAAATGATCCATAGCACATGAAACCTGAATACATTGATGGCAATCTACAAAAGATCAGTAATAATAATAATTTAGTATTCTGTGATATTTAACAATCGTTTATATAAACTTGTAATTCACATGCATAAATATGATAGAAGATGGGCTGCTGCCATCTGTTGGAATGGAAGAAAACTGTGCTGTTGAATGGTTATGTACCTTCTTGTTTATATTCAAATGCTTAGTGTTGATATCCAATTTTAAGATAAATCAATACTAGATAAATGGACTCTAATCTCTTGCATCCTCTGTCAAATCCTTTCATCTGAAATCTTTTCACTTTAGATCCACTGTTATGTCTCACATTACTCTTGAGCATTTCATCTTTTCAGTATTTTTTTTTTTGTTAAATCAATTCTCTTGGAAAAAAAAAAAAAAAGAACAAGAGAGAACAGACTACAACTTCCACGTGACCCACTCTAATAATACTCCCTTGGCTCCCCTCTGCTATGCACATGGGCACAGGGATTCCAGCAACATGCTCTGCGATTTAATACTCGATAAACATATGAACATCGTGGGAGGAAAGCCCAGCAGGATATCTCAAGGAAATCAAGCAACCTCAATGTTATCAAATTAAATGCCAGATATTTACTGAAATTACAGAATGTGATCCCAAAACAGAAGCAACCACAGACCTTGCCCTTTTTTGCTTGCATTTCCATTTCAGACCCTGAGATTTAACTGTTTATTTATGAAGCAGAAATAACATCAGATACGAAAGTCTAGAAACAGTGCATGTTTTACTGAGCATTATAAAAGTTCAGCCTGCAGAATTTTAGGAATAATTGGTGTACAATGCAATTTATTTATACATACTTGAATCTGAACAATAATGAATTTAGTTCTTGTGAATCATATCAAATTGACAACACTAAAAATTGAAGTCCTCCAATTATCCACAAAACAGATATATTGCAAGCAGTGTCAGTACAAGGTCCCCCACGCTGTTCTCTTTGGCACCATGCAAGTATTAAGGAGGGTGCTGGCAGTAACTTTGAAAGACTGAGATCAAACACAACATACTCTGGCTTACAAGTGGGGTTCAGTCATTAACGTGCATGAAACACAGTTTTATATGCCTAAGGAGAAATTTAATCTTACCTGAAAATTTCCTTTCCTTTTATTTCTGCTACACCATTCAGGAACATTTGGCTTTCACCCCTTTTCCAGCAGATGGAGGCAAAAATGTTTTTATGACATCATTACTATATATGTGACATACACAACTGATATAGCAAGTTGTTGGGGCTCCTGGCCGCAGCAACCCACGGCCGGTCCCCCCTACCTGCCCTGACGCTCAGCGAGCTCTCTGCTCTCTGGTGCGGCATTCTGACTCTGAGTCGGCTGCCGGCAAGTTTTCCACGTGGCCCTGGATGCTGCCGACTTGTGATGCGAACTTGCACCTAGGAGGACCCGACATCGGAGCTGGAAGTAATGGCGTCCATTCCTCCGCGAGGATGCCGTGGAACGCAGCGATGCAGAGAGGCCCATGCAGTGAGGAGACCCGGGGAGGGTAGGAAAGAAGACAAGATGTGAGTACTCGCTGTCGCAGCCATCTGTGACCGACAGGCATAACAATGAGCACATGGGAGTCTTCATTTTTGAGAAAATTTGGAGAATTTCAGTTATGAAAACATCTTCAAAGGTGTTCCAAATAGAAGTAGATGTCACATCAGATACTTATGGGATAGGGTAGATTATGAAGGGAAAAATTTGACAATGTTGGTAATTTTGGAGCTGAAGTGATTCGCAAAGGCATTGCAAAGTTATGGGGATGAGGTAGCAATTGGATATTTATGTATAAGATCTCGGTGTTTGATGAAAACTTTTACTGTGTTAAACAGTGTTTGAGGATTGTAACCCAGAAGCTCTAATGCTTTTAGAGTAATCATCTTTCTTTGCATAATTAACAGCAGCTCTATATTTCATTAGCTGATCAGTATAGTATTTTTGATTGGTTCTGAGTTTCCTCCAATATCTTCAGCCCTATGTAGGGCTTTCTTCATAGTAAATAAGGTGTGAGTGTACCAAGTAGCATGATGTTTCCCATAAAAAGTGATTTTTTTTCATTGGAACTAGTTTATACACAGTATCCAATAATGCTAAGTTCTTGATATCATCACATAGTCTTGATTGAGTCATCTGGGAATTTAGAAATCATGGGAAGCAATTACTCTATAAATTGATCAGGGTCAATATGTTTCTGTTTAAAGATAGTGGAAGAAAGAGAATTAGAAGTGGAGGAGATTGAATTGATGCTAACAGTGGCACCGATTAGACATGATCAGAACAAGGAACAGCTGTAATGGTAATATTAGCTGCATTGGTGGAAAATTTAGCTGGATTAAGAAAGAGCAGGTCTGAAATATGTCCAGCTCTATGAGTAGCAGTAGAAATAATTTGTGGCCAATCACAAGCTTGCATAGTGCTAAGAAATAGGTCGCAAGCATGACAGGAAGGGTCTTGATCTACATGTAAGTTAAAGACTTCCAAATGATTTCTTCTCATGTGAAGAGAGAGTAACAGATAGAAATTCAGTAAGAGCAGAACAGTTATGAGCAAGAAGACTGGGGAGACAATATACTAGACAGAGATTGAAGTCTTTGCTAGTAAGAAGCATGACTTCAAAAGGGGCATGCATATCAACTTCTTTTGAGTAAAATTCAGGTTAAGTTTGTGAAAGATAACAAGTCCACCACCATGACAATGCAGACAAGGGACAGAACAATGTGTGTATTCTGGGGGACAACATTGATTCAACAACAGAGTGTCACTGTTAAAGATCCAAGCTTCAGTTACACATAGACAATCTGGTTTGCTGACATAAAGAGTGTCATAAATAACAGGTACTTTTTTAGACAACCAGCAGGCATTAATCAAGAACAGCAAAATCACAGTAGAAACAGTTAATAATTTCAATGGTTGCAATGGAATATTAATTCATTCATGGTTAAAAGGTGAGGTGAAAGAGGCTATTTCAGCCAAAAAAAAATCCTTCAAAAATTGGAAGAAGGATCCATCTGAAGAAAATAGGATAAAACATAAGCATTGTCAAGTTAAGTGTAAAACATTGATAAGACAGGATAAGAGAGAATTTGAAGTGAAGTTGGCCATAGAGGCAAAAACTCATAATAAAAACTTTTTAAAATATATCCAAAGCAAGAAATCTGTGAGGGAGTCGGTTGGACCATTAGATGACCGAGGGGTTAAAGGGGCTCTTAGGGAAGATAAGGCCATTGCAGAAAGACTAAATGAATTCTTTGCTTCTGTGTTTACTAATGAGGATGTTGGGGAGATACCAGTTCGGGAGATGGTTTTCAGGGGTGATGAGTCAGACAAACTGAACAAAATTACTGTGAACCTGGAAGATGTAGTAGGCCAGATTGACAAACTAAAGAGTAGCAAATCACCTGAACTGGATGGTATGCATCCTAGGATACTGAAGGAACTAAAAAATGAAATTTCTGATCTATTAGTTAAAATTTGTAACCTCTCATTAAAATCATCCATTGTACCTGAAGACTGGAGGGTGGACAATGTAACCCCAATATTTAAAAAAGGCTCCAGGGGTGATCCACTATTCTTCCTCAAAATCCTGGGGGGATCCAAACTTCTCAATAGTGGCTGAAATCCTGGGGAGGGAGGGGTAATTTCCTACTCCTCCAACCTGTTTCTAACAAGGAATCTCCAGCTGCGCTCCTCACCAACTCTTAAGCTTCTCCTTCTCACTCGCTTTGAGATCCTGGAGGAATCTCTAGCAGTGACTCCTATCTCTTCCTCTGTCATCTTCCCACTAAAGCACTGAGCATGCTCCAGGGGATTATATACCCTAGGTGCCATACCCCCGAAAAGGGTGAGTATTACAGCAATGTTAGAAATTCTAAAATGTGAAACCCCCTCCTAGTATCCCTATCTAGAAAATCACTGGGAAATATTAGTGACTGGTGAAGCCTGGTGATAATGATAATGAGATAAACGTAGAATGTGCCTCAAAAGAACGCCACACCTGAAAATATGCTAAAGATGTGGAATTCTTTCTGCCCTTTAAAAGAGTTGAAATTACTGAGGGGCAATACATTTTTTTTTAACTAAGAAAGAAAGGAGATGGAGCATCCATTATTATTGGACCCTGATGTAGAAGCTCTCTGCTCCCAGCAAATGTAGGGGGCTGATCGACTAATAATCTTATTAGATCTGCATAGATACCATGGCCTCCTGGGCCAATCTGGAGTCACTAGTACTATTTGTGCTTTCTTCTTCTCTATTTTCCTTAGATTGCACTTTATCAAGGGTTCTCTTAAGGAAAAAATCTTTAGCCACAGTTGAAATAAGGCATCTTATTACGTTTGTTTTCTAATTGTCCAGTGCTCTGTGTGCCCCGACACTTGCATCCAGTGCAGACTGAATGGACTGGACTTTGAAGTTTTTAATGGGAAGGTGAAGGACAGGGCAAGCTGGGCATATGAGGATGCCCTTTCAACATATTTTTGCTGACAGTATAGGCATTTCCAGTTAATTCACGTACGATTTATCATAATAACCTGTGTTCATTTTATTGAATTACTTTACTAATATTTTATCTTATTGCATTTTTAATTATACATCACTTTGATTTTCAAGGAAGAAATGTGATTAATCAAACTAATTAATAAAATAAAATAGACATGCATCTCTCGCTTCACTGCTGAACCCATTTTGTCTGTTGTAAAATCTTTTTATATTTGCATTTTGTGAGTCGCCATCAGATCTATTTGATAGTCACCTCATCGCTTTACATTTTCCTGATATGCCTCCTAGCTGAACTCCCATTCTCCTGGATCCTGAAAATTCTTGCTGAGATAATCAGCTTTTATATTTTCTTGCCCTACAATATGAAATGCAGATATCCGCAAAAAATGTCTTTCTGCCCGTGTGAAAAGTTTTATCTCCTTAGATTTCTCCTGACTCTGAGTTCCTCCTTATTTGTTTATATATAACTCCACTGTTAAATTGTCGCAGAGTAATCTCACAGCCTTTATCTTTAGGAGAGGAAGAAAATGAAGCAATGACAATCTTATCATCTTCAGATGGTTTATTGATCATGATGCTTCTGTCTGTGTTCTCAGACCCTGACCATATGATTCTGACAATGTGCTAGAAACCTACTAGACTTGCATCTATCAGCAGTTATTAAAATTCATGTTGGAGATTTCTCCATGACACCTGTCTGTAGGTTTGCTCTTTTTGACTATCAAACCAGACTTTCTTCTTCTAAAATTGACAGAGGGAGGCAACACTCATAATTTTGAGTTTGAGGCTTCCATATTGACAGAAGTACAAATTAAAGAGGTCTTCTGTGGGCGCTGGACCATGGTACTGAGTCTATTGTTGCTGCCATGGTACCTAACAATTGAAGATAATCCCAAGCCTTTGGTGCTTGCTAATTTGAGAATCTCTTTACTTGATTGATAATCCTTCTAATTCTTTAGGAAGTGAGATGGACATATCCTACTTTGATACTGAACACCTCTCCCAGATTTTTATTGACTAGAATAGCTGGAGATTGCTTTTTTTTCCAAAACTGACTATCCAACTTGAACTTTTCAGTAAATTTACTAATCTGTTCAAATCTAGGATTCCTTCTGAATTAGATTTGACTCTAGTCAACCAGTCATCCAGATATAAGTTTACCATTATCCCTTCTGATTTTAGGAATGCTGCTACAGCAACCACTATCTTGTAAATTTTCTGGGAGCAGTTGTCAGACTAAATGGAAGTGCTCTGAACTGAAAATGATTCCCAAATCTGCAAAACCAAGGGTACTTCTGATGGTTTTCTCTTATCAGAATTTGAAAATATGTCTTGGTAAGTTCCAGAGATGTTTGATACACACCCTTTCAGACAGTTTACATAACTGAATGAAGTGTTTCAATTCAAAAAATGTGGGACCTTCAAATTTCTGCTCAACCTTTTAAATTCAGAATTGGTCTGAAAGAACAATCCATTTTATGGGGTTGGTGCACTTGTAACCAGGGTAACCCCAGGATGATAGGGTGCATAGCCTTGAGGTACGTATTTATACCTCTATATGAGGCCCACCTAGTTACTCGAGGTGAGGTTTAGGTAGGAGTGTAGGGGTTAGGGGCCACTTTGACTTTCAGAGTGAGACATACGAACAGAACCGTGCTCTCTTGTGAAGATTTGATGACCTTCGGAGTGAGGAAACTCAACCAAAGATGAGATTTGTGCAGTGTTCTCTCAGCCTAGCTTGATGGACTCTCTACCTGGGTAACAGGGGTTACCCAGGTAAAGAGGGGTAGGAACAAGTGAGGTTGGGTAAGATAAAGAAAGGGGATGAAGGGGGATGGGTTATCTAACTTTTTAGAATTATTTTTAATATAATTATATTTTAAAATGTTTTTAAAAGTATTTTAATTTTTTATACTGAAGTACTATGTATTTTAGACTAATATATTAGCAAAATAATGTTAAATTATAGTGACAAGTTTGTTATATGTATTTTTTAATTTTGCTACTGCAAATTCCATGAATGTAAACCGCCTTGATATCTATGTGAAAGTCGGTATATAAAGTTGAGAAATAAATAAATAAATAAATAAAACATCAAGCTAGGTTGAGAGATCATTGCACAAATCTCATCTTTGGGTGAGTTTCATATACCAACCCATCACAGGCAACCTCCTGTGAGTGGTTTAACACACATGCAGACCAGGCAGTCAAGGTCCATAGGTCATTCCTCCTCTACTGCTGCTGCTGCTGCTGCCAGCCTGTATCTTCTTTGTGGAGAGCAGCCATTCTGCAGCTCCTCTTCATGTGCTGGCCACAAGGGAATTCAACACTCGTGGTGCTAGCACTTCCTGTATTCTCATATGCATGCCTCGGCTGCCATTACACATGGTCGTTCATCGAATCAAGGTAAACCATGTTTTACTCATCATAGGGCATCCACCCTGCCGGGTTTCGACGCTTTCTGGTTGAGGACACTGGCGGTCTCCAGCTATAGTCGATCAACCAATTCAATCCAATCAGAGTAAACACATTAAGTTAATCAATAATATGAGAATATAGGAAGTGCTAGCACCATGAGTGTTGAATACCACGGGGCCAGCACATGAGGAGGAGCTGCCAGACGGGCTTCCTCTTCTGCTGCCAGTGGGATCGGGTCCACTGGTGGCACCACAGGCCTCCTGCTTTTCCACCACTGGTAGGGTGGCACTGGGCCTCAATATGTGATTAGCACATGATAAATGTTTTCGAGTATTAATCACTTATCGCAGCTTAGTAAATATACCACTTAATTTGAACCAGTAACTTAAAGATGACCCTTTAACCAAGTGTCAGTTTATCATACCATCCAGTCCCCTGAAATCTATTCAAATTTACACTTGAAAGAGCATTTCCATCTTACATTAAAACCTAATCAAATGCAGTTTTCTAGATTTGAAGCTGATCGCACATGAATAAAGACTGAACAATTCAATATTCTAATTTATAAAACTTCATGTAGGAAGGTACTTATGTAAGCTTTTTCTGCGCATTTCTGCACTACAATAGTAGACATCTGTTTTTTCTTCCTTGATCTGTTTTGTACTGCAAAGGTACCATTTGCACATGACTGCTCACCCCTTGCCACAATCTGTTTCCTAGAGATGATTTTCCTTTTCATTGCTATACAATAAAAAATAAGACTTGACGATTGTCACCTGCATGTGCATGACAGCAGCTAATAGGAATAAATGAAACAGATATAAAACAGCAGGACAGACTTCAAGAATGACAAATGAGAAACAAGAGAAACAGTCCCTTTTGTGACTCATTCTCTACTGATTGATTTTTGAAACTAAAACATTCTGTGCACTATTTATTTTTAGGAAGCAGTTTTGTCTGCAACCACCAAGCCATAGAAATCACCTCTGTAAAACAATTCACATACCATCCCAGTTAGCTTTCCCACCTCATCATGTTTTATATAAAATCATGATGCTCAATTCTTACTAATTGTTCTTATGTGAATAAAGATTATCCTGGATGCCTTCTATGTGGCTCTTTCGCGCCACCGTACTCCCAGCATCGGCCCCCTACCAATACCCTTTGCCGGGGCTCGCGTGGTCTTACAAGGCCAGAGCCCGCTTGCCAGGAACCGCGAGCCGTGCAGAGGAGACAGAAGGAAGGGAGGAAAAAAGAATATTTAAACGAACTCTAGCAACGAGGGAATCGCCTGAAGCCCAGATCAAGCAGGCAGTGAGTACTCTCCGAGCCGCGCCCCCGAAAGAGACGCTAGCCAATCAGGGCAAGAGGAGAAGCCCTTTAAATTTTAGAGACGCCCAGCGGCGTCGCGCGCCGGGCGACCTAAGGGGGCCTGCCCCTTAGCGCGCCCCTTGGAGCACCCCAGGACACAGGAACAGTAACTATCCTACATCGCACAGAAGAAGCTTCCAACAATACCTAGCGCTCAAACCACAATCAACCACTAACCTTTCACTCAACTTTCAGACATCTCAAACACCTATCAATCATCCGCCAGCCATATTCATCCACAAACTCCCGTCACTCAACCGGACCAGACCTTACACTCCCCAGCAAGCAGCAGGACTACATCTACTGTCTTACACCGCCACAACCGACCTGTCCCACGTCCACCCACCATCTCCCGGTGCCTAGCCCCCTCGACACTTCATCAGCGGGCTCTCCAGAAGCCAGGAACGACGCTATCTGCTGCCCTGTAAATTCAGAGACTGCTCCGGCACTATGCAACACAGGACCACGCCAGAGGAGCAGGAAACGCGTGCACCACTCAGTGCAACCACCAAGCACTTCACCAAGAACGTGCTGTTTCCCTATATAACGCTCAAGCTCTGGTGTCATCCGCCTTTAATTATGCTCTCCTTCCCCATCCCCACTATAAAAAACCTCTACTCACAAAGGAAAAGTTCCAACCATCCCACCACCCTCCAGCACAATAGTTTGACCCCCATCATGACCTCCCCCCTAACTCAATTCCTGGGGCTCTCTATCTTCTCATTATCGCTCTTTAATGCCCAGTCAATCACAAAAAAAACTCATCTCATTAGCGACTATCTTCTTGACTCACAACCAGATATCTGTGGCATTATAGAGACCTGGCTGAAACCCACAGACATCACACTAATTAACCAATTACCCACGGACCTATATGACGTATTCTCAATTCCTAGACTGAAAAAGAGGGGAGGCGGATTGATCCTAGCAGCAAAAAAAGAGCTAAGATTAGCACTACAAGGAACTAAACTCAACTCCAAACTCGAATGTGCTCTGTTTAATTCTAAACAGCTCCAGATCTGCTTACTCTACGCCCCACCCAGTCTGCTAGAATCAGACCCTTCTCCATTGGTAGAGTTTATTGCAAAATACATCAAAGGGGACATTCCAGCAGTCATAATGGGAGACTTCAACCTCCACATCGATGTTATCCCACACTCCCCGAACTGCGAGACATTGATTTCATCCCTAAAGGCTATGGGATTCACACAAATCGTTAACAGCCCCACGCACAGGGCTAGTCATACACTAGACCTCGTCTTCATTAACTCAGGTCTCACCCTCCCCTCATCGCCCCACAGTGTTCATATTCCCTGGTCTGACCATCGGATGGTCATCACCGATCTTCCTACCAAGGAAAACCCAGTTCCTACCCTCTCCAAAACCACGATCCACTACAGAAAATCCTGCACCTTAGAGGACCTTAGAGCCCAACTCTCAACTGAAATCGCCAACCTGAACTTCTCAGACGCAGACTCAGCCATCGACTCCTGGCACAACATCACAAATAAGGTAGCGGAGAAAATCTGCCCTTTACAAACAAAAGAGCTAGACCCACACACCTTGAACAGAAAACCCTGGTTCACACAGGAACTGAAAAAAAATCAAACTAGAACTAAGATGTAAAGAACACGTATGGAGAAAGAGACCCACTACTGATAATCAATCGGAGTACAAAACCCTCATGCACACTTACAGAAATAATATCCTCCGTACAAAAAAAGACTATTATGCCAGTAAAATTCACAACTTCTTCTTCGACGCCAAAGCCTTGTTCTCCTACGTCACAGAACTCACCAAACCTAACGCTCCAGTCATCCCAGATGAACAAGCACACACAAAGTGCACAGAACTAGCAATTTTCTTTGAAAACAAAATCCTCAAACTTATAGCCCCGTTGGCCTCCTCAAATACTGGAGCACCATCACACTACCCCCCCAGCATAGACCAGAAAACACAACTAATTTCCTTCGAACCTACTACCCCACTGGAAATTGAATCCATGCTCAAAAAGATGAAACCCTCCACTCATCCTATTGACCACATTCCATCGAAACTATTGCTCTCCATTCCAGAAATTATCTCCAAGCCCCTAGCGAAGATTATCAACTGTTCGCTAACTCAAGGAACCGTACCAGACACACTGAAACTATCCACACTCAAGCCTCTCCTTAAAAAACCCAACCTGAACCCATCTGACCCATCAAATTTTCGCCCGATTGCTAATTTGCCATTTATAGCCAAACTTATGGAGAAAGTAGTAAACAGTCAACTCTCAGAATACCTAGAGGAAAATAAAATTCTAGCTCCAGCACAATTTGGTTTCCGTAAATCCCTCAATACGGAATCCCTTATCATTTCTCTGACAGACAAAATCTACTCAGGCCTCGACAAAAAGACCTCATACCTGCTGGCTCTACTTGATTTATCAGCGGCCTTCGACATGGTGAAGCACTCCATTCTTATCAACCGTCTAGCAGACATCGGTATAACAGGAACAGCTCTGGACTGGTTCAAATCATTCCTCGACAACAGAAAGTTCAAGGTTAGAATAAATAACAAAGAATCGCAACCGGTCAAAGCCACTCTTGGGGTCCCTCAAGGATCCTCTTTATCCCCCACTCTATTTAACATCTACCGCCTACCTCTCTGTAGACTCCTCACAAACCTAAAAGTGATGCATTTTATCTACACCGACGACATCCAGATCCTGATACCAGTATCAGATTCAATAGCCAAAACACTCAACTTCTGGAACACCTGTCTACAATCAATTAATACACTCCTCACCAGCCTCAATTTGGTGCTCAACACCGCAAAAACTGAACTGCTACTCATCACACAGGATGAAAACTCCTCATCAATTCAAACGCTCTCGACCACACATGTAAGAGATCTAGGAGTAACCATTGATAACCGACTGAATTTAAAAAAATTTGTCACTAACACAACTAAAGAATGTTTCCACAAACTACATGTACTAAAAAACCTGAAACCTCTCCTCCATCTACAGGACTTCCGTATGGTTCTCCAAGCTATCCTATTTTCGAAAATAGACTACTGCAATTCCATCCTAATCGGCCTTCCAGCAGTCACTACAAAACCACTACAAATGATTCAAACCTCCGCAGCTAGGATTCTGACCAACACTAGCAGATGTGAGCACATCACCCCTATACTAAAGAGCCTACACTGGTTCCCCATCAAGTTCAGAATCCTTTACAAAGTGCTATTACACACAAATCCATCTACTCACAAACACCACTCGAATTAAACTGCCCTCTCCAAGTCTAGAGGTCCAAAAAGAAACAGACCCTAGAGCAGAAATCCTTAGTCTGCTAAAGATTTTTGATACTCAAGTGGAACCAACATCTCTTCCACCACAAGAGATCCTGCATTCAGTTTTACAAAAATCCTGGGAAGCGCCTTATACAATTGCAGCCGTTTCCAGGAAAACAGACATAAAATTTCGTATGAAGAAAGCATCACTATACACTCTACCACAATTACCTCACGCATCAATTGTAGTAGAGTCGGCGATGCAAAGGTTCAAGAAAACAAAGCTGCATTCCACTTTCCCACCGGGAAAAGACAACAAATATTTAGATGAGTTTGGCAGGAAAATATTCCATAACTCGATGTTAACTGCACGAATTATGCAACATCAGTTCTACATGGTACAATATCTATATGAATGCATGCAAGCTATGAAAGGTATACATTCCTCGGTGGCTGAACAGATACCTCAGCCTCTTCATGATATGGAAGAGTGTTCTCGACACCTCTTGAGGTCAATCTACGAAGCACATGAAACATCATCCAGGGCATCTGCAACAGCCATTGTAGCCCGACGACTAGCATGGTTACGTTCAAGTTCGATACGTGACGACTTGCACGAGAAACTAACAAACCTCCCATGTACAGGAGATAACCTGTTCGGAGAAAGATTTCAGGACGCAGTAAGTAAATTAAAAGAAGAAGCTCTAGCAGTACAATCTCTAACATTGAATCCTATTTACTCGACTACATGTCGTTATATGGGCCGTCGTCCGTATGACATAGTGAGGGCAAAGGTAGCGCCGGCGCCATTTTGAAGATTGGCAATACGGCCCGCATGCAGGAGGTTGCTCCCGGACCCCCGCTGGACTTTTGGCAAGTCTTGTGGGGGTCAGGAGGCCCCCCCCCAAGCTGGCCAAAAGTCCCTGGGGGTCCAGCGGGGGTCCACGGGCGATCTCCTGCACGCATGACGTTGGGAGCCAGGAACCAAAATGGCGCCGGTGCTACCTTTGCCCTGTCACATGATAAGGGCAAAGGGCCACCGGCGCCATTTCTCAATGCAGCCGTGGCCAGAGAGAGAGGGACCCCCCCACTGGACCCCAGGTAATTTAAAACATTTTGGAGGGGTTCGGGAGGGTGGGGGATTTGTTTTAAAGGTTCAGGGTGGGTTTTAGGGTTTTTTTGGTGTGCTGGTTTTCTCGCACCCTATTTAACGATACAATACTAATGCCCCTGACGATAAATCGGGGGCATTTGTATTGTATCGTGCACTCTAACTATTTTGGACGATTTTAAAATTATCTGACGATAATTTTAATAGTTCAAAAACGATTCACATCCCTAGTGTACACTGTGCAGTGAGACAAAAAATCACTATCACTACTATTTGGTTTTTCACTGGCCCTGCTCTTTGCCCTGCTCCAGTGAACAGACAAAATTCAAAGGCAGCTCTGTCTCTCACTTACAGTAAGAGTAGTTTACTGAAACTGCAGACATGAAGATAACACAAGCCCTTTGTTAATGCCAAAATTCCTCTTTACACTTCTTTTCAAGAACCTTTACTTTGACTCTAAGAGATCTTCTGAAAAGACAAACTTATGTCAGATCTTTCAGTGGGAGTACATCAGCATCATTTGATCCAGAAGCCAGCTATAGGCTTGTTTTAAAAAATGATTCACCTTGATTTGTCCTCCATCCTATTTGCCTACTTCTCCCACCTCGGCTCTAGCCTGGCTGCACCTCACACAGGCATTGGTAGGTTACTATAGTTATCAGTCTCACAATAGCACTTTTTAATGGGTCACAGACTTGAAAGGGAAACACAAATAAATGAGATGAAAATTTTTGTTTAAATTCATGTGCACCCTCCATTCTTTTTGGAGGCCACAGATAAAACGAAAATTGTTTCATTCATTGCATTTTACCCATTTGATTCAAATGAATGTACATCCCTATACAAGGAGGATTGAGTGAGTTAATAACTGTAAAGCAGGCCGTACAATAAAGATGTGTAGAAAATGAGTACTCACTGTTGACATTCACTTTCCTAACGTGCACCCAGCCACCTCTCCTGAGCATGCAATACAATATTTGTTATGGGTCGTGGATCCCTGGGCCAAGGGGGAATTGGCACTACCTATGGGGAGAAGCCCCACAGGTCCCCACCGTCGGCTGGCAAGGCTGAGGAGAGGCTGAGACCCCACTGGAGCTTCACCATTACCAGCCCTCATTCCCCTCAGGTTGAGCCCTTGGGTACCGGGGCAAGCTGGACTTACATGGGGTCTCAGGCAAAGGAGAGACAGGTGGAGGAGCTCAAGGTCAGGCTATAGCGTGGTTCTTGGCAAGCGGCAAATCTCATGGTCCTGGTACAGATGTAGGTCTTGGCAGATGGCGAATCTCATGGTCCAGGTACAGGCGTAAGTCTGGGCAGGCAGCGAATCTCATGGTACAGGTACAGGCATAGGTCAGAGTCCACAGGCAGGTCAGAATTCAGGAATGCAGGAACGGAACCTCCAGGAGTGAAAGCTGGAGCCAGGAAGCCAAGGCAAAGTCTGAAGATCAGGCCTGTCTTAATATAGGTCGAGCTCAGGAGGGAGGAGCTATGGCCCTTTAACTAGCGTCCGATGACGTGCACATGCCGGGAGGGCCCGAGTGGAGCTTAGCCACATCCCGGCAGTGAGGGAGGGCCCAAGTGGAGCTTAGCCACGTCCCGGCCGAGGAGGAGTGTCGGCGGCGAAAGTCCGGCGGGGAGTCTGCAAAGGCAGGGTGCATCTGCCGCGGCTCCCCGCCACCACCAGATTCCTGGGGCCGGCGAGAGGCATGCCATGGCGCCAGTAGGTGGAGGGAGCCGGTCTTGGGCCTCTGTGGCCGGTTCCCATAACAGTAGCCCCCTCCTCCAAGCCCCCTTCCAGAGGGCCTGAGTTTATCGGGATGATCTGCGTGGAATTGTCTGAGCAGACCCTTATCGAGGATGTTGGTGGAGGGTTCCCAGGAATTTCCCTCCGGGCCGAATCCCTCCCAGGATAGTAAGTACTGCCATCTTCGGCGCCTTCTCTTAACATTAAGGATCTCATGGACTTGCTAGTTTGTCTCATCCTTGGTGGAGGTTTGAGGAGGTTCGGGCGTTTTCTGAGAGGGCCATGCGAGTACCAGGGGCTTTAGCAGCGAAGCATGAAAGGAGATGGTAAGTCACAAGTCCTAGTTGTCAGAGAATGGGAAAAAGCCCAATATAGCGGGGAGCCAGATACATGCATGGGACCCACAGGTGAAAATGGCGGGGGCTGAGCCACACCTTTTCTCTTAGATGGGACTGAGGTGCAGGTCTCCGATGGCTGTCAGATAATTTTTTAGCCAAGTGAGCTGCCTCTTGGATGATCCATTGGAAGTGGATCCAAAGTTCTCGGCTGTCAACTGGGCAGCAGGAGAAGGAACGGATAGGGGAAGAGGTTTGGGAGGAAGCAATTGCTTCCCATAGATGATTTGGAATGGTGAAGCCCCCATTGCAGTAGAAGGATGTGAGTTAAGGGAGAACTCGGCTCAGGGAAGCAGATTAGCCCAATCATCCTGGCAGGTATTTATATAGGTTCTTAAGAACTGTTTTAGGGCTCGATTGATCTGTTCTGCTTGGCCATTCACTTGGAGGTGATAGGCCATGGTGAAGTCCAGGGTGATATGGAACTTTCTGCAAAGGTTCAGCCAGTAATTAGCCGTGAACTGAGGCTCACATTCTGAGATGATGTGTTGTGGAAGGCCATGAAGTCAGAAGATGTGCTGGACAAACAGTTGCACCAGTTGCACCAGTTGGGATGCTGAGGGAAGGCTGGACAGAGCCGTGAAGTGGGCCATTTTGGAAAAGTGGTCCACTACTACCCAAATGATGGTGTTGTCCTCAGAGGCAGGTAGGTCCACGAGGAAATCTGTAGATAAGTGTGTCCAAGGTTCTCTTGGCGTGGGAAGTGGTTATAACAGGCCCCATGGTTTACCTACTGGTGTCTTCTGCTGGACGCAGATAGGACAAGAGTCCACATACGCACGGACGTCTTGGCACACACCTGACCACAGTAGAACTGTTGGAGTAGAGCCAGGGTTTGAGCCCATCTGGGGTGCCAAGCAGTACAGGAATCATGGCCCCATTTCAGGACCTTGTTGCAAAGTCTCCAGGGTACGACTGTCATGCCTGGCAGGACCATCCGGGTGACCATGACGACGATTCTGGCAGGGTCTATGATGTGTTGTGTTGACTCTATGTTGTCCCCTGGAGAGAACGAGTGGGAGAGGGCATCCGCTCGGAGGTTCTTGGCTGCTGGCCTGTAACGGAGTTCAAAATTGAAGCATGTGAAGAACAGGGTCCAGCGGGCTTGGCAGGAGTTAAGGCGCTGGGCCCGTAGAAGGTGTTTGAGATTTTTGTGGTCTGAATAGTCCGTGATCCAATGCTGCGCACCCTCCAGCCACTGGTGCCACTCGTCGAAGACAAGCTTAATAGCAAGGAGTTCCTTGTCGCCGATGGCGTAATTTTGTTGGGCCGAGGTAAACTTCCTGGACAAGAAAGAGCAGGAGTGCAGGATTCCAGAAGTGTCATGTTGGCTGAGTACCGTTCCTATTCCTTCAGAGGAGGCATCTACCTCTACAATGAACGGAAGTTTGGGATCCGAGTGTCAGAGACACGGTTTGCACAAAAAGGTCTCTTTAAGTGCCTGGAAGGCCTCCAACGCCTCAACTAGCCAATCTTTGACATGGACTCCTTTACGTGTCAAGGCCATGAGGGGGGCAGCCAACTTGAAGTAGTTTTTAATGCTGCGATAGTAGTTAGCAAAACCGAGAAATCTCTGTATGGACTGCAACCCAGTGGGTCGTGGCCAGTCCTAGATGCTTTTGAGTTTGGTCGGGTCCATTTGGAACCTGCAGTTGGAAACAATGTACCCCAGAAAGGGAAGGGAGTCCTTTTCAAAGACGCACTTCTCTGGTTTCGCGTGCAAACGGTTCTCCTTCAATCGTTATAGAACCCGACTGACATCCCGGCGATGGGCATGAAGGGTATTGGAGTAGACCAGGATGTCATCAAGGTACATGACTACACAGTCATAGAGGATATCACAGAAAATCTCATTCATAAGGTTTTAGAAGACAGCAGGCGCATTACTGAGTCCGAACAGCATGACCAAATATTTGTAATGGCCTTCCCGGTTGTTGAACGCTGTCTTCCATTCGTCACCTTCCTTAATCCAGACAAGATTATATGCTCAACGGAGATACAGTTTTGAGAAGATCTGGGCCCCCCGAAGGAGGTTAAATAGTTCTGAAATGAGGGGAAGTGGGTATCGATCCTTCACCGTGATGGCATTCAAGCCACGGTAATCAATACATGGGTGGAGGGACCCATCCTTTTTGCCCACGAAGAAAAAACTGACCCCAACCAGGGAGGTGGACCAATGGATAAAACCCTTTTGCAGGTTCTCCCGGATGTAATCAGACATGGCACGGGTCTCTGGCAGGGATAAGGGATAAACTCTTTCCTGAGGAGGTGTCGAACCAGGTACCAAATTAATAGTGCAATTGAATTCCCGATGAGGAAGCAGAGTATACGCAGCCTTCTTGGAAAAGACACCTGCAAATTGGCCATATTGAGGAGGCACTCCCTTAGGAAGCGTGGAACTGACACAAGAGACGGAGTCCGTGACCTCGACCATGCAGGTCAGATGACAAGTAGGGCCCCATCAGTCAAGCCGCAGCAAGGGCCAGTCAAACTGCGGGTTGTGTTGTTGCAACCACAGTATGCCAAGCACCACAGGATGGATGGCCCTTTGGATGACTTAAAATGAGAGGCTTTCTTGATGGTGTGGTTCTATACGGCACTCCAATGGAACTGTAATTCACGTAATCCTCCCTGGGAGGGGGTCTCCATGGATGGAAGAGAGCATCAGCGGAACAGGACAGGAACGTGTGGAGATCAGCAGTTGGTTGACTATCTCCTGCATCAGAAAATCCCTCCTGCCCCGGAATCTTCCAAGGCGAGTGTCGGGAAATCATGACCTTCTATGGAAAGCATTATCGCAAGGTCAAGGGGGGAACCGGTGTGGTCTGCCCTAGGGTCACTCCCCCAGGAAGACCTAGGCCCGGGAGTTTACTGGGTGAACAGGGCATTGGGCGATGAGATGTCCAAAGGCTCCGCAGTAGAGACAAAGACCCACCCGCCTACATTTCTGGCATTTCCCAGGCAACAGAGGTCCTCGACCCAATTGTATGGGTTCATCAGCAAGGCTATTCGAAGAAGAGTGAGGTTGAGAGGCAGGTGAAGAAAGTCGGAGGTGGCCAGAGGTTGGGGTACACCATTTAGGGCCAGGTAGCTCAAGTGCCCTCTCGTGGAGGCGGCGGTCGATCCTCCCTGTCAACTCAATGAGCGCATCCAAGGACGCGGGGAGTTCCCAGGCCGCCAATTCATATTTTATTTCTGTGGATAGCCCGTCCAGGAAGATGGCACTAAGACAGGACTCCTCCCAATGAAGCTTGGTGGCCAGTGTTTGAAATTTAATGGTATATTCCATCAGGGTCATCCTCTCTGACGGATGTGCAGGAGCTCGGTGCCAGCTGTTGCCGTTAATCCAGGTGTATTGAACACAGACTGGAACAGCTCCAGGAATCTGAGGAGATCCAAAAGAATGGGATCTGAGCCTCCCACAAGGGTGACACCCAGGAGAGGGCTTTACCCTCGAGCAGGGACAAGGTTGTTGGGGAACAGTGCGAACTAAAGACAGAAGTGCATATTGCACTGATTGAGGAATCCCGACGCTGTGGAGAGTCACCCTCATAGCAAGGGGGAGCAGGCAACGATATGAATGGATGAGGAACAGTCACTGGGGACTTGACATAGGTGGTGCCGCGGTGCTCGCTGAGGCTACTGAATCCAGACGGGTATTGAGACTTTTCTTAGATGCCGCAAGCGACTCCAGAATTTTCTGTTGCCCCAGTATCTTCTCGGCCAAATCTGGTATAGCCTGAAGAGTAGAAACCTCTGCTGGATCTATGGCCTTGGCTTGCTGTTACGGGTCATGGATCCCTGGCCGATAGGGAGTTGTCGCTACCTATGGGGAGGAGCCCCACAGGTCCCCACCATTGGCTGGTGATGCTGGGGAGAGGCTGAGACCCCACTGGAGCTTCGCCACTACCAGCCCTCATTCCCCTCAGGTTGAGTCCTTGGGTACTGGGGCCAGCTGGACTTATGTGGGGTCACAAGCATGGGAGAGAGTGGTGGAGGAGCTCAAGATCAGGCTATGGTGTGGTTTCTTGGCAAGCTGCGAATCTCATGGTCCAGGTACAGGCGTAGGTCTTGGCAGACAGTGAATCTTGTGGTCCGGATATAGGCGTAAGTCTGGGCAGGCGGCGAATCTAATAGTCCAGGTACAGGCGTAGGTCAGAGTCCACAGGCAGGTCAGAATTCAGGAATGCAGGAACTGAACCTCCAGGAGTGGAAGCAGGAGCCAGGAAACCAAAGCAAAGTCTGAAGATCAGGCATGCCTTAATATAGGCCGGGGTCAGGAGGGAGGAGCGGTGGCACTTCCTGTAGAGAGCCCTTTAACTAGCGTCCGATGACGAGCGTGCACCTGGGACGCCCAGCAGTGGGGGAGGGCCCAGGTGGAGCTCGGCCACATCCCAGCCAAGGAGGAGCGTCGGCAGCAGAAGTCCAGTGGGGAGTCTGCACTGGCAGGGTGCATCTGCCACGGCTCCCTGCCACCACCAGACTCCCGGGGCTGGTGAGAGGCGGGCCGTGGTGCCGGTAGCTGGAGGGAGCCGGTCGCAGGATTCTGCGGCCGTTTCCCGTAACAATATTTAACTGAAGGGGTGTGCTAAAAAGGAGGCGCTAGGGACTATTGCATGCCTCTAGCACCTCCTTGGCAGTGGACACCCAGGAAAGGTGGCTGTCAGCGGGTTAGGAAAAGAGACGTTCAGTTTTACCTAACCTAACCGCTGGCACATTTTTTTTTTTAAACCTTTTGATTCGTCCAACATAATATCACCACAATATTAAGATGGAGGATATACAGAAAACCAAAAGATATAAAAGAACAAGAACTGCAACAGTAACCAAGACTAAGCCAACAAACTGTGAGTAAAAGCAAAGCCTACTATTCTAGAAGTTACCCAAATGGTGTTTCCATCAGGGGAGAGAGGAATTTATCTCTCTGGGTAGAGACTGCAACAAAATATCCTTGTCAGTTGGAGAAGGTGGTTCTGCCCATCAAAAGGATACCCTGCCCATCTGGGAATCCTATTTCTCCAAGCCCTGGAGAATAGGAATTCTCCTGGCTGGCGTTTGTCCTTCCTGCACAGATTAAGGAGGAAATTGTAACAAGAGAAAACATTATGCTGCTGTGAATTAAGATTGTGCCAGTCTTCATCATTTTCATCTGTAAATATTTATGTGGACACTAACCCAGTGACTCCAGTTTTTCTTTCGCACACCTAGCACACCGTGGACAGACATACATTGGTTGTCCCAGGGAAATAATGAAAGGAGACAAGGGAACCACCATTAGCACTTGGGACCCTGGGAGTTACCTCTCCTCCCACACTCGACCATTGATCCAGGCCCTGAAAGGAAGAGTCAGTGTTCAAGCCCCCAATATCTAAAAAGGGCTCTAGGTGCGATCCGGGAAACTACAGACTGGTTAGCCTGACTTCAGTACCAGGAAAAATAGTGGAAAGTGTTCTAAACATCAAAATCACAGAACATATAGAAAGACATGGTTTAATGGAACAAAGTCAGCATGGCTTTACCCAGGCAAGTCTTGCCTCACAAATCTGCTTCACGTTTTTGAAGGAGTTAATAAACATGTGGATAAAGGTGAACTGGTAGATGTAGTTTACTTGGATTTTCAGAAGGCGTTTGACAAAGTTCCTCATGGGAGGCTTCTAGGAAAAGTAAAAAGTCATGGCATAGGTGGCAATGTCCTTTCGTGGATTGCAAACTGGCTAAAAGACAGGAAACAGAGTGTTGCGGTCCCGGTCGCCAGGCTAGCGACCGGGTCCTTACCTGCTCTTCGGGCCCCCCGCTCCTGCCACGTCCCACACTCCGTGGGGCCTGCCCGACCACATGGCAGCGGCATCTCCCACGTGGAGACGCTGCCAAGGCCCGAGCCAGACTCCTCCCCCTGCCAGGGAACGCGTGCGCGCGAGGGAAACCCTCTTGTAGGTCCAGCACCCGGAAGTGCTGAACCGCCCCTCTCCTGACGTTAGACGCCGGCTGGCTATTTAAACTGGCGTCTGTCTCTCCTACCTTGCCTTTGCAACGAGGTTGCTCTCTTGAGTGCTTAGTTGCTGTTCCAGCTCTGGTTCCTGCTTCTTCCAGCCGTGCCTTGCTTCCAGCTCTGGTTCCTGCTTCTTCCAGCCATGCCTTGCTCCTATCCTGTTCCTGCCTTGCCTGACCCTGCCTGTTCCAGCCTCCTCTCCGTGGTTCCACTCCAGCTTTTCCAGCATCCTGCCTTGTCTTCAGCCAGCCTCGACCCTCGGACTTCTTCTCGATTCTCCTTGCCTTCAGCCAGCCATGACCATCGGACTTCCTCTCAACTCTCCTGATCAACCGCCTACCTCAACTACCGGATCTCCTAAGTCCCAGCGACCCGGACCCCTACGGGCTCCTCCTGGGGGGGTCTCAGGTTTCCAAGGCGAAGACTTCATAACCCGCTCCAGCCTTGTTCCGCCTCCCGGCTCCTTACCATCGACTGGAGTCCGTCTCCAGTCAGCCGGCTCAAGGGTCCACCAACAGACTCTTTTCATAACACAGAGAGTAGGATTAAATGGACAATTTTCTCAGTGGAAGGGAGTGGACAGTGGAGTGCCTCAGGGATCTGTATTGGGACCCTTACTTTTCAATATATTTATAAATGATCTGGAAAGAAATAAGACGAGTGAGATAATCAAATTTGCAGATGACACAAAATTGTTCAGAGTAGTTAAATCACAAGCAGATTGTGATAAATTGCAGGAAGACCTTGTGAGACTGGAAAATTGGGCATCCAAATGGCAGATGAAATTTAATGTGGATAAGTGCAAGATGATACATATAGGGAAAAATAACCCATGCTATAGTTACACAATGTTGGGTTCCATATTAGGTGCTACAACCCAAGAAAGAGATCTAGGTGTCATAGTGGATAACACATTGAAATCGTCGGTTCAGTGTGCTGCGGCAGTCAAAAAAGCAAATAGAATGTTGGGAATTATTAGAAAGGCAATGGTGAATAAAACGGAAAATGTCATAATGCCTCTGTATCGCTCCATGGTGAGACCACACTAAAACAACCCTAAAACCCACCCCGACCCTTTAAAATAAATCCCCCACCCTCCCGAACCCCCCCCCAAAATGTCTTAAATTACCTGGGGTCCAGTGGCGGGGTCCCGGTGTGATCTTCCACTCTCGGGCCACGGGTGCGTTAATAGAAATGGCAGGGCAAAGGTAGCGCCAGCGCCATTTTGGTTCCTGTCCCCCGATGTCACGAGTGCAGGAGATCGCTCCTGGACCCCCGCTGGACCCCCAGGGACTTTTGGCCAGCTTGGGGGGGCCTCCTGACCCCCACAAGACTTGCCAAAAGTCCAGCGGGGGTCTGGAAGCGACCTCCTGCACTCGAATCGTATTTGCTGTATTGCAAAATGGCAATATGGCCATACGGCCGGCGCCATTTTGTATTGCAAAAAAATATGTATGGCCATATTGCCGTATTGCAAAATGGCGCTGGCCGTATGGCCATACGGCCGGCGCCATTTTGTATTGCAAAAAAATATGTATGGCCATATTGCCGTATTGCAAAATGGCGCTGGCCGTATGGCCGGCGCCATTTTGCAATACGGCAAATACGATTCGAGTGCAGAAGGTCGCTTCCGGACCCCCGCTGGACTTTTGGCAAGTCTTGTGGGGGTCAGGAGGCCCCCCCAAGCTGGCCAAAAGTCCCTGGGGGTCCAGCAGGGGTCCGGGAGCGATCTCCTGCGCTCGTGACGTCGGGGGACAGGAACCAAAATGGTGCCGGCGCTACCTTTGCCCTGTCATATGACAGGGCAAAGGTAGCACCGGAACCATTTCTATTAACGCACCCGTGGCCCGAGAGTGGAAGATCACACCAGGACCCCGCCACTGGACCCCAGGTAATTTAAGGCATTTTGGGGGGGTTCAGGAGGGTGGGGGATTTATTTTAAAGGGTCGGGATGGGTTTTAGGGTTGTTTTAGTGTGCCGGTTTTCCCGCCCTCCCCCTTCCCCTCCCCCTTCCCCCGATTTATGATTTTTGACGATAAATCGGGAGAATTCCTATTGTATATCGCCTCTAACGATTTTTGACGATTTAAAATATATCGGACGATATTTTAAATCGTCAAAAAACGATTCACATCCCTAGTAAATAAACATTCCCTATTTACCCATACAACCCTTTTTTTCCCTTTTTTTCCCTTTTTTTTCCCTTTTTTTCCCTTTCTTCCCCCTCCTTAGGCCTTTTTCTCCCCCCTCCTTAGGCTTTTCCCCCCCTCCCAAGGCTTTCCCTTTCGCCTCTCCTTGCCCGCCCTTCCCCCTTTATCTTCCTACAATTTTACAAAATTGTTCATTCTAGTCCGATATAATCAATCCTATGCTAATTGTCACTAATGTAAATATTCCTTTTTCTGTAAATAAGTTCCTTTTATTTCTTATGTTAACGGTTGTTTTTTATACTCTCACTCATGCTACCTATCTTTCCCTCTCTCCTTCCTGTCTCCCTTACCCCCCCCCCCCCTTTTTCTGGCCTGCTCCCATCCCCCGGCCCCCTGTTCATTGTAATTTCCTCCTTTAACTGAGTTACTTGTAAACCGGCGTGATGTGCCTCACGAACGTCGGTATATTAAAAGTTGTTAAATAAATAAAATAAATAAATAAATAAATAAACCCACTCATGATTTTATAAATTTCAATCATAACCCCTCAGTCATCTCTTTTCCTAGCTTATGAGCCCTAATCTATTTAGCCTTTCTCCATATGGGAGCTTTTCCACTCCCTTTTATCTTTCTTTGTCCCCCTTCTCTGCATCTTTTCTATGTCCGCTATGCTTTTTTTTTTTTTAGATGGGGGCAACCAAAACTGTACACAATACTCAAGGTGCAATCGCAGCATGGATCTATACAAAGGCATTATGATATTCTTGGTTTTGTTTTCTATTCGTTTCAAAATAATTCTTTGCATTTTTGACTGCCGCTACACACTTTTCCTGACTGGTGACTCCTAACACAGAACTCAGCATCATGTACTAGGATTGTTACAGGCCCTGGTGTCATGGAAACCCACCTGGGGAGCAGCACGGGACTGCAAAACAGAACTCAGAACAAGACAAGGGCTGGTCTTCTGCCTAGCCAGCCCCCTCCCCCGTAGGCTGAGCCCTTGGGTTCTGGGGGTCAGTAGGTCTCTGCATCAGCAGTACATCATAGTGGTGAATCCACACAGACAGGAGCACATGTAGGCATGGCAAGGCTGGACAAGCAAGGCTGAAGGCAAGGCAGGCTTGGCAGGTAGGCTTGGCAGGCAGGACAAGACCAGGTTGGATATTAAGCATTACCTGGAACTAGACAAGACAAAGGTGAGACAAGGCTAGGACAGGACTCTGGAACAGGCAGGACTGAACACTGGAACATACAGGACAAGACCAATAAGGCAGTCTTAGGGCAGGACTAGACAAGACAAATAAGGGAAACACCGAACGACGAATACAGAAGCCCGAAGGCAACAAGGCTAGGAACAGACAGAATAGCTGAATTGCAAGGAATTTAGCTAATGGAAGCATATAGATTAGTAAATAGCATAATAATAACTAATGAGGTCATTACCATGCTATTCAAATGTTTAGTATTTGTACATTTTATTGTGCTCATGTTCACATTAACCAGCCTGATGTCCATATTCAGCCACTATCTGGTTGAGGTAATTAGCTGGATAAACATATCTGGCTAAATTGTCTAGGATTCTCAGCAATGCTGTTGTACCATTAAAAATACCTGGCTATCTAATAGCGGGATAAGTTTCTGGCTAACATTAGACCTGCTCCCCTCACTCACAAACATACACATACATACATTTATCTGGCTAAGGGGATTATTTTCTATCCATATCGTACGCAAAAAGGGATAGCAAGCGGGGGGCGGAGTTGAGGCACAGTCGGGGCGGGGAGGGGAGGAGTCGGGGCAGCGAGGAGGCAGACACGGTGGTATCTTCGCTGGCGCGATAAGGTAAGCCACGTTATCGCCGCCAGTGGCGCGCCAAATAGCACCGCCTTTCACATAATATGAAAATCATCAATATGTAAACATCCTTCTTTCTAAAAATGCCTCTTCCCCACCACTATATCAAACCAAGAAAGTGTCCCATTAAATTGCAATAAAAATTAGGAAAGTGACATTGCCAGGAAGCACAACCACTTTAAATAGTCAGTGGTTAAATGACAACCTCTGAGGCTACAGTTTTCAACTTTAATGACTTTTACTATAGGCTAACTGCCAGGAAATCAGCAGTGCTTGAATCTGTCAAACATTAATGACTTAGCTAACAATGAATAAACTAAGCATCTCATCTAAGTAATTATTGACTATTTTATGGCTGCCCCTGCCATTCAATCCCTGACCAGTCAGTAATGTACTACTGTAATGCCTGCATCAACTAAAATGTCTGTGGTCTCATAAGAAATAATTCCAGCAATGTATTTAATGTAACAAGTATTTATCTATCCATTTTGGAAATTCTTGCCCTGCAGGCTGCCAACATGTCTTGTATATTTAGATCTATGATTTAAAAAGCTTTTACAACATTTAATGGTCCTAATATATATGCTTCTTAGAACAAGCATGTTTTACATCTTTGTCAACACTGTACCATCAGTTAATTTAATTAATGCATCAATACAGATTTTTCTGATTGTTGCCTTGAGTCAGTTCACATATATTTTAATAAAAGAAACGTCTTTATGCTTTGGGATTATTTTGTGTTTAGTTTCTGTTCAAGGTTGCTCTTTAAAATTGTTCTCTAGGCTGCAGACATTTTCAGATATGACTAACTAACACTTATAAGATATAATAGCACAGAAGTTCTGATAGGATTGTGAATTCAGCAATTATTAGAGACTCAGTCACAAATTATCATACATTAGTGGGTATAAGTCAATTTGCAGTACTTCCCAAAAGGTGTTATGGCGGAAAACAGAGGTATTGACATTTCAGTTCAGTGGTGCTGAAACCAGTCCTTGAGCCTTCCTCTGTCCTTATTTAAATGTGTTTATTTATTTAAAAACTCTTATATTCCACATATTTCACAGTTCATAGTGGAGTACAAACGAACAGACAAATTAAGAGACATTTAAAGCATTTAAATCATTTAGACAAAAGAAAATAAAAACAATAAAATTAAACAAGATGTTAAAAACAAGGTAAAGAAAATAAAATCATTAGAGTACTTTTACCTATCTTCAAACACAATTTTAAATAGGTAGGTTTTTAAAGCCTTTTTTTAGCATCTTGCTGCATGCTGTTAAATGTAATTTTTCTGGGACAGCATTCCAGATAATGGGTCCTGCAACTGAGAATGCAGGTACTCTCAAGATATTCAGCTAATACCTGTTTCATGTACTGTATGACAGCTAACATAGATGCCATCTCTGTAAGTAGAGTAGTGGTGTGTGTAACACCGTATAAGACACACAGGGGCCATTGTATTGTGAACTTTAATTATCCTAGGATTGCAGGATCTACACAAGCCAGCACATAGCTCCCATGTGCTACAGCTTTGGTCATATAAGCTCATTGAAAGTGTGCAATGTTTTTAATGTGTATATGCACCAATGCTCTGAATGATATGTGGGAATACAGCTCAGTTATTAGATGTTCCTGCAAAGGCAGTATATAATAATCATTGAGGGAGGGTATTTGTTTGGGACAATGTGGGTTGGCTGACTACCAGCTGCTGAACGCGCAATACCTGCAACACACTCCGGGCTTTCCACAATGTACGCAAGGACATACTGCACTGTTGATGTAATGGACATGAGTACAGAAATGACCCCAGGTTGGCCATGAAAGCTGTTGGTACTGTAACCATCACTGTATGGGGTTGTCCCCCTTGACAAAGACCTGTATGCTCACCCCCATCCCCTTATTCTTGCCCATCCCCTCTTCCCCAGTATTCACCTTCCCCTATTCTGGCCCATCCCCCCTTCCCCCACCATCCTTGCCCACTTCAAACCTCACAAGGTTTCTAGCAGGTAGCACAAGTCATGTGTCCATGCAGGCATATAACATTGATGTCCTCAGCAATTTCTGTTGGGTATGGCTCCCCTTCTGGAGTATTCCAAGGACAGGGCCTTCTGTTAGTAGATGTGGTGGAATATGTCCCTATTCTATTCAGCACCCTGAAAATGCTTGGTGTCCTCTGAAGGTCTTATTGGAAAAGCACTCAGTGATGTCCCATCAGGCCCCCCTGTACCACATGGAATACCCCCAGGACTCTAAAGCTGGGTTAGGGCCTACTTATAATTTATTAAAAATAAAGAGCTGTGCCCTGGGCAAGCTCCCATTGTCCCTATAATGCCCCAAGGGGGGCTTATTAGGCCACAGGATGCCTTAAAAAATTCAGGCCAGAAGGTGGATGTCACATACTAATGTTCCCTATAGGAAACAAAGGCAGAAGATACTACGATTCCTCTACTCAGGGCTTTCCAGACTTTTAGACAATGTGACCCCATTTTACCTACTCTTGAAAATTCACACGACCCTAGAGGATAATCAAAACAAATTAGCAAGGATGCAGTCCCCTCCAAACAATCACGCCTTCTCACCTTCCCCTCCATTCCAGTTGATTCCTGATCAACTTCCACCCCCTCCAGCAGGCCTCTTTTCTTAAATTCCACTCGCTCCAGCAAACAATCTCTCTCAACCTCCACTCCTTTCCCAATCCATATCATCTAGCCCTTTTCACATTCACCCAGCTGATCCTCTCTCACCTCAAGCCCTTCTTATAACTCCAATTGATCTTATCATCCCCTCTCTCCCTCGCACTCCATTTCCTCAACTCCCATCTCTACTTCCTCCTCTTCAATCCTTTTCTCACATTCCCCCAGCTGATGCCCTCTCACCCCCAACCTCCTCTTAGATCCCCTAGTTGATTTTCTATCATTCCTCCTTCTCTCAACCTCCACTTTATCCAGTCCTCAAACCCTTCCTGTATCTCATCTCTCCCTTCAAGTAACCCATCCTCCAAACATTCCCCTAGTCAGGATCAGCAGAACATTTTCCTTTGGGCTCTTGGCCAAAGGTAGATGATAACTGGTAGGAAGAAAGGGAAGGTTGATGACAGGGGCAACATTTTTCTCTTGGATAGGTTCAGTAGTGAGTGAGATGAGTAGAGCATGCACAATCAGCCCTTCCCTCCCCTCCCCTCATGGCTGGTCCCAAGCCCGACCAATCTGCAAGCAGCAGCAGCAGCAGCACTACCAATGAAAGTTAGCATGGGGCCTGTGGGCTAGTGCAAGCTCACAAGCATTGCAGCAGCCCTGATCTCTCTTTATGCAGGCTTCCTGATACCACAGAAACCTATGCAAGGGCAGAGCCATTGCTGGGCCTGTGAGCACTTGCTAGCTCACAAGTCTCATGTTGAGTTCTACTATTAATGCTGTTGTTCCTGGTGCCTGACGATCACTACCACTCAAGGCACTTGAGACTCCAGCTGAAGATTTTGTGACTTAATTTGGGGTTCCAACCTACAGTTTGGGAATCCCTGCCCTACTGTTTCTATCTCCTGCAGGCTAATTTTCATATTAGCTGTATGCAGCCATTTGCAGCACAAGGGAAGCCTTGTAGTTGTTTAATGGTGCTGGCAGTTAGCATAAGAACACCAGTGGAGCAATGAGACCAGCTCCTGAAGCAAAGCTGAAAAGGTGTAATGCTCTGACAAATTAATGAACATAACTTAATAATTGTGACTTTGTTGGAAAGAATATTTGGAATGTTTGAGAAATCATGTATGGGTAGTTTTAAGAACTTCAGTTTTGGGACTATTTTATTGTGATGTCATACAGCAAGGATCTGCAGCGAGAGCTATGAATTTTACAGAAAGTTTCAATTCAGAGTCTGTTAAGAGTTTGAGGGGAGAAGATTTGTGAAATAGTTGGTCTTTCAGGGAAACTCAGATATTGGCAATTTTGAAAGCAAACTGGTCAGATAGAGAGACAATACAAACTTACATTAAACACAATAGCCCAACTCACATTTTGGGAGAATATGAGTATGTTTATTCAGTGTGAGTATGATTTCTACTGTATTTTGAAGTCTAATTCATCCTGAAAGGTAAGGAATCAGGAAGATTAATATTTATGAAGAAAAACAACCCTGCCCAGCTGCACCCTGTGAACCTGGCCCCTATTCTCATCCCCTATAGCCCCTTTCCCTCTAAGAATTGGGCTCAAATCAAGAACAGCAAGGAGACTGTTTTAGAGAATATTATGGCCACAGCTTTTATTTCTTTTATATTATAAATTCTTATAATAAAATCAGTTCATCTGGATTATATATAAAACTGTATTTTAGGATTACATAATTCTTGCCACAGCCCCAAAGTGAGGAATAGTCCGATCTCCCCTTACTCCTATTTTGTGGTGGCAGCATTTTATTATTGTTGGGTAAAGAGGCCCCATCTGAGCTGTAGAAGCAAGTAATGGCCCAAGCTCCTTCCATTTTTTAAACTATGCTTGCATGCTAAGGATAAAGAACCCCCATTCAAGCTGGAAAAGTAAGTCATGGCTAGACCTCCCATTTCATAACACAAAATAAGAGAAAAGTGCAAAAGTTTTTATTATACTCTCAATATAACTTCAGGAATGTGTTCCAAAATATAAAACTTACACACACACACTCATTCACACATTTAAAATCATGAAATACACAATAAAGCCAGCATGTATATATCTCACAACTCTATACAAAGTATAATCTATTACCCCAATGAACTAACACCCTGTGGAACTTTCCACTTACAATCTAAAAATTCCTACAAAACTTTAATATATCCCTCTTTACTGCTGGCTTCTTTCATGTATATCTTTCTCTTGGACACCTCCGTTCTGGATTCAATTGTATTGTCGTGGTCTGACCCCAACAAGTGGCCCTTGTTTCACATGCTTCATGCTTCCTCAGGGGGACTGCAACCACTGAGAAAGCGAAACATACCTATTAATTTCAAAACTCCAGATCACTGAACACATTCACTTCCAATGCTATTTACCCCTGAGTTTTACCTCAAAATTGTTTATACTTAATTTATTCTCCAAGCTGCATCAATCTTCTTTATCTCCCATTCTTTTCTACCTTTTTTTTCTCCCACAATGTTTCAAACGTTCATGAATTCATCAAGGATTTATTGGCAAAAACCTGTAACATACCAACATCATAAACCTATAACAATCCCATCCATGTTTAAATTATATCCTCAGTTTATCACCATTATATAGTTCTAAACCTGTTGTTAAAAGTTCAAAAACCTTTTATAAGAATATCCCATCCTCCAACATGGCTGCTAAAATACATCCACAAAACCACGCGTATATAAACCCTTCTTTATCAAACCATTCAATCCACACCTATAAACTCTTTCTAACTGCGACATGAAAAAAAATTTTATCCTTGCTTACCTCATCCAAAGACAGGATGAAACCCCACGTTTTCTCATAAGTTCAAACAGCGCCAAGCTGTAACCTGTTGATACCAACTTTCCTCAAAAGTTCTTTTTTTATATTTTCCACGTGGGACCTCCGCCCAGCCGTAACAATTCACGTGCGCACGAAGCACGTGATCGAACGCGGCATGACATCATCAAATGTTCAACCTACCCCATTTCCCAATCTCACATCGCAACCAAACGCTCAGCCACTCAACAGTTCATAAACAAGCCTGCACATAACACTTCAATTTTGACAAAAATATATCAAAGACGTTTTAACTTCACCTATGGCCCCACCAAATACCCACACATAATCCATCTCTATTTACCTATATCCACAACTACAAAGGCTTCTCCTTAACATCTCACCACTCCTCTGTAAATCGCCACTTTAAATTCGAGTCATTACATCTCTGAAAGAAAGTGTTTCACTCGATCTCTATGTGCAAGCCGAATAGAGCAAGGGATTTATTTTAACAAAAAACGTAAAGACATTTCAACTTCACCTTTGGCACCACCAAATGCCCACTAATAATCCCTCTCTATTTACCCATATCCACACAAACACAAATATATCTCCCTAACACCTCAATAAATTACCAATACTAATCAGAGACTGTATCTCTAAAGGAAAGCATTCCACTCAATCTCTATGTTCAAACCCGCTGGAACAAGCGTTTGCCACTCGAAAATGCCACGACAATACAATTGAATCCAGAACAGAGGTGTCCAAGAGAAAGATATACATGAAAGAAGCCAGCAGTAAAGAGGGATATATTAAAGTTTTGTAGGAATTTTTAGATTGTAAGTGGAAGTTCCACAGGGTGTTAGTTCATTGGGGTAATAGATTATACTTTGTATAGAGTTGTGAGATATATACATGCTGGCTTTATTGTGTATTTCATGATTTTAAATGTGTGAATGAGTGTGTGTGTGTAAGTTTTATATTTTGGAACACATTCCTGAAGTTATATTGAGAGTATAATAAAAACTTTTGCACTTTTCTCTTATTTTGTGTTATGTGATGTAATAGATAGAGAAATTTGTTCTGTTTGGCCCAGGGAGTAGACCTCCCATTTCAACATTTTACCTGTAAAACATTCTGAGGGTAAGGAGGCCCCTATTCTAGCACGTGATGGCCAGACTTCTCCCCTCCCAATTGTATTTAGTCGTTAATTCTTGTGGTGAACAGAAGGCCTGCCCCAGCCATAGAAGACAAGAGCAGACTGCCTCTGCCTTACCGTCATCATAAGTGAACTTAAACAAACTTCACTGAAAAACTATAAACAGCCAGAAGGTTGAATCATATGTGAACTGTAAGATATGCTCAGATGGATCCTTTGAATGCACCATGCACACTATTAACAAAGCTGCAACATGATATCCCACCCAATCCCTGCCCTCCCCTAGCCCCCTACCTCCCCAGCCCTGTATGCAAATCTAATGAAACATTCTAAGGGGTGTACATCCTGTATAAAGGGTAGGCCAGGTGGGTAAGCCAGCGTTTGTGGTCATGCTTGGCTTTCTAAATCAACCAGGATGTCCTGCTCTTGCTTCCCCCACCCCACCCAATGCGTCTAATGTCTGTACAGCCAACCTAACCTCATCTGACCCTGTGCCAAGGACCCTGGTCCAAAGCCAGCCAGCAATCAGGCAGTCATTTTAAGCGGTGGGGTGCATGCCAAGCCACATGGCAGTGGACACGTTGTGCCCTCAGTCACGTTAGGCTGTGGCAGCTCAGGGTCTGGGACATAGAAAATACATTTTCTGCTTCATTATTAGTAGACTGAATGAAAAGAATGAAAAAGATGGTCTATACAGACAGAATATTTATAGCCTTTGGAAGAAGGTGATTTTAAACAGACATTTACCCTTGGGAAAGCTGACAGTTCCCTAAATTTGATCTCTTTATAAATTCTGTCTCATAATGAAACCTGACAAGGAAGTGCTGATTGCACTTAAGTCTCTTACTGAGATTTAACAGTGGCCATTGAAACTGAAGTGTGGTAATTGGAAAACCCATAATTGACTAAGAGGAAAACTGAATTGGGAACAAGGGGGTGCTTAACATTCAAAAAGCTATACTAAATGCTCTGTGAACTATGGGATGTACAGAGCAGCAATAGGTGTCAGTCACCGCCGACCACTGAAAGAATCAAAACTGATGACCCATAACCAAAGTTAATGTGAAAAGTGGCCCCAGCATGGGGAACTGAGAGCATGAGGGAATGACTGATTTGACTGAAACTTAGCCTATGAAGAAAATCTTTCTGTAATAAACTTGAAGGAACAATCTAAATTAATAAAATAGCGGTTTAGAGTCTAGGGACATACACTGCCATTCATACTTTGTTTTGTATTCGTTAGTAAAAATAGTACCATTAAGGTATTCCAGTGAAAAAGGAAACACATATGCATTTACAGGTGAATTTTCACAAATTTATGCATGTAAAAATTTGCAAATGGGCGCATAGGCAGTCTCTGCTCAAGAAGTCTATATTTTATTAAAGTAGAAAATATGCATGCATATTTACTTTCATATGCCCATATATGTGCTTAAAAAAGGGGTGGTCTAGGGGCGTTCCAGGGCAGGGTCAACACTTATGTACATAAGTTGCTCTTTTAAAAGACATTTACAGGTGAACATTTGATAACTTACTCACATATTTTCACGTCTGCCAATTATCTGGTGTAAATTATATTAAATGTGTTTATTGTGTACCATTGGGATACTGGTTGGGTGGGAAGTCTTCGTGAACTAGGGGGAGTTTAGGTTAAAGAATCTGGAGGGTCTTGATGACCTAGAGAAGGACTGGGTGAACTGGTGGACTAATTGGTAAAACTGATAATTTTCTTGGTGGCCGCATGCTTTAAAATTTGCCTTCTTACATGCATAAATCTCGATATACATGAGTAAGTCCTACTTTAATTTCATGCATAAAATATATACACGAATATTTTTAAAAATAGGTAGAAAAAGTATGTGCATTCAGTGCATTGAAATACTCGCTTTCAATGCATTGCATGTATTTGCGTTTAAGCCTACATACTGAAATATATTGAAAGATAAAGATAAGTATATTTTATATAACACATGTATATCATGCATGTGGGTTATAAAATACCATGGTAAAACTATGCATAGCCATGCATACGTGAATATGCTGCTGCGTGCATTTGTTTGAAAGCCTAATACCCACAGATATTTCAGTTGTAATGAGTTAATGTTCCCTTATTATTTTTTTAAGAGTTCGGAAGTGCAGATATATGTTGGAGATCCTGGAGAAGAGAATATATAATAAATAAATAAATAAATGACAAGATAAGGATCATAGACAGAGCAGAAGAACTGGATGACAATCAACAACAGTGAAGAAAACTACAGAAAGGGAATGTGTAAACATACCTTCCAAACATTCTGGTCAGAATTAACAAAGACATTCCTAAGGCTAGAAAAACACTCAGAGCAAATTAAAAATATATAGTATCACAGAATTGCTAGAACTCCAAGTTTTAAGAGATAAGCACTTTAAAAAAAGTTCATAGAGCACTTTAATAGCAAAGTAGCTACTAAGAAGATACTTACCAAAAGTTAAAGGATGGAATTCCAGAGTATCTAGAATCTATAAAGACAAAAACAAATGCAAAGAATCAACATTTCTATGGAAAAGAATCAATGAAACAGAGAAAATAAAACTGAACTTTCATAAATCAAGCATACTTTTCTAAAAGTGCAGTTCAATGTACAATTAATAAGCAATGAGAAAAGAGGTCAGTCTTTAGTGTGCTGTGATATTTATTTCCAATACATTTTTATTTTGTCTTTTAATCTATTTTAACCTCTATTTTATTAATTTGTATTGATTATCAATGTTCTAATTGTAAACTGCTATGAAACTATGGAGACTCTTTAAAAGCCTCTCATAGAAGTCAACTATTTATGCAACTGTAGAAGGGTCAACTAGTAACTTGGGATGAGGTTTTGGTGGTGTGCTAGGTTTTGGTGGCAGTTTTACATGCAGTCAGAAATATGAACAGCACAGTACACATCAGTGAAGATTTGATGTGATTTGGAATGAGGAAAGATACACAAAGATGAGATTTCTACAATGTTCTTTCGCCCTATCTTGATGCATCTCTACCTGGATACTATCAAGCTAGGGTGAGCATACATTGTACAAATCTCATCTTTGTGTATCTTTCCTTATTCCAAATCACATCAAATCTTCACTGATGTGTATTGTGTTGTTCATACCTCTGACTGTGCATGTTAAACTGTCCCCCAAATCCTAGACCACCACCAAAACCTGACCTTGAGCTACTAGGTCACCCTACTACAGTGGTATAAATAGATGACTAGTATGTGAGCCACCTCAGTTCATTCTCTCTCTCTCTCTCTCTCTTTCCCTCTCTCCCTCCCTCCCTCCTGCCTGAAATGGAATTTGCAATAAATATCATAACTTCCATTTCAGGCATAACACCACCAAAGAAGGTGTAGCTATTTCTGGTGTTAAAACATGCATTACACCACTCATTTTCATAAACTCCTCTCTTTTGACTAAAATTTAAAAATTTACATATTCGTCTCGTGACGTGATAAATAACACATGCGTTATGGCGTTATCTCGGGCGTTAGGGCCCTAATGCCCATGATAACACCCTAATGCGATTTGAAAAATGACCCGGTATGATTGGTGATATAAAAATCTTTTAAATAAATAAATACTCTGGAATATACCTAAAAATATTTTTAGAGGATTTTAAAGGGTTCTAAAGTTTCGTATTGATTTAAATGATTTTAAACAATACTGTTTATGATTTAAATGTTCTTAAACAGGTTTTAATGAGATTTTAAAGTGTTTTATGTTAAATCTGTTTTTATTATAAATAATGAACATTACCAAAGGATAAAGCAAATGTTGCTTACCTGATGTAACAGGTGTTCTCACAGGACAGCAGGATGTTAGTCCTCACAAATGGGTGACATCGAGGATGGAGCCCACCACGGAAAACTTCTGTCAAAGTTTAAACAGAACTTTGACTGGCCCCTACTGGGCATGCCCAGCAAGGCACTGACCCTGCAGCCAGCAGGGGTCTCCCTTCAGTCTGATTTTCAAAGCTACAGGCAGTGCCTAAAAAGGAAAAACAAAACAAACCCAACACCGCGGGGTGGCGGGCGGGTTTCGTGAGGACTAACATCCTGCTGTCCTGTGAGAACACCTGTTACATCAGGTAAGCAACATTTGCTTTCTCACAGGACAAGCAGGATGGTTGTCCTCACAAATGGGTGAGTACCGAGCTGAGGATGTCCTGACTTGCACCAAATGCACCCAATGACGTGCAACAGGCACTACAACTGGGGTGGAATTTGGTAAAGGGCATCCGCACCCTACCGGGAAGGTGGAAGGGTGTTGGTACGTCACGTTGGAAAAAGGTTACGCAAGACAGATTGGCCGAAGATGGAGTCCTGTCTTCCAGCTTTGTCCAAACAATAGTGGGCTGCAAAGGTATGGAGAGAACTCCAGGTTGCAGCCCTGCAGATGTCAGGAAGCGGCACCGATCGAAGGTGTGCCACTGACGTCGCCATGGCCCTCACAGAGTGTGCTTTTACACGGTCTTGAAAGGGAATGCCAGCTTGCTGATAGCAAAAAGAAATGCAGTCCGCCAACCAGGAGGAAAGAGCCTGCTTACCCACAGGATGTCCTAATTTGTTAGGATGAAAAGAGACAAATAATTGAGTGCTCTTCCTGTGAGCAACTGTACGGTCTAGATAAAAAGCTAGAGCTCGTTTGCAGTCTAGGGTATGCAGAGTCTGTTCCCCGGAGTTGGAGTGGGGCCTGGGAAAAAAGATAGGTAGTATGATGGATTGATTAATATGAAACTCAGAAACTACCTTAGGTAAAAATTTAGGGTGAGTGCGGAGTACCGCCCGGTCCTGCAGGAGCTTAGTGTAAGGCGGATAGGTAACTAGGGCCTGCAATTCACTAACCCTGCGAGCTGAAGTGATAGCCAAAAGGAATAACACTTTCCATGTGAGATACTTTAACTCACAGGAGTGCAGAGGTTCGAAAGGAGGTTTCATTAGACGACCAAGAACCAGGTTAAGGTCCCAAGATGGGGCCGGAGGACGTAAGGGTGGCTTCAGATGGAGCAAGCCTTTAAGAAAACGTGTTACTAGGGGTTGTACTGAAATAGGGACACCCTGTACACCTTTATGGAAGGCGGCTACCGCACTGACATGCATTCTGATAGAAGAGGTTTTAAGACCTGATTCAGAGAGATGCCATAAATAGTCCAAGAATTTGGAGATTGGACAGGAAAGGGGATCAAGGGACTGAGAAGTGCACCATGATGTGTACCTTTTCCATTTGTATGAGTAAGACTTTCTTGTGGAAGGCTTTCGTGAAGCTATCAGGACCCGAGAAACGGAATCTGAAAGGTTGAAAGGCTGAAGGACTAACCTTTCAACATCCATGCCGTCAGGGACAAGGCTTGGAGGTTGGGATGGAGGAGGCATCCGTCGTTTTGAGTGAGCAGATGCGGGTCCTTTCCCAGAGGAATGTGCCTGCGGATGGAGAGATCCTGGAGTATTGGAAACCATACTTGGCGTGGCCAGTAAGGTGCTATCAGGATCATGGTTCCCCCGTCCTGGCGTAGCTTCACGAGAGTCTTTGACACAAGAGGAAGTGGAGGGAATGCATAGAGCAGACCGGTTGTCCACTTGAGGGAGAATGCATCCCTCGGCCGAGAGTGCTGGCTCCGAATGAGAGAGCAGTAATCGTCCACTTTGTGGTTCTGAGGGGACGCAAAGAGGTCTATGCGGGGAGAACCCCACTTGTGAAACAGAGAGGTCGCTACCAGAGGATCGAGTGACCACTCGTGTGGTTGGAAGACACGGCTCAGCTGGTCTGCCAATACATTGTCTACTCCCGGCAGGTAAGTGGCCCTGAGGTACATGGAGTGGGAGAGGGCTTCCGCCCAGATCTGCGCAGCTTCCTGACACAGAAGGAAGGAGCCTGTGCCTCCCTGCTTGTTTATGTACCACATGGCCACTTGGTTGTCCGTCTGGATTAAGATTATCTGATGAAAGAGATGATCTTTGAAAGTGCGGAGCGCATAGCGGATTGCTCGAAGTTCCAGGAAATTTATCTGGTGTTCGGCTTCCTCTTTGGACCATAACCCTTGGGTTTGAAAGTCGTCCACATGGGCTCCCCAACCGATGTGAGAAGCGTCGGTGGTTAGGATTACTTGCGGATCCGGTGGAAGAAAGGGTAAGCCCTGAAGGAGGTTGACCTGAGTCGTCCACCAGGTTAAGGATAGGCGCATCGCTTGTGTGACTGTGACTATGGAGGACAGAGGCTGAAAAGCTTGAATCCATTGGTGTCGTAGAGTCCATTGTGTTACTCTCATGGCTAGTCGGGTCATGGGAGTGACTTGAACCGAGGATGCCATGTGCCCTAGGAGAATGAGGAACTGGCGAGCCGTGGCAGTGTTCTGAGACTGGAGCTGGCGAGCCAGGGACATTAGGGTGTGGACCCTCTGAAGAGGAAGGTAAGCCTTTGCCTGTAAGGTGTCCAAGTCTGCCCCAATGAAGGATAAGGTTTGAGACGGGACTAAGCAAGATTTCTCGTAATTGACGAGAAACCCTAAGGAAAGGAGTGTTTGAATTGTCAATTTTAGGGAGGATTGAGCTATCTGTTGGGTGGAGGCCCTGATTAGCCAATCGTCCAGGTATGGGTAGACGTGGACACCTTCCTTCCTGAGGAATGCTGCTACCACTACGAGACATTTGGTAAAGACTCGTGGGGCAGAAGCTAGACCGAAAGGGAGGACACGGTATTGATAATGTTCGTGGCCTACTAGAAACCGCAGATATTTGCGATGGGATTGTGTGATCGCAATATGGGTATAAGCGTCCTTGAGGTCGAGAGAGCACAGCCAATCCCCTCTTTGAAGCAGAGGGAGCAGCGCACCTAGGGTTACCATTTTGAACTTCTCTTTTTGAAGGTATTTGTTGAGGGCTCGAAGGTCCAAAATGGGACGTAGTCCCCCTGATTTCTTTGGTATTAGGAAGTATCTGGAATAGAATCCCTTGCCTCGTTGAGAGGGAGGAACGGGTTCTATAGCATTTGATTGCAGAAGAAGGGATACTTCCTGTTGTAATTGAGCCAAATGGGTGGATAGACTCCACGCTTGAAGAGGCGGGGAGTCTGCCGGAAGAGTTATGAAGTTGAGGTGGTAACCCTGTGCGATAATTGTTAGCACCCACTGATCTGAGGTGATCTGCAACCAAGGTTGTAGAAAATGGTACAGTCGACCTCCTACAGGGATGTCCGGAAGAGGGGTTTGGCATGTGTTCCCTACAGGGGAGTCAAAGGCCAGCCGCAGGCCCAGGAGGAGGGGCTACAGTAGGCCTTTGTTTCCTAGGCTGACGCGGCTGAGGCCTAGTAGAGGATCGAGCTGGACGAGGCCTGGCCGATGGAGGGTAATAACGGCGTGGTCGAAAGAATGACTTCTTAGAGTCTTTCTTTTGCGGTTGCTTGGAGGTCAGCTCAGGTGGGACAGATGAGAGTTGTTTCAACGTCTCATGGTGGTCTTTCAACTCCGCCACAATCTGCTGAATTTGCTCTCCAAACAAATTATCACCTAAGCAGGGTAAATCAGCAAGACGATCCTGAACCTCTGGGCGAAGGTTGGATGATTTTAACCAAGCCCAACGTCTGGCTGAGATGGCTGTGGCTGAAACTTTTGTGGAAGCATCGAATATGTCGTAGGCAGTCCGAATCTCGTGCTTCCCTGCCTCAAATCCCTTGTGAAGAAGGGCTTGAAGCTGCGGTTGGTATTGGTCTGGTAACGTGTCAGCATAGTCTTGCATCTGCTTAAGGATGGCTCTGTTGTACTGAGTCATATAAAGTTGATATGAAGCTATGCGTGAAATCAACATAGCTCCATGATAGACTTTCCGTCCAACACTATCTAGGAACTTGTTGTCCCTGGTAGGTGGAGTAGAAGAGTGTGGCTTAAGACGCTTGGCCTTCTTCTGCGCGGACTCAACCACAACAGAGCGATGATCCAGTTGAGGTTTTTGGAAACCTGGTGCTGACTGGACAAGGTAGGTGGAGTCAGCTTTTTTGTTAACTGGGGACACTGATGAAGGAGATTCCCAGTTTTTCTTGAGCAGATCCAAAAACACCTGGTGTATAGGGATGGAAGCGATGATTTTTGGAGCATCCAGAAATTGAAGGAGTTCCATCATCTGGTGTCTGTCATCAGCTTCAGATTGTAGTTGAAAAGGTACAACTTCTGACATCTCTTTCACAAAGTTAATGAAAGATAGATCCTCAGGAGGAGATCTTTTTCTACTCTCTGTAGGAGATGGAGGCGAAGGCAAATCCGTGTCAGAAGATGTATCATCATCATCACCCCAGGTATCGTAGGGATCAAGTGGGGTTTGTAACCCTGATGGACCTGGCTGAGGCTCTAAAGGCATCGATGGAAACCGAGGTGGAATCGGTGCCGTAGGTGGAACCAGAAATGGCATCGATGGCTTCGGTGCTGTCGATGGAATCGGTGCCTGGCGTGGAATGGATGGAACCGAAGGATATATCGGTGGAGATATACCAGAAGGCACCGATGGAACCACCCCGGAAGGGGGAATCCGGAACGGTGTTTCTCCTGCCGATGAAAATCCAGTCGGAGACGGTGGTGTTGTCGATGGCACTGGAATCACCGATGGAAGGGCCGTCATGAGCGCCTCCATGCGGCTCAGTAGCGGTGCTAGCGCTTGTATAAACGGCTCGGTGGTCGGTTCCCTCCTCGGTGGCGAAGCCGGTGCCGGTGTCGGTGCCGGGGGCGGCACTGGAACCGGTGCCGGAGACGGTGCCGATGGAGGTTGCAATTTCTTCATCACTTTCTCGATGGCCTCCTGGACCAGCCGGTCCAGTTCTGCCCGGAGACCAGGGGTAACCATACCCGGCTCGACGGGAGAGGGAGGCTGAGGCAGGGCCGGAGGGACCACCGTAACCGGTGGGATCACGGCCCCCGCACCCCGGGAGGGTGAGGGTTTCCTCGATGCCTGCGAACGAGACGTGGAGGGTGTCCGGTCTGTTCGTGGCTTCTTTGTCGGTGGCTCGGCTTGAGCAGAGGTCGATGGCTGTGGATCCTCGACAGGCCGAGATTTGTGCCGTCGATAGCGGTGCTTTTCCTTCCGATCCCCTCGCCCATCCGGAGAAGGGACGGGAGTCGACGGCCGAGAAGCGATCGATGGCGGGCGGTCACCGGAGGGTTGACGATGATGGTACAACTTCGACGGTGCCGGTTCCAATGACGTCGATGCTATCGATGGCGTTGGGGTGGGTGCATGGAAGAGGAGCCCCATCTTCTCCATCCTGGCTTTGCGACCCTTGGGTGTCATTAAGGCACATTTGGTGCAAGTCAGGACATCATGCTCACTACCCAGACACATCACACAAACCCTGTGGGGGTCTGTGATGGACATAGTCCGGGTACAATCCGGACAACGGCGGAACCCCGTTGCCATGGCCTGAAGCCAAAATTTAGGCTGGGGATCGGTAAGTGCCAACAGGCCTCAAGGGCCAAATTCGACGGTAGTCGATGGAAAAAGGCAAAAAACTTACCGGGTTCCGTAAGATGACTAAAAATTTGTCGAAGGGAGACCCCTGAGGGGCAAATTTTCTTAGGAAATTAACTTCCAAATTCCTGTCAGGAACGTGGTTAGAGAGCTCCTTTCACCGCGTGGCAACTGCTGCGCGGAAAAAAGAAGACTGAAGGGAGACCCCTGCTGGCTGCAGGGTCAGTGCCTTGCTGGGCATGCCCAGTAGGGGCCAGTCAAAGTTCTGTTTAAACTTTGACAGAAGTTTTCCGTGGTGGGCTCCATCCTCGATGTCACCCATTTGTGAGGACAACCATCCTGCTTGTCCTGTGAGAACATTTTGTACATATTTTCTTAACTCTATCCATATTTTTACCCCTCCTCCCATAACCCTACCTCCCCCCATCCCTCTTTCTCTCCCTGCATCGAAGAAGCACAAGGATCACATATAAAATATCTATACGATTTAAAAAAAGACTTTTAGATTCATGTGGTAAGGTTAGAATAAAGGGAAGCCAGACTGCATTTATTGCTCTTCTAGTCTTGATAGACAGGTGATTAATAGCCAAGGTTTCCATGGTTAGTAGATTTATTATAGAAGAACGCCATAATAATATAGATGGTCCTTCTGAAGTTCTCCAGGCTGTTAGCATGGCTTTGCAAGCTAATAAAAAAACTTTTGTAATCCAGAGAATCGAGACCTTATTTCTTTTGAATGAGTTAGGAAAGATTCCAAAAAGTGCCACCAATGAAGAAAATGGAATTTTATAACCCACAACTTTATTTGCAGTATGATAAACTTTCTTCCAAAATATTTGAATTGTTGGACAACTCCAAAAGGAATGACCCAAGTGTGTTGGTCCTCCTTTGCACCTGATACATATACCAGAGTTAGTGAAAC